>NW_008333794.1:539547-540659 GCF_000622305.1 Nannospalax galili
GTTACTTTCTGAGCTCCTTGGCATCTGAGCATGGATATAAAGTCATCAGGTAGATTTCAATGGTAATGTTTTTCACATCTACTAGTTATTAAGGAGCAAATTTTTATGCTTTGAAGAACCTTTTTTATTTATAGACCCACTTCCCAGGTAGCACCCTCCCATAGCCTCCTTCCCCCGACTAGAGTTCTTATACTCTGATATCCCTGCTACTGTCTGCTGTGTTGTGGCATCCCCAGCCATTCCCCACTACTTGCCCTTCTGGTGAATCTAGTCAGCCTATCTAGAGGTCTTTGTTTTAAGAGGGTCAGCTCTTCTTCATCTAGCGGTAATCAGTTATCTATAATACTTTGGATAAGATTGGGGTCTGCTGTTCATTTTCCCAGTTCTATGCTGGGTTACTATCTGGGAATCCCTTTGGCCACCCTGGCCATCAACTCAAAAGAAGGTATCGCTTGTCTGGCATTGTTGCTTGTTATGTAGCCTTTAGCTATACATATGGACTCTTATGAAATTATGTTGGCCCATTTAATCTTTGGTTATACTTTCCTTTTGGGTGTTTAAGGCCATACAGTTGGTCCAGATAAAACCAATTTATTTTTACTCTTAAGGTTGTTTGAGGATCTGTTCCTCAGGGATCCCATGGGCTTGGGAGGAGCCCCTGGCTCCTTTCTTTTACCAGTTCCACCTATGTGAAGATAAGTCAAAGGTCCTGCTCGACCATGGTTGGCTTCACTTGGAAGCGTGGAGGAAATGATTCCTCTCTGTTGACCCTCCTTTTTATAGACTGGACACTAGTTCAAGTCCATCTCGTGGGGTCTCCTCAGCTTCCTTGATCAAGAGGACAGGTGACCCACCACCATTATAGGACATTTTGAGAAATGCTCATAGTCCCCTGGAACTAGTCAACCTAGGAGGGCAAGGAGCAAAAAGTGTCCTTTATGTCCCTCTGACCAAATTATTATAGACCTCAAAGTATGTCTGTTAAACACCGAAGAAGGTTAGTTCCACCAGTCTGGTATTTATAATTACTGTGTGTCACGTAGATAAATCTTGGGCAAAGATCAGTTCTCAGATAAACCTTACCTAGACATATATTTCTTGATCTGCTATGT
>NW_008333794.1:541209-541478 GCF_000622305.1 Nannospalax galili
ATGATTTCATCTTTCTTTACTGCTGAGTAAAACTCCATCATATAAAGGAACCACATTTTCATTATCCACTCAATTGAGGGACACTTAGGTTGCCTCCATCTCTTAGGTATTGTGAAAAGAGCAGCAACAAACATGAATGTACATGTCTCTCTGCAATAGGATGCGTTCTTTGTGTATATGCCGAGGAGTGGTATAATTGGGTCAAATGGTAGGTTCATTTGTAGTTTTCTAAGAGTTCTACATACGGCCTTCCATAGGGGTTGAACAAG
>NW_008333794.1:543070-543277 GCF_000622305.1 Nannospalax galili
GCATATTGAATTTTGTCAAAGGCCTTCTCCACATCTATTGAGATGTCCATGTGGTTCTTGTCTTTGAGCTCATTTATATGATTTATGGCATTTATTGACTTACGTATATCAAACCATCCATGCATCTCTGGGATAAAGCCAACTTGATCACGGTGGATGATCTTTTTGATGTGTGTCTGTATGCGGTTTGTATCTTGTTGAGAATCT
>NW_008333794.1:543662-543991 GCF_000622305.1 Nannospalax galili
TTTTTGTTATTTCTTCTTGTCTGCTGGGTTTGGGTTTCATTTGTTGTTGCTCTTCAAGTGTGTTGAGTTGCAGCATTAAGTCATTTATTTGTGTTCTGTCCGATTTTTTGATGTAGGCACTTAGAGCTATAAACTTCCCTCTAAGGACAGCTTTTAGCATATCCCAGAGGTTTTGTTGTATTGTATTGTCTTTTCATTTAGTTCCAGGGGTACTTTTATTTCTTTCTTAATTTCTCTTTTGACCCATTCATCATTCAGGAGTGTGTTGTTTAATCTCCATGTGTTCATGTGGTGATTAGGGCTTCTTCGGGTGTTGATTTTGAGCCTTA
>NW_008333794.1:544161-550374 GCF_000622305.1 Nannospalax galili
TTTCATTCATCCTATTGGTGAGGCTTTCTCCTGTCGTTTCTAATTGGCTTATGGAGTGTTTCACTTCATTCTTTATTTCAGCCAGAGTATTCTTCAATATTTCTAGCTCTTTTCTGAATTCATTCCAATGTGTATCCCTATCTTCCTTCAGCTCTATGATTACCTTTTTTGTGTGTTCTTAAAATTCATTGAATTCTTTTATCATATTCATCATTGCTCTTTTGAGTTCCATGTCCTGCATTGTCTCTAGGGGGTTCTCATTGTGCTCCTCTGGAGGATTCCTGGTATTTGGTGGGGATATGTTATTTTGGTTTTTCATGTTATTATTTGTTCTCTGTGATTTTGACATGTGAATTTCTTTTGTAGTTTCTGATTCTTGTGTGAGACTCAGGCCTTCAAGTTTAGGTCTGCTGCTTTTTGTGAACTTTATGTGTCTTTGTGGTTTACTTTTTGGGCATGAAAAGCTGGTTCATGTAAGCTCTCTTTTGATTTTATATTGGAGTGGCCGGATTGCTTTTGTCTTCAGGAGTTCCCACAGAGGCCCAATTCAGATGAGGGTCAGATGTTTTCAGGCTTTCTCCTAAGGTATGGATCCCTCCAGGAACAATTTTGGCCTCAGGAATTATGGGGGTTGGACTGGCCTGGGAGCCTAGCCCAGGAAAGATGCTGGTCTAGGGCAGCTGGTGGCCGTGCCATCAAGCGATGCAAAGGCAGATGGAGTGGGAAGAGGCCCCAAGACCTCCTGGGGACTGCACTGAGGAGTTGGGTTGGTCTGGATGCAAAGGATCAGGAAGAGGAAAGGTCAAATTTTGGCCTCAGGAATTATGGGGGTTGGACTGGCCTGGGAGCCTAGCCCAGGAAAGATGCTGGTCTAGGGCAGCTGGTGGCCGTGCCATCAAGCGATGCAAAGGCAGATGGAGTGGGAAGAGGCCCCAAGACCTCCTGGGGACTGCACTGAGGAGTTGGGTTGGTCTGGATGCAAAGGATCAGGAAGAGGAAAGGTCAGTTCCAGTGTCCCAGAAAGAGGCTGGCGGGTGGTGCAGACCCAGGGAAGCACAGGTTGGTGAGGGTGGAGCTAGTCCCAGAAGCAGTGCTCCTGGGGCCCAGAGAAGGCACTCCACTGGTCTGGATGAAAAGGATCAGGGAGCAGTATTGGTTCCCCAGGTTTCTGGGGCCCCAAGACAAGAATGGGGCAGGGCCCAAACTCGGAGGAGAGAACGGCAGTGGAGACGGGAGGGTGAATGAGGCTGGGGGAGTCAAGGCACGGAGGGCGCAATGGACTTACCCTGAAGAGAGGCCTGCGGGTAGGAGAGAGCTACTTTTTTAACTTTCATTTTGAAATAATTTATAGGAGGTTGCAAAAAAAAATAAACCCAACAGTCCTGAGCACCCAGGCCTCTCAGCTCTATTACCCACAACCCACATAGCCACAATATAGTGTCAGTGAAGAAACTAGCATGTGTACAGTCCAGAGCTTATTCGGATTTCATCAGCTGTGAGCACTCATGTGTGGGCACATGGGTAATGCCTTTCAAAACGGCCTCAATAATCAAGACTTACCGTTCCTACAAGGCACATGTGTTAACCCAGTCCCATCTCTTCATCCCTAACTTGGCAGTCACTAATCTGTTCTCATTTCCCATAGTTATGTTATTTCATTGTTACATAAATGGTGCCATGTAGTGTGTCACTGGAGAGCTTTAATCAGAGTAGTTCAGTAATCAGGCTACGTACGTGTGGAGGAACAGTTTTGAGGTAGCAGGGTGAATTCCAGAGTGTGGATTATGCAAAATGGACAGAGATCTACTCTGCCTGTGAGATACAGGAAAGCTTACAGACTGATAACGTGGTAAGGTTCGCCCACAAGAACAGCCTTTCTGGAGCAGTACACAATGAGTGTGAGGAGGCTGTATCTCAGGAGATGACCTGGTCCATGAGCAGGCAAGAGGGATGGGTATGGCATAAGAGCCCTGTGAGGACCCAAGCTGGTTGAAAAAATGAAAAGAGGAGGGTAGCTAGGTATGGTGGCACACACCTTTAATCCCAGCACTTGGGAGGTAGAGACAGGTGGACCTCTGGGTTCGAGGCCAGCCTGGTCTACATACTGAGTTTCAGGACAGCTGGGGCTACAGGGAGACCCTGTCTCAAAAAGGCAAAAAAAAAAGAAAGAAAGGAAGGAAGGAAGGAAGGAAGGAAGGAAGGAAGGAAGGAAGGAAGGAAGGAAAGAAGGAAAGAAAGAAAGAAAGAAAGAAAGAAAGAAAGAAAGAAAGAAAGAAAGAAAGAAAGAAAGAAAGAAAGAAAAGAGGAGGGTAAAGCCAAGGGAGGAAGTAAGGAAAGGAGACTGAGAAAAGAGAACAGAATGGAGTGGCAGAGACACAGGCATAATAAGAGGAGTCAAACAGGTGATGGGTGGAAATCTGGGGCAGGAGGGAAGCAGGCCATGCAGGGATTGGGGACCTAGACTCTGACTTGTGTTCATGGGACTGTTATGTGCTACCTGCTCTGGGTAGGCTCAGGCACTGTGTGCCCCAGCATGGAGTGATGTTCCTGCCGTCTCCTTACTCATGTGTTGGGCCTAAGGCCTGGTCTTGCCTAAAGAGGGACTTGGTGGTATTTAGTCAGCAAGTCACCAGGACTGCAGGGCCTACTACTTACTCCTGTCTCTTTGACACAGGTGGTGGTTGTCCAGGCCATCAGTGCTCTGTGCCAGAAGTATCCTCGAAAACATGCCGTGCTCATGAACTTCTTGTTTACCATGCTAAGGGAAGAGGTAAGAGTGGACCCACTAGGATCCTGCCAGCTCTCCTGGTGCAGGAAGTGGCCTGGCTGCCAAGACTTACCTCTTGGTATTATATTCAGATTACCATTAAAAGCTAATTCCTGGTGCCTGGAGCCCTTTAACTTTCTGTAAACAGATGATGCAACCTCACCAGCTCCATAATTGCAGTAAAACTGTGTGACTCACCAGCATGGCACCAAAGCTAGCAGGTGCCCTATGGCAATGCTTATGCAGAACAAGGGCCTGTGCAGTATTGCTGAGTTTAGTGCAAAAGGCTTCCAGGCCATTCAGGAGCTCTTGAGGAAGTTTCTTCTCAAGTTGGTGCTAATAACATGACTGACATTGGTTCTAATTTTATACCTGACACAAATTAGTGATGTTTGTGTCAACAAACCAGCCAATTTCACAGAATCAAAAACAAGTGTGTGGGGCTGGAGAATGGCTCAGCGGTTAAGATCACTGGTTGCCCTTCCAGAGGACCAGAATTCAGTTCTAAGTACCCGTGTTGGATTATAGGCATGCACCACTCCTGGGCTCAAGTAGCATTTTGTTTGTTCTTCAGAATAAGTGGGGAGGTGCAGTAATGGCTGAGTCCCATAAAAGTAAAGTGAGGAGCCAGCAAGATGGCTCAGCAGGTAAAAGCACTTGCTTCCAAGCCTGAAGATGAGCATTTAATCTTTGAAACTCATATGGTAGGAGAAGTGGAAACCAAACTCACATCCACTGGAGGAACGCCACTGCTCTGCGTCTACCCCACCCCACCCCCACTCCTTTTTTTTTTCTTTCTTTCTAAACAGGGTCATATGTAGCCAAGGCTGATCTGAATCTCATTTTGTAGCCTAGGGTGGCCCCAAATTCATGATCCTGCTGTCTCAGCTTCCCTCATGCTTGATTATAGGTGCATACCACTCTGGTATTTTAAGTGTATAGTTTAGTAATGTTAGAAATTCACATTATTGTACAACCATCACCACCTTCCATCTCGTAACTTTTTTTTTTCCTTTTTGTGTTTTGTATTACGTTAGCATGGCCTAGCCACAAACCCACAATCCCTGCTTCAGCCTTCCCAGTGCTAGAAGTACAGGCATGCCGTCATGCCTGGCTCATCTCATAACTTTTTCATATTTAACTAAGACTCTGTACTTATTAAACACTAGCTCCCCATCTGCTGCCTCTAGCTTCTGGCACCCACAGTTCTCTGTCTCTCTGAATTTGACTGCTCTAGGCATCTTATCTGAGGGGACTCATGCAATGTTTACCTTTTTCTGCATTCCTTATTTCACTTATAATATCCTCAGGGTTCATCTGTGTTGTATGTAGCATGTATCAGCATTTTCTTCTTTTTCAAGGTTGAGCAGAATTCCTTTAAGGTACAGACTGCATTTTGTTATCCATCCATCCATCCATGAACACTTAGGTTGCTTCTGTGTTTTAGCTTTTGTGACTGGTGCTGCTTAGAGCATGTATACAGAGCAGTTTGTTGGTAATACCCAGAAATGGAATTACTGGAAAAAAGTAGTCATCCGAGGCCCCCCCTGACAGATAGGGTTCCAGGCAGACTGTCTCCTGCTGGGTGAGAATTCATGGTGTAAACAGTAGCTGAGTCTTTAGCTTTGGAAAGGTGCCTGGGAATGACTTCCCTCCCAGCTATTTTCAAGGCCACAGTGTTTTCATGGTTTATTCTCCTTCTGTTCTTAAGGGCATGCATGCTGTTTTCACTC
The DNA here is from genome assembly GCF_000622305.1 of Nannospalax galili. Classification (NCBI taxonomy): domain Eukaryota; kingdom Metazoa; phylum Chordata; class Mammalia; order Rodentia; family Spalacidae; genus Nannospalax; species Nannospalax galili. The sequence continues at coordinate 548,662 of NW_008333794.1, forward strand.
TTGAGCTGTTTTGCTGTTCTCCTTTCCCCTTTCATGGGGCCAGAGGCCTGCTCATCCCTGGACAAGGGCTCCTGAGGGACACTTTAAGATAAGCATGGTTGGGTCTGAAGCTAGGGAAGGCAACCCTGCCTCCAGAGCCAGCTTCTCAGTGAGTTTAAGGAGTACATGACAGTTTATTGATGTAGTGTATGTTATACTCAGTGAGAAAAGTAGGATCTAAAATGTTTCCGTTAAACTTTCTCCTGTTAGAACTAGAAACCTAGGCTCTTGCCCCTAGGCTGTGTGTGGAACAGTGTCTGGGCTTGGCGTAGGCTCTGGCTTGTCTCCGAGGGAGTGGGGTTTTTGCTCAGCTGGACCTTTCTCTCTGCAGGGCGGCTTTGAGTATAAGCGCGCCATTGTGGACTGTATCATCAGCATCATTGAGGAGAACTCGGAAAGCAAGGAGGCAGGGCTGTCACACCTGTGTGAATTCATCGAGGACTGTGAATTCACAGTCCTGGCTACCCGAATCCTGCATCTGTTGGGCCAGGAGGGGCCCAAGACCAACAACCCTTCCAAGTACATCCGCTTCATCTACAACCGTGTGGTCCTGGAGCATGAAGAGGTTCGAGCAGGTAGTCTGAGCTGGAGTGATCCTGGGCTCTTAGCTTCTTTTGTAGTGAATTTGCCCTCAAAGAAACCTGAGCCCCTAAGGGAGGCATACACACTGGGGACATTGTCTTGGGAGCTGTTTTTGTTTTGTTTTGTCTTGTTTTGTTTTGCAGACAGGGTCTCCCTATAGCCACAGCTGGCCTGGAACTTGCTTTGTAGATCGGGCTGAACTTGATCTCACAGAGATCCTCCTGCCTCTGCCTCCTGAGTACTGGGACTAATAAAAGTATGTGCTGGGGATGGAGAGATGGCTCAGTGGTTAAGAGCACTGACTGCTCTTGCAGAGGACCTGGGTTCGATTCCCAGCACCCACATGGCAGCTATGAACTGTCCTTAACTCCAGTTCTAGGGGAATCCGAAGCCCTCTTCTGACTTCCGCGGCACTGCACAACATGGGTGCCCTCACATACATGCAGGCCATACACTTATACACATAAAATAAAAATAATAAAATATTTTTAAAAAATGTGTGCCACCACACTCAGCTGTGAGCTGTTTTTTATGCTGTAGGAAGGACGTTAGATGTCATCTGAATGGGTGACCGCGTAGAGCTTTATTTTTTTCTTATTTTCTATTTTTAAATTTATTTTTATTTTATATTTATGTGCGTTTTGCCCACATATGTAAGTGCACCGTGTTCATGCAATGGCCATGGAGGCCAGAAGAGGGCCTCAGATGCCCTGGAACCGGAGTTACAGATGGTTGTTAACTACCTTGTGGATGCTGGGAACTGAAGCCAGGTTCTCTGTAAGAGCAGCCAGTCCTCTTAACCACTGCCCATCTCTCTAGCCCCGTAACTTGTTTTTTTCATGGGGAAGAGTTTGAGACAGGGTCACCCTGTAGCCCTAGCTGGCCTGGAGGTCACTGTGTAGACCAGCCTGGCCTTGATCTCATAGAGATCCACCTGCTTCTGCCTCCTCAGTGTTGGAATTAAAGGCATGCACCACCACACCCAGCTCATGACTCATGATTTTTTTTTTTTTTTTTTTTTTTTTTTTTTTTTAAAAAAAAAAAAAAAAAAAAAGAGGACGATAAATCTTTCACTGTGATATATCAAAATAA
>NW_008333794.1:550446-567323 GCF_000622305.1 Nannospalax galili
CTCAAGATTTTTTAAATTAAAAAAAAAAAAAATTTAGTTGTCTATTTTCTTGAGATGGGCTCTTGCTGTGTAGCCAGATTGGCTCGTACTTATGCTCCTTATCCCTCAGTTCTGAATGCTGGGATCACAAATATGTGCACCATGCATGGCTTTTTTTTTTTTTTTTTCCCTGCCCCAGCTTTTTTTGTTTTTTAAGTAACAGCTTGTTGAAATACAATGCATACCACAAAATTTACCCATTTATATAAATGAATGATCCAGCAATCTACCATCCCATTCTTTTAAAAAAAAAATTCTATGTGTATTAGTGTATTCCCTGCATGTATGTAGGTGCACCTATGTCATGCAGTGCCCATAGATGTCAGAAGAGGGCAACAGATCCCCTGGAACTGGAGTGCTAGTTGCCATGTGGGTGCTGGGAACCGAATCCAGGTCCTCTGCAAAAGCAGCCAGTGCTCCTAGTCAATGAGCCATCTCTCCAGCCCTATCATCCCATTCTTTTGTTTGTTTTTTTTAAATTTTATTTTTATTTTATGTGTGTGCATGTATTGCCTGCATGTAGATAAGTGCACCCATGTCATGCAATGCCTGCAGACATCAGAAGAGGCTGTCGAATCCCCTGGGACTGGAGTTACGGACAGTTGTTAGCTACCATGCGGGTGCTAGGATTCGAACTTGGAACTTCCAAGAACAACCAGTGTTCTTAACCGCTGAGCCATCTCCCCAGCCCCTATCATCCCATTCTTAATTGACTTTTTACTCTTAAGCCTCAAACTTGGCAGATTTCCCTCTTTCGGCAGTTGATAGTCACTGATACTTTATTTCCTCATTTCTGTTAATCTTGGGGTTAGCTGCAAGTTGAGGCTGTTTAGAAGCTAAATAGCCTGACACCTTGGACAGTGTTTATGGCCTTTGTAATTTGAAAGCAGAGCCTAGAGCCCTAGAACTGGAGCCACTAATCCATCTCTTGCCCTTCTCCATTGACCAAATGAGGAAATAAAGGCCTGGATGGCACCAGGATGCAAAAAAGTGGTTCTGTGATTGTATTGGTGGTGCTGCCCACTGGGCTCTTCTTTCCTCCTGAAGACCCACCCTGAGCACTAATGGGCACCCTCAGCATGCTGGTGTGTGAGCCAGAGGGGCTGTTGGTTAATCATGTTTGCTTTTGAAACAGGTGCAGTGAGTGCTCTAGCCAAGTTTGGAGCCCAGAACGAAGAGATGTTACCTAGTATCTTGGTGTTACTGAAGAGGTGAGTCTAGGACCATGGACCAAGGTGCGTGTCAGTGTTCTCTTGGGCCCACTCAGCTTTTCTTTGGCTTTTTTTTTTTTTTTTTTTCGGTTTTTTTGAGACAGGATCTCCCTGTAGCCACAGCTGGCCTGGAACTCACTGAGATCCCCCTGCCTCTGCCTCCCAAGTGCTGGGATTAAAGGTGCACAGTGTCATGTTGAAGTTTTTATATGGAAAATATTTACTCCTGTCTCTCATGTCTATACCTAGGAGTGGAACTTGGGGTCATATTAAGTACTTTTGGGGTTTTGTGTGTTTGTTTGAGACAGGGCCTCACAATGTAACCCTGGCTGGCCTGGAACTCACAGAGATCTGTCTTCCTCTGCTTTCTGATTGCTGGGATTAAAGGCATGTGCCACCACTCTGGGCTTCATATTAAATATTTTCTGAAACAAATTGGGATGCAGAGGATGGCCATCCTCACTGGGTGGGCTTTAAGGAAAGGGTCCAGAGAGTCTAAGTGTGTCTCCTCTGAGTTTATGACTACAATCTGCAGGGTACTTCTGCATGTTGTTCTTTTTTGGTTTCTGTTTGTCTTTGTGGTACTAGATGGCACCTAAGGCTTCTCTTTGCCAGGGAAGTTCTCTGCCACTGAGCTTCACGCTGGTCCCCTCTTGTGTTTTGGGAACTGAGCTTTCAGAACTTTAAGAGACCTGCATCATCACTCTACCACCCCCATGAAGCCCTATAGGGTCCCAGTGCCACCCCTGCTGGTTCCAGTCAGGAGTACCTTGTGTCTTGGCTGCAGGTGTGTGATGGATGATGACAACGAAGTGAGGGACCGAGCTACTTTCTATCTGAACGTCCTAGAGCAGAAGCAAAAGGCTCTCAATGCAGGATATATCCTAAATGGTAAGTCTTACCCCAGCTATCCATGGCCTAGGACTTTCTTGGAGCTTTGGCCCTTCTTGTGGCCTCAGAACAGGTGTTCTCTTCCCTGGGCTAGGAAATTCAAGACCACATACTCTTAGCTGGACTTGTGTAGCAACTTCATGGAATTGCTGTGATCAAGAAGACCAGAGTCATGTAGCTCTACCCCATGCCTACATAAATAGCCCAGTAAATTAAAGTGCTCTTTGTATGTGTTTGTTATTCTGGGTTTAACCCAGGGCCTCAGACATGCTTGGCAAGTATAGTACCTACCTCTGTGCTGTATCCTCGGTCCAAAACTTTTGTTGTTGTTTTGAGATAGTGTCTCACTATATAGCCTAGGCTGACCTGGTGTTTGTGTCAATCCTCATGGCTCAAAGTCCATAGTGTAAAACATTCGTTATTGGGCTGTAGAGATGATTCAGCAGTTAAGAGCACTGGCTACTCTTGTGGGTTTGGTTCCCAGCACTGACATGGCAGCTAACAGTCATCCCTAACTCCAGTTCCAGGGGATCTAATGCCCTCTTCTAGCCTCTGTGGACATTGCATGACATGCTGTACTTACATTACATGCAACCAGAACACTCATACACATAAATAAAGGTTAAAAAATTTTAAAACAAAAACTCACAAATAAAAATTTATGCCAGGTATGGTGGTATACACCTTTAATTCTAGCTCTTGGGGGGGCAGATAAATGTGGGTCTCTGGGAGTTTGAGGTCAGCCAAGTCTACATAGTAAGATCCTGTCTTAAAAATGTTTTAAATATTTATTATTATTATTTTGTTTGTATGAGTGTATTGCCTGCATGTTTGTAAGTGCACCCATGTCATACAGTGCCTGTGGAGGTCAGAAGAGAGCATTGGATTCCCCTGGAACTAGAGTTACAGATGGTTGTTAGGTGCCATGTGGGTGCTGGGAATTGAACCCAGGTTCTCTGCAGGAGCAGCCAGTACTCTTTAACTGCTGAGCTCTCTCTCTAGCCCCTATATATTTATTTTATGTATATGAGTGTTTTACCTGCATGTATATAAGTATACCCATGTCATGCAATGTCTGCAGAGACCAGAAGAGGGCATTGGATCCCCTGGAACTGGTTATTAGCCACCATGTAGATTCTGGAAACAGAACCTGGATCCTCTATGAGAGCAGCCAGCCAGTGCTCTTAACCACTGAGCAATCTCTGTAGCCCCTAGAATAATTAATTAACTAATTAATCAGTCAATTAAAACTTCTGTTTTCATGGTCATTTATAAGGTGCTTTGTATTTGTTTATCTACACACCAACCTTGTGGAAAGGAGGATGAGGGTGAGAAAGCAAGGCTCTGAAGGGTACATGATTTTCTCAGAATCAGTACATTTAGCATTCATAGTGAGGGACTTGGGGCCTCCATCCTCCCTGGGGGTTCCCTACATATCTGTCTTGCCAGCCAGGCAGACTGACCTCTCCATTGGTTCTAGGTCTGACTGTGTCCATCCCTGGTCTGGAGAGGGCCCTACAGCAGTACACACTAGAACCATCAGAAAAGCCGTTTGACCTCAAGTCTGTGCCTTTGGCTACCACGCCTATGGCAGAGCAGAGAACAGGTAAGGTCCTGCTCCTCCCAAGTCCCTTGTGTCTACCTTGTTTGCAGAGCCCCTAAGTGGATCAGGATGGGTGTGGTATGCTGAGAAGAGAAAGTAACCTTTGCTACCTCTGGCTTCAGACAGTTGGAGGCATCTGGGCTATGACAAGCTTGCTCTTTTCCTCACATGCTTCTTTCTTGGGAGGGTTGGTATTTATAATGTCTGAGTTATAGCATGGAGTCATCAGTACCTTGCTGCCTGTGACTGGAACTGTGGGTCAGTAGGTATGCTTACTCTTACAGACAGTACACCTACCACAACAGTGAAACAGCCTGAGAAAGTGGCAGCCACTCGGCAGGAGATTTTCCAGGGTGAGTAACAGTGTCATGTCAACAGTGTGGTGAAAGGTTATATGCCTTCAGAGCCTACTAGTTACTGATCGCATGGGACCAAGGCACCATATCTGTGATTAAGAATAAGAACCTCAGCTGGATGTGGTAGTGCACACCTTTAATCCCAGCACTTGGAAGGCAATGGCAGACAGATCTCTGTAAGTTCAAGGCTAGCCTGGTTTACATAGTGAGTGCCAGGACAGCCAAAGCTCATAGTGAGACCTGTCTCAAAATAAAACAAAAAAGCAAAAGAACTTCAGAAGGGGGGTGCAGTTCAATGGTAGAGCACCTGCCTATCATGTGAGACCCTGGGTTCTAACCCCAGTACTGCAAATTCTACAAAAGAGCAAGAGTGTATTGGTTCTCCTCAGTGTCAGGTTTCTGAGAACACTGTAGGCCCCTTTCACATTTGGGCATGATAGCACTTGCCTATAATCTCAAGACTTTGCAAGCTGAGGCAGAGGATCAAAAACTTGTAGCTAGCCTGGGTTATAGAATTAGACCCTTCAAAATTGAAGTGGCTCTTCATTGGCCACTTGTCTTAACTGGCCTGTATAAGACCGGTGTGTTTGTCATCTGATTTTATAACTATAACATTATGTACTTTATCCTTGTGGTCTTTCTAATCTCTACTTTCTAAGAATCCTCCTGGGGTATGGTGACTCATGCTTTTAATCACAGCACTATTGAGGCAGAGGTAAGCAGGTCTCTGTGAGTCTCAGTCCAGCCTAGTCTACATAGTGATACCCTGTCTCAAAAAAAAAATAGCACTGCTGACTTTCCAAAGGTGAGGGTCTCCAAATAGGATTAGATCTGGGACATGAGGTCTCACACTTGGTTAATTGCTTTTGAGGTTTTATATAAGACAGAGTTTTCCTGGAAGGTAGTAACCTGAACCAATCAGAGCTGAGAACACATGCAGATATACTAAGGAAGCAGTGAGCAGCCAGTTGCATATGCACATGAATCCCTCTCAGGGAGGGTGTGAGGCCTGGGGGTTTACTAGAAGCCATTACGGGTTGGTGTAAGGATCCAGAAACTAAATGAATGTGGCCTATGGGTTTCAGAGCAGTTAGCAGCCGTGCCAGAGTTCCAGGGGCTAGGGCCCCTCTTCAAGTCTTCACCTGAGCCAGTGGCCCTCACGGAATCAGAGACAGAGTATGTCATCCGTTGCACCAAACATACCTTCACTGACCACATGGTGTTTCAGGTGAGCAGGATGGCTTGAGCCCCAGCATGTACCTAGGAGCAGTCCTGGGTCTGATGGGTCCTGTGGAGCCTGACAACCTCATACCAAGTTTGTTTGGGCACAATTTAATGATAGTATCTGTCACCAGCAGGTATATCTCATGCCTTTTTTCTCAGGACTTCTCTAACTCCTGAGTATCAGCCAGCAAGGGGCTGAGGTGGGAGGCTAGCACAGGGTGGGGGCCTCCTGACTTCCTTTGCAGCAGTATCTGAACCCCATTCATCCTCATCCAGTTTGACTGCACAAATACTCTCAATGACCAGACCCTGGAGAATGTCACAGTGCAGATGGAGCCCACTGAGGCCTATGAGGTGCTGTGCTATGTGCCTGCCCGGAGCCTGCCCTACAACCAGCCTGGGACCTGCTATACACTGGTGGCTTTACCCAAGGAAGACCCCACAGCTGGTGAGCCTTCTCTAGAGAACACCCAGGCCTCATGGGAAATGGGGTGAAGCTGGCACAAGCAACTCCTTGATTTGGTCATGAGAAGAATTGCTCAGGCCCAAGTGCTTTTCATATATCACCGTATTTTACCTCATAGTAAATTTATGAGGATAAGTACTAGCTCCCTATTCATAGATGGGAACGCTGAGGCTCAGGTTGTGTGGGCTGTCTTCAGTTCAGAATCAAGGTTCGTGCTGTCCTCAGACCAGTCAGTATTTCACAATTGCTCAAAGTCTCTCAAAGACGAGCACAAGCACCTACACATCTCACATTCATTCCTCCAGTGAAACCACCAACTTCTTTTCCTACCCTGGACAATGGCCTGCGGCTGTGACATGGTCTGAGCCATATTGCGTTGTCTCTGCTTTCTGCATCCTTTTCCTTGGACCCATGACTTGATAGTCCAGTCCTTTGAGGTGGTGCCCTCTCTGTCCAGCTGCTGGAGTTGGTGGCATAAAGCTGCTACTGATACCACCGAGAAGGCAGGCTGTGACCACCTGACATGGAGAAGCTCGTTCTCCATCCAGCCCTTCTCCCCCACAGTGGCCTGCACATTCAGCTGTATGATGAAGTTCACCGTCAAAGACTGCGACCCCACCACGGGAGAGACTGATGAAGAAGGCTACGAGGACGAGTATGTGGTAAGGAAGTAGTGTCGGGGGCTTATTTTATTACCAAGACTACGGAGCAGACTGATCCTAGTCTTGCTCTTTAAGAGAATTATTTTAACTTCAAAAAGGTACATGTAGGGGCTGGAGAGATGACTCAGCAATTAAGAGCACTGGTTGCTCTTGCAGAGGACCCAGGTTTGATTTCCAGTACCCACACAGCAGCTAACAACTGTCCTACCTCCAATCCTAGGGGATCCGATGTCCTCTTCTGACTTCCACAAGTATCACATGACACAGGTGCACTTACATACATGAAAGCAATATATTTCATACACATAAAAATAAAATATTTTTAAAAGTGAATTTAAAAAGAAAACCTGGGAAATAACATAGTATAAACAGGAAAATGTCCATAATCTTTAGGTGTTCTGTGGGATCACATAACTGAGGCCATCTTTGTGTTACAGATCTTGCTGTTTTCACTTAAAACCATAGTGTTTCATCCCCTCTCATGACCAATACTTCAGAAATACTTTCATGGGGTATACTAGGAATGGGACCCAGGACATCACAAACACTAAACACTCTACCACTGAGCCCTTCTGTAGTCCCAGCCCACTTTACTATCTTGACTGTATCCATTCTACATGGAATCCTATTTGACCTTTCAGTCCTTTAATGTTGGGAATTTGGTTTCCACATTTTCACTGCCGTTTGTAATGCTACATTAGATATTCCTTTGGATATAAGTTTTTATCTGCATTTCAGATTATTTCCTTAGGATAAATTCCTAGGAGGGTAATCAGATCAAAAGAAAAGCATGATTTTAAAACTTCAGTTACTGTTGTTAAATTGCTTTCTAGATGCATTGAGCCCCTTTGCTCTGCTGGACCATCCTTTATGCACTGAAATAGCCTTTTCAGTCCTTCTTTCCAAGGTTAGATGGAATTGAGTACCAGGAAAGGGGGGGGGGAGTACTCAGTGCCATCCAGAATAGACCATTATGTTTAGCCTGGGGACAGGGATTGTCAGGGCTCCTCAGTCACTGGAATGCATCTGACATTCACTCTTGTTTTGTGCCAGGGCCATAGTAGAAAAATGGCCGCCATTGAGCCAAAATGACTTCAGTAGGAACTACCTTATGACTTTGCTCCTCCACAAAGCTATAGCTGAAGTACTCTTTCCACTATAGTAATGGAATTTTGGCCCTGTGCACCTTAAATACCTGTAAGATCAGAGCTTCCATGAAAATCTGTTTCGAGAATGAATGAGGGGCCTTCATATAGACACAGTCAGTTCAAGGAAGTCAAATGGGTGTATTAAATATCAAGTTCACAGCTGAGATGGCGGGGGCGGTTCTTGCCTCTGTCAGGCACAGAGGTCACACAGCTAGGGTACAGAATCTGCTAAAGAAGAAATGGCTGCTACATATTGAAGGAATACCACTTACAGTAAGTAGCTCCTGTTGAGTCTCCACATGACTTGCTGTGTGTCCTGGAGCCTACTGTGTCCACAGCCCTGGTGGGCATCTGCTGAGAGAGCTGCAGGAAGGAAGGGGTTAAATGGATGAACAGAGCAGAGGCCTAGAATTGTGCAGAGCAAGGAGTCTTCCTCAGAGTCCAGCTTCTATCTCCATTTCTCCAGCTGGAGGATCTAGAAGTTACTGTGGCTGACCACATTCAAAAAGTCATGAAAGTAAACTTTGAAGCAGCCTGGGATGAGGTCGGGGATGAGTTTGAGAAGGAAGAAACATTCACCCTGTCTTCCATCAAGACACTTGAAGGTAAAGTCCGGGTGACACCATCTCTGGCCTGGCTGCCTTTCAGAACCCTTGGCTAGAGCTGGCTGGTGCACCTCCCCCTTCCCCACCAGGATCCAGAGCCATATCTGGAATACATATGCCTAGTGCTTATGGTACAGAAAGAGGTATGGCTTGGTGATGCAGCTTAGTGGGAAAGTGCATAATTTGTGTGAGACCCAGGGTTTGACCAGTACCCAAGATAATAAACACATATACATACTTTTACATATGGCTTAATGTTGCTGATATTTCTCCCCTACAGAGGCTGTGGGCAATATTGTGAAGTTCTTGGGAATGCATCCTTGTGAGAGGTCAGACAAAGTGCCAGAAAACAAGAATACTCACACATTGCTCCTGGCCGGTAAGCAGCATCTTCAGTGAGGAGGGCCTGGGTTCCTTTTCTAGTGGGAATGCCACTGGGTCTGGCCTGCCCCCATCCTCCAGGCCTGTGTGCTCTTAACTGTCCCAGTTGGGGCCTGTCAGTTATTTTTTGTTAGGGCTTCCATAAGGGTATAGCCTGGATTCTCAGCTCTGCATTTCCCCTATAGCTGATTTCTTAAAGCAGACACATCTGAAAGCTGACAGGTCCGTGATCTAACACTGAGGATCCAAATGTCATCTCCCCAGCCTCCCCCAGCCCATGTGGTTTTAATGTACATTTTTGTATTTTGAGGGAAATTAATTACCTCCCATTTATATTTCCTTTTTACTTTTTAAAAAATTTTTATTTTGTGTGCGAGTATTGAGCCTGCATGTATGTAAGTGCACCCATGTTGTGCAGTGCCCATGGAGGTCAGAAGAGGGCATCAGATCCCCTGGAACTGGAGTTATTAATGATTGTTAGCCGCTATGTAGATACTGGGATTCAAACCCAGGTCCTCTGCAAGAGCGGCAGTACTCTTAACCACTGAGCTATCTCTCCAGCCCCTATATTTCCTTTTTTGACATGTCTGATTTTCCTTGGTCTGTCAGCTATACTGATGAGTTTTTGTTTCTTTTTGTTTCTGTTTTAACAAGAATGGGTATGTAGGGTTGGGCCTAACAACTCACACCTGTAATCTGAGCATTTGAGAGGCAGGGGCAAAAATTTATGCAAGTTCAAGGCCAAGGGCTACATACTGAGACTCAGTCTCCACAAAACAAAAGAATGTCCATTTGGGAGCTGGAGAGATGGCTCAGTGGTTAAGAACATTGACTGTTCTTGCAGAAGACCCGGGTTCAAATCCCAGCATCCATATGGCAGCTAACAACTGTCCTTAACTCCAGTTCCAGGGGATCCAGTAGCTTCTGTCCTCCTTGGGCATTGCATGACACAGGTGCATTGCCTACATGCAGGCAATACACACATACACATAAAATAAAAATAAATATTTTTTTAAAAAAGAATGGAGGCTAGAGAGATGGCTCAGTGGTTAAGAACACTGAAGACCTGGGTTCGAATCCCAGCACTCACATGGCAGCTATCAACTGTCCATAACTCCAGTCCCAGGGATCTCTGACATCCTCTTCTGACTTCCGCAGGCATTGCACAACACGGGTGCACTTACCTACATGCAGGCAATACAGACATACACATAAAATAAAAAATAAATAATAAAATTAACAAAAAAATAAAAGAATGGCCATTTAAGCATTCCATTTTAGAAATGCTTATGCACATACAGACTAGTGCTTATAAGAATCCTATATGCTACTCTTGCCACACTCTTCTGCTAGAGTGTTTTCATACAGATTCTTTGTGTAATTCATATGTAAATGCTTTATCATGTCTCTGTAAGAGATAATAACCAGAGCTGGAGAGAAGGCTCAGCCTTTAAGAGCAGTTGGTGCTGTTTCTGAGTTCAGATCCCAATACCCACATCAGGTGGCTCACAGCTTCCTGTAACTCCAGCTCCAGGGGAATCTGACATCCTCTTCTGGCCTTTGTAGACACTCATACCAAACATAGTGTCACATATATACACATAAATAAAAATAAGCTGGGAGTAGTGGTGCACATCTTTAATCCCAACACTCTGGAGGCAGAAGCAGGTGGATCTCTCAGAGTAACTGGGGCTACAGGAATACCCTGTCTCAAATAAATAAAACTAATGACTCTTAGAAACAATTCTTTTTTAATTTTTTTTTTTTTTTTTTTTTTTTGGTCTTTTCGAGACAGGGTCTCCCTGTAGCCCCAGCTGTCCTGGAACTCACTATGTAGACCAGGCTGGCCTTAAGAGGCTGACCTGCCTCTGCCTCACGAGTGCTGGGACTAAAGGTGTGTGCCACCATACCCGACACAAACAAATAGAACCTATGTTTGACACAAAAAGGGCAAAACAGTTGTTTTGCTCAAGACAATTAGCAAAAAGAAATGCATCTGGGATGAAACTCAGTGGTTGAGGCTCCTGTGCACCATAGAGTCTCAAGCCACCTTGACCTTACAAGTAATCCTCTTGCCTCAGCCTTCCATGAACCATATCACTGCCCCACCCCCCAAGGCTGATGAACAAACCCAGTGCCTCTTGTCTGCTGGGCAAGTGTTCTAACATTGAGCCACACCCATGGCCTAGGCCTGGGAGTTTTTTAACTTGGTTGTGTTTATAAACAGGGTTAAGAGGATGTTCTGCTTCAATGAGTACTCACAGCTGTGATCTTGCAGGCCCATCCTTTCTGGTCATATTAAAGAAGCTCAGTCCCCTGGGTCTTTCAGACACCTGCTTTGTGGTTTTCCCTTACTGGGGCTCTCCCCTTCATTAGTACTCTCAGACTTACCCAGCACTTGTGAGCCTCTGACTGGAGGTACAAGCCTTACATAACCATGAGTTCTTTTGCACTTGGCAGATGCCTGAAGTAGTTAGCATTCTTACTTCTTCCACTTTCTTAATGGTTCCAGAGTTTAGAGAGGTGAGAATTGACTAGGCCTCCTGACTATACTGGTACAAGGGCTGCCTTGATGAGTTGCTGCAGATGTTGCCTTCAGTACAGCCTCCTGCCTCACACTGCTATACTTCTCTCTTCCAGGTGTGTTCCGGGGTGGTCGTGACATCCTTGTGCGCTCCCGGCTGCTGCTTTTAGACACAGTGACAATGCAGGTGACAGCCAGAAGCTCAGAGGAGCTGCCAGTAGACATCATCTTGGCATCCGTGGGCTAAAGGCCCAGCAGCCCTACTCCTACCTTCTCCCAACACTACGAAGAAGTTGCTCCTTTTCCATGAAACTGGTGGAAACCCTTCCACCATGCCTCTATATTCAGAAGCATTCAGGAATCAATGCAGATTTTTTTTTTTTTTTTAATTCTACCCTATTTATCAGCCAGGACTGCTAGGTTAGATCTTGCCACCCTGCCTGCAAGAGGAATCACAAATGAATAAAATATTCAGACTTTCTCTTCTGTTTATCCCTAACAAAACTCTCTTATCCCTGTAGTAAATTAGCATGTATTTCTTGAACAATTGCTGCTTCTGCAGGCTCATGCCCAGGGCCTCTACCTCCCCTTGAGGCCTTCCTCCACCAAGTAGAGCACTTGCCTTCTTGGGGCTGTGCCAATGTCAAGTTTAGGACAGAGGTTATCCCTTTATCAGGCTTGCTGAGTCAGAACAACAGGTCTAATGAGCTGCTCACCTTCAGGCATTTATATAGATGGATGGGTGCTCCTAAGGGCTGAAGTCCTTCACCAGATGTTGCCTGGCATCAGCTCTGGAGTGGAGAATGTCCAGGGTTTCTGCTCTGGGTCAGTCCCTGAGTGGGAAGAATAGTCTCTGTGTTCCCTTTTGGAATAAGAAATCCCAGGGTATATCTCAAGATTAATGGGCTTTTAAACTCAAGTCAGGTAGTGGGCCTCCAGTGAGGCGGCTGAGATGGCTCAGCTGGTGAACAGACTTGTCAACTAGACTTACTACCTGACCCACATGGTAGAAGAAGAGCCAACTCCCAAAAGTTGTCCTTTGACCTCCACATGTACTCCTGATACTTGCGCATGCCTACACACATGTGCATGTTAGAACACAGGCCTGCACCGTTAGGCCAAATCCCACAACCTGAAGATAGCAGGCCATAACCTCCCTGCAGCTCTCTCTAGGAAAGAGTTAAGCTGTCTATGCTGTGGCCTAACAGCAGCCCCTGATTTATGGTACTAATTGGCTCCTCCATGTGCTTTGTTGTGCATGCTATGTTGAAGTTAATGTGATGTGAAACTTCCTGTCGCCTCTAAAAGGTGATTTCGCTTGTGTTTGAGGGGTCCAGAGATGCCTCATGGGAATATAATAAGGGAAGGCTGCTCTCTGAGGAGGCTCCTCTGGTCTCCACCCAACCCTGGTCCTTCTTATTCTCTCCCTCCCCTTAAGGCCCCCAACACGTTTAGATCTCTATGTATTGTATTCTTTCTGTCTAATGCTTTCTAACCACCTGTAGGCCCAGCCATTGCCTTGAGGCTCCTTTCATTCTAATAAAGCTCATTGAAGAGAATATGTCAGTCTCCTTTTCCTGACCAAGCACTTCTGCTGATCTTGTTTTAATAGTACACACCAAAAGCAAAAAAAAAAAAAAAAAAAAATTAGTGATTTTTAAAAATATTTTTACTTTGCATGTATGAGTATTGTTTGCATGTGTGTAAGTGCAGCCATGTCGTGCAATGCCGGCGGGAGGTCAGAAAAGGGCGTCGTATTCCCTGGAACCGGTTATGGATGGTAGTTAGATGCCGAGTGGGAGCTGGGAAATGAACCCAAGGTCCTCTGCAAGAGCAGCCAGTGCTCTTAGCCGCTGAAGGCAGCTCTCCAGCCCCTAAGCTAGTAAGTTTTGAGTGGGCTTCCTTGACCCTTAGAGATTCCTCTATGGAGGACGAGGACGTCTCATTCTAGTAGTCATCCACGTTTGAGGGTGACCAGCGAGTCCTGGAAGTCTCCCTTTCAACCCACACTGAGGCAATTAGAACGAAGCACAGACTGGTTTCCTGATTTCAGGTCCTGACCTGGGAAGGAAGGGCAACATGGGGTCTTGGCGTGCTTAAGGCTCAGCGGGCTTTTTATTTTGTTTTGATTTTTTTGGTGATTGGAACCGAGTGCTCGCAGGAACCCTCGTCCATCCTTCTCCAACTTTCAGAAAAGTCTGTGCGGTGGGTGGTGGAGAGGAAGCTGGCGCACCCTTTGCTGGGGGCGGGGCCTTCCCGGGGCCGGGCCCTTCCGGGGCCGGCGTAACGGGCGGCCAGCTGGGACGTGGTGAGTGACTAGTGAGACAACCTCCGTCGCGAGCGGAAAAGTGGACGCGGCCCACAGGCGGTGAGGAGACGCGGGCGCGGGGAGGACGCGGGAGAGCGCAGGACCGGCCCAAATTCTTGGCCCCTGCAGCCCTGCGACCCGGCCTTTCCGCAGAGCCGATGGGGGGTGGGAGGGTGAAAGCTAATCCCTGCAGGTTTGCGAACGGACTGGGGCCTGGCGGTGGCCCTATCCCTCCTACGGGGCGACTGTGCAGACAGTGGGCTGGAGGGTCGTGTGGGAGCCCGTGAGGACGCTAGGACCCGGCATCTGTAGGTAATGTGGTGCTTATGTTCTGTTACGTGGCAGGCGGTGAGAAGCGGCGCTGCAGAATGTGTGGGCGAACCTCCTGTCACCTGCCTAGGGATGTTCTCACCAGGGCCTGTGCCTATCGGGATCGGCAGGGCAGGCAGCGGCTCCCACAGTGGAGGGACCCTGAGAAGTACTGCCCCTCCTACAACAAGAGCCCGCAGTCCAGCAGCCCGGTGCTGCTCTCCCGAATGCACTTTGAGAAGGTAACCGATTTTAGGAGCTCTGAACTAGTTTCTGGCTCAGCATTATGGGGACCCTGTAACTCCTGTTTTCTGATGTCTGCCTGGCCCCCAGAATGCCCTTAAAAGCAGTCTTATGTTATTCCCTAGTTGAAACCCACTCTGGGTCTCTCTGAGGAGTAAGTACTTCGCTTTTCTTCAGTCTCAATTTAACTGCTTTAATTAGCATTCTCAATTTATATGACCCTTGTATTTGAATACATTTTTTAATCACTTAAAAATTTTTTCCAGCGGGGTGTGGTGGTGCCCACCTTTAATCCCAGCACTCCAGAGGCAGAGGTAGGCCAGCCTGGTCTACATAGTGTGTTCCAGTACAGCTGGGGCTACAGGGAGACTCTGTCTCAAAAAAAAGACCAAAAAAAATTTTTTTTTCCATTGGGACAGGGTCTCATTACCTAGCTCTGGCTGTCCTGTAACTCACTAGATAGGCCAGGTTTTAATTACATGAATGTGTATGTGTCCACATATGGATATTAGCATGTGAGTACAGGTGCTTGGGGAGGTTGCAGCATTAGTTCCCTTGGAGCTGGAGTTACAGATAGCTGTGAGTGGCCTGATGTGAGTGCTGGGAACCAAACTCTGGTCCTCTATTAAGAGAAGCACACACTCTTAACTGCTGAGCCATCTCCCCAGCCCCTGATTTTTAAGATTTATTTATTTTTGTTTTATGTGTATATTTTGCCTGCTTTCATCTATGTACATTATATGCATACCCAGTGCCAATGGAGGCCAGAAAAGGGCATTGTATCCCCTGGAACTGGAGTAACAGATGGTTGTGAACCACCATGTGTGTACTGGGCCCCCGACCCCAGTCCAGTATAAGAGCAGTAAGCACTCTTAACCACTGAGCCATCACTTCAGTCCCATGTCTGATTTTTTTTTTTTTTAAGACAGGGTTTCCTGGCTGATGTGGAACTTCCTATGTAGACCAGGTTGGCCTTGCTGGAACTCACAAAGATCCATCTGCTTCTGCCTTCTGAGTGCTTGGATTAAAGGCATTGAAACACCACATCTGGCTCCATATCTGATACTTTTTAAACAGAAAAGTTTCTATTTTTCTGCTTTTGTTTTCAATTGGTTTTGTTTGTCTTCTGGAGTTTAATTTTATTTGTTTTATTTGTAAGATTTTTCCCTATAGGAGCTGGAGAGATGGCTTAGTGATGGAAAGCACTGACTACTCTTGCAGAGACCCCAGGTTTAGTTCCCAGCATCTACATGGTAGATCACAACCACCATTAACTCCAGTTCCAGGGATCCAGTGCTCTTGCTCTCTCTCTCTCTCTCTCTCTCGCTCTCTGTCTCTCTCTCTCTTTTTTTTTTTTTTTTTTTTTTTCTCTCTCTCTCTCTCTCTCTCTCTCTCTCTCTCTCTCTCTCTCTCTCTCTCTTGCTCTTGCTGCTTGCTATGTAGACCAGGCTGGCCTCAAAGTCACAGAGATCTGCCTGCCTCTGCCTCCCAAGTGCTGGAACTAAAAGCATGTGCCACCACACCCTGCTCAATGTCCTCTTTTGGCCTCTGTGGGCATGGCATGCTCAGGTGCATATACATGCAGGGACAACACTTCATATACATAAAAATAAATTAATTTTAAAAAAAGATTTTTCCCTATAGTGTTGGAGGAATCAATCATTTATAACCATGTTTTAGTTCTTTGTGTTGTCTCCTATTCCAGAGAGTACTTTCTCCATGCCTTAAATATTTTAAATGCTCTTGATTTGTTTCTTAGAATTGTGTTGGGGAGCAGGCAAAATGGCTCAGTGGATAAGGGCACTTGCTGACAATCTTCATAACTTGAGTTTGATTCCCAGAACCCACATGGTAGAAAGAAAGAATTGACTCCTCAAGTTGTCCTCTGGTCTCCACACTCACTCTGTAGCATGTTTGTACCCACATATATATATATATAAATGTCAAAAAAAATTGTCAATGTGATTGGGGCTGGTGATGTTGCCCAGTGATAGGGAGCATTCTTGGTGTGCTCAAACCTTAGGTTCAGTCCTAGCACTAAAAAAAACAAAAAAAAACTTAGTTTTTTGAGACAGTCTTAGTATGTAACCCAGAGATCACATATTGAAATAACTTTTTCGCTAGAGATAGAACCCAGGGCCTCGTATGACTAAACTACAACCCAAACTCTTTTTTTCTGTTCAGTTAAGCTATTCACATTCACATGAAATGGTTTATTCTTGAGTCCCTTATTTAGAAACTATATACTTCCCTATTGAAACTTTGTGTTGGGGAAGTGGGGGTGTAAGTGCATGCATGCTTGTGTGTGCACATGTGTGTATGTGTGTGAAAACCAGAAATCAACCAGGGAGAGCCAGGTATGGTGTTGCACACCTTTTGTCCCAGGACTGGAGAGGCAGAATCTCCGTGAAATTGAGACCAGCCTGGTGGTCTACATAGCAAGTCCAGACCAACTGGGGCTATGAGGAACCTGTCTCAGAAGAGAAAGGAAGGAAGGGAGGGGGAAAGAGAAAAAGCAAGCAAGCTAGGTATCCATTCCTCTGGTACCATATGGTTTTGGGTTTGCTTTGGTTTGGTTTGGTTTTGGTTTTTTGACACAGTGTCTCCCTGTAGCCCCAACTGGCCTGGAAGTTGCTATGTAGACCAGGCTGACCTTGACCTCACAGAGATCTGCCTCTCCTTGGTCTCTGTTTCCCCAGTGCTGGGATTACAAATACTAACATTTTTTAACATGGGTTCTGGGGATTGAGCTCAGGTCCTCATGCTTACAACAGCAAGTACTTTACCAATTTAGGTCTGAAACTTTTTTTAAAAATATATTTTATTGGGTTGGGGATTTAGCTCAGTGGTAGAGCACTTGCCTAGCAAGCACAAGGCCCTGGGTTTGGTCCTCAGCTCAGGATAAAA
>NW_008333794.1:575218-619125 GCF_000622305.1 Nannospalax galili
GGGAGACAGATAAATGAGAGAGCTGATGGTGCAGTGAAGGCACCTCCTTGGGCTACCTTCCCCTGGCTCCTGTGCTTGGTGCATCACCTGTTTCCTCTGCTTGGTACATCTACTTCAGGAGGATATATATGTAGGTTTTTTTTTCTCCCCAAATGATTGTAATTGTGGAGCAGAGTACACAATGGGAGCATGTTGATCACTAACCTCTAGGTACATAGTAAAGAGGATTGATCACCCAGCCCAGTACAGTAGGCTTTGTAAATGTTGAGGTAAATTTAAGCCAGGTGCATTGGCATATACCTGTAATCCCAATACTCAGAAAGCTGAATTAGGAGGAGAGGATAGTAGGTTTGAGGCCAGCCTGAGTTACATGGCAAGTTCAAGGTTAGTCTAGACTGCAGAATGAGACGCTATCAAAAAGTAAATTTTAAAACAAAATTGATGATGATGTTCAGCTCCTAGTTATTGGGGTAACTTCTGAGTGATTTGAAGTGTCCCTAGACTGGCATTCATGGAGTAGTGCTTTTTAATGTATTTTATTTATTTTTATTTTATGTGTATGAGTATATTCCCTACATGTGTATAAGTACACCTGTGTTGTGTAATGTCTGTGAAGGTCATAAGAGGGAGGTAGATCCCCTGGAAATAGAGTTACTGATGGTTGTTAGCCACCACATAGGTGCTGGGAATCAAACTCAGGTCCTCTGCAAGAGCAGCCAGTGCTCTTAACTAACATCTCTCTAGTCCCATGAAACTCTTTTTTTTTTTCTTCTTTATGTGTATGTGTGTATTGCCTGCATGTATGGAAGTGCACCCATGTCGTGCAATGCCTGCAGAGGACAGATGAGGGCGTTGGATCCCCTAGAAGTGGACTTATGGACAGTTGTTAGCTGCCATGTGGATGATGGGATCTGAACCCGGGTCTTCTGCAAGAACATTCAATGTTCTTAACCACTGAGCCATCTCTCCAGCCCCTCATGAAATTTTTTTTTTTTTTTTTTTGTCTTTTTGAGACAGGGTCTCCCTGTAGCCCCAGCTGTCCTGGAACTTACTATGTAGATCAGGCTGGCCTTGAACTCACAGAGATCCGCCTGCCTCTGCCTCCGGAGTGCTGGGATAAAGGTGTGTGCCACCACGCCTGGCACAAAACTTCTTTTAACTGAGAGAGAAATCAAGATAAATATCATGGAGAATCTTGACTAGGAAAGGAAAAGATAAGACAGGCTTCAAAAGAAGACGAGAGAAGAGCATTGCGTGGTGACGCATGCCTGTAGTCCCAGCACCTGGGAGGCAGAGGCAGGCGGATCTCTGTGAGTTCAAGGCCAGCCTGGTCTACATAGTGAGTTCCAGGACAGCTGGGGCTACAGGGAGACCCTGTCTCAAAAAGAAAAAAAAAAAAAAAAAAATGTGTATAAACTTTATTCAGTTCAGCTCTAGTTCTCACCAACTTTGTAGGGTTACAGAAAGAATGTTAACAAGAAGAAAGATTTGCTTAATGAAATAATAAAAACAGAACTGTAGAAAGATTGTAACTTGCCAGGCATTGTGGCACAGGCTTTTAGTCCCAGCACTCGGGAGGCAGAGGTAGGTGGATGTCTGAGTTCAAGGCCAACCTAGTCTATGAGTTCCAGGCCATCTGGGACCACAAGGAGACCCTGTCTTAGATACAGCCCATATTCCCTGTTCCAGTGGGTGGATCTTAGAAGCAAGACTGATGAAGATGGACCCCTAGCAAACACAGCCCTCCTTTGGGTCAGTTATATGAGTTTGCTGATGTGGTGTTTGACTGCACATCTGTAATAAGTTTTATTAAGATTGATAAGGCTTCTTCATTTGATAAATATTTGATACTTAATTTTTCTCAAACCTGTAAATTATAACACAAAATTAGAAGCATTTCAGTGGTTCAACGGCCCACATATGTTTATAGATTGAAATATTTGCATTCGAAACCACTGATTTGCAAAGTGCTTCCTCTTTTATTTATCTGCCACAGTGCCATCAGCTGTTTTGTTCAGAAGTCCAGAATAGTAGAGGAAAAGATGACTGATATTGAGCAATACTTTCAACCACTTTGTATTCATTGCCCTTGTGTTTGGGTTTGGTCTATGCAATGAAAACACTCAAAGGTGGCCAGTTGAATCTATGAGAACAGATATCTCAACCCAGACACTACTGGCATTTTAATGTGGAATAATTCTTCATTGTAGAGAACTGTCTAGTGCATTATAGACTGTATAGCAGCATCCCTTGTTGCTACCCACAGATACCTGTAGCAACCTCAAGCCCAAGCAACTAAATAGGGCCCTTGGCATTGTCTGAGGTGTCTAAGTGGTGGTAGGGGTATGTCAGAGTTGTCTCAAGTTGAGAAACAGTTTCAGAATATTTGTCTTGCAATTTCTGATGAAACATCATTTAGTGGACATTTATGTGATGTCTCTCATTCTCATTTATCCTTTGGGCAGGGGCCTTCTGCTTGGTCGGCACATTTGACTCTGGGAGAGGATTTATGAAATCTGTTTTCATCTTTTCTGTCTCATGAGCCATCTTCATCCACATTCTTAGATATTGTTTTTGCAAATTCAGCTACTTGCTAAAATGTATTTATCTGACCCCAAGTTCATACTACTGTAGCTGTCACAATCATTCATGAACTTGCAGAGCAGTGAAATTTTTGAGTAGCTTGAATAAATGATGTCCTCCCTCCTTGTTTCAGCTCCTATGCTATAAACAGTATTTTTTTTCTGTGATTGGAGCCAAGGTTTTTCCCTATCTGCTTTTTGTTGGTGTGGTGGTTTGAATGAAAATGACCCCCATAGGCTCCAAGTGTTTGGACATTTTGTCCCCAGTGGTGGCACTGTTTTGGGAGGTCTTAGAAGGTGTGGCTATCCTGGAGGAAGCATGTCACTGGGGATGGGCTTAGAGAGTTCTTAAGCCTTGCTTTATCTCTAGTCGCTCTCTTGCTTCCTGTGCCTGCTTGATGATGTGAGAGCTTAACTTCTGCTGCTTCTGCTCCAGCCACCTCCAGCCACCATGCCTCCCCACCATGATGGACTGTAATTCCCCTGGAACCATAAGCTCAAATAAACTCTTCCTTTCATAAGTTGTTTTGGTCAGTGTTTCTCTCACAGCAATAGAAAAGTGAATAGTTGGTGACTTCACTGTTTAAGTTGATCCCCAAACAGTACTAATGTGTATACTGGTGTTCCTAAGTGCAGGAAAGCTGTAATGTCTTTTAGAGAGACTTTATTCAGGAAGAAGTTAATACTGTTATTGGTCAAATTCAGTATAAATGAATTAAGGATGTAGATTAAATAAAGTGTATTTAAACAAAAGCAAATATAAACTCACAGTAAGACCTTGTATCAAAAAAAAAATTTTTTGTTATCAGAAACTAACCTTGTATTTTTCTGTGAGAAGCATTCACTACTTGAGGCAGTTTTACATAAGCTAATATTACTGTTGGTCAGTTGCAAGCCCATCCATATTCAAGGGAAAGAGATATAGATATACCCCCCACCCTCCCCCATCCCCCCACTCTCAATGGGAAGATCATCAAAGATTTGCAACCATTTCTGTGAATCACCACAGACTTCTTGCAAATATTAAAATTCACAGGTGATCTTTCCTTAAACCAAACCCTTCTTTAAGTTGTTCTCTTTTGTCAAGTATTGCCATTGCTATTTATTCTTTCTTTCTTTTTATGGTGCAAAGGATTAAATCTAGGGCTTTGTGTGTATTAGGCAAGTAATCTACCACTGAGCTACAATCCCCCAGCCCAATAATATTTCTGTTAAGTGTAGTGATGTGCAACTGTAATAGCAATACTAGGAGGCTGAAACAGAAGGATCAGGGACAGTAAGATGCTGTCTCTAAATAAATAAGTAAATACCATTATTTCTCACTTGTAGACTTGAAAACTGAATTTTCTTTTCTTCTTCCATTCATATCCATTCACACCTTTAGTTTCCTTTTTTGTTTCTTGGATGTCTTTCTTGTTGTTTCTTCAATAGGTAATTTATTGAGATGGGGTTTTTCCTTTTTATATAACTTATCTAATTAAATTATTCCTTTTGTAATTACCACAAAAAAGCAAGACAGAAAATTTTATTTATATGTTGGGACCAAAATACAAATGAACAGATAGTCTGTTGTCACTACAAACTCCGTATTTTCAGCCTTGACTCCTTATATTAGCACCCATCTCTGCTCACTGGTCTCTTCCAGTTTATCATGTGCTGTGCCATATATGATCATGGGTAGAGGCATTTTAATCTGTACATTCATCAAATTCTGAAGGGGCATAGGGCTCCCCCAGATCCTCCCACAGTTTGACAACCCCATGGACCACCCTCATGTTAAGAGACTTGGCACACTGTGGCTAAGGTTTATTACAGTGAAAGGGCACACTATAGGATCAACAAGGAGAAAGGTCCAAGTAAAAACCTGGAAAAATCCATGCACAGGCTTCCTTATGCACTTGTACTGAGTAACACCAAGCATGTACCTTTCTGTAATATGTGTAGTGGTGTAGTGTTTCTGCCCAGAAAAAAACAAATAAAAATGTTAAGAGACTCAGCATAGTACTTATATGAAAGGCTGTTCACTTGGGCATGCTGCCTCCACAGGCACTGCATACACATGGTGCATTTACATGCCTACAGGTAAAACATACAAATAAAATAAAAGTAAATCTTTAAAAAAAAGAATTCTTGTGTGTATCCCATTTAACCCTAAGCATCCCTTAATCATAGCATGTACCTCATTATGTTATGGCTGTCTCTGATGTATGCTGTGTGTGTTATTAAGGGATGAACTCAAGGCCTTCTGCGTGCTAAGCATATGTCCTACCTGCTAAGCCACACCCACAATTCCTAGATGAAGATCCCTACTTGAAAGCTGGAACACATGGAGTGTAGTGCCTACCACTCTCTCATAAGCATTAACTAAAAGTCTATAGCAGCCAGGTCAATGGCAAATGTCCATAATCCCTCAACACTGGCGGTTGTGACAAGAGGATCTTAAAGGCCAGCCTGGGCTATATATAGAGACCCTATTTCAAAACCTTTTTGTTTTTTGATTTTTTTGTGACAGGATCTCATATAGCCAAGCCTAGCCTTGAACTCATTTTGTAGAGAAGGATGACCTTGAACTCCTGATACTTTTGCCTCTTCTTCAAGTGCTGGGATTACAGGTGTACACCACAATGACTGGCCAGTAATTTCTGTGTATTTCTTCTTTTTTTTTATGTGTATGTGTATATTGCCTGCATGTAGGTAAGTGTACCTGCATCATGCAATCCCCACAGAGGACAGAAGAGGCTGTTGGATCCCCTGGAACTGGAGTTACTGACAATTGTTA
This sequence comes from Nannospalax galili, assembly GCF_000622305.1. NCBI lineage: Eukaryota > Metazoa > Chordata > Mammalia > Rodentia > Spalacidae > Nannospalax > Nannospalax galili. The sequence continues at coordinate 580,580 of NW_008333794.1, forward strand.
GCTGCTATGTGGGTGCTGGGATTCGAACCTGGGTCTTCTGCAAGAACAGCCAGTGTGTTCTTAACCACTGAGCCATCTCTCCAGCCCCAAGACATAGCTTTTATTGACAGACTCAGACAGTCCTAATCTGCTTTCACTCCAGTCTTCCCTCTGCTGGGAGTTCCTGGCTTGCCCCAGGAGAGAAGAATGTGTCCTGGGCAGGGATAGCAGACAGACAGCGAAAAATACATAGGTGGGACCTAAGGAGGTTCAGGGAGAGAAAGTGGGGCTGCTAGGACACCCAGATAAAATGTCCATCTGGGCAGAATGAGTCTGTTACCCCACCGTTGCTAGAATGGGCAGGTTCTGGAGGGAGGAACTTTCCCTAGCGGCTCCTACTGTGCCCTTCGTGCCATCATCATCTCTCGGATGTTGTCCTCAGCTTCCTTAAAGCTCTGCTCCAGGGAGGACTTTCTCTGCTCTAGTTCTTTAATTTTTTCTTCTACTGTTTTCCGTTTCTCTTATAGCTGATTGTGAATTTCTTCCTTGAATTGTAGAATAAATATTCTTCATACAAGTTAGTCTCATCTACCAAAGTCATAATCTCTGTGTCTAAGATATTCGTGCTTTTTCGTTCTGTTTAGCTGTTCAGTCTGTATGTGTGCAAGCCTCACCTTCTGCTGAGTGTCAATAACTTTGGTTTGAAGTTCTTTTGAGGCCTTCTTCAACTGTAGATCCATGGGGGCCGCCATCTTGGAGCACTCTTCTGCGACTCGTGTATTTATTTCTTGTAGCCCCGGCTGACCTCAAACTTGCAGTCTTCCTGCCTCAGCCTCCCAAATGCTAGACGTACAGGTGTATACCACCACATCCAGAGTTAAAACTATTTTTGTTTCACTCGCCACTTTGGATTTTTTGTTGTTTGTTTTTTGGGTGGGTAGTTCATGCCAAATTTATTCTTTCACAATTTCATGCATATTTATAATACACTTTGATCACAAGCTAGCCTCTCATCTACCAGCCCCCCACCACTAAACTCCTTTTTCACAAAAATTCCCTCTCCTACTTTCATGTCTGGAGGTACTGTATTTAGTTAGGGTTGCTTTCCTGAGCATCAGTAAGGGGTTATTTACCTGAGCAAGTGCAGCAGCTATACCATTGAAAAATATGATGCTCCTGGCCCAGCAACCTTTAACTGCTGATAGCTCCTCAGTGAGGAGTAGGGTTTCATGAGTGCCTCCCTCATCCATGGTGAAATGTTGATGGGTCCAGTCTTGAGCAGGTCATGTACAGGTAACCACTGCTGCTCTGAGCTACTCTTGAGTTCATGAGTGTAACAGCCATGCCATTTCCAGAAGACATTTCACAGTGTCCTTTCTCATCCTCTGGCTTTTACATTATTTCTGCACCCTCTTTCTATATGTCCCTGAGCCTTACAAGGTGTTCCATTTAGGACTGAGCACTTTGCAATCACCTATTCTAAACACTTGGATCAGCTGTGGGTCTCTGCCTTAACTATTACCCCCTATAAACAAGCTTCTCTGACCAAGGGCTGAGGATATCACTAATCTATGGGTATAAACATATGTAAAAGGCAGTTTGACACCATGTCCACTTATCAGAACAGCAGTAGTAGTATCCCTTCTTGGGCCTGTGACCTCTGCAGGCAGGGTTTGCTATATATCCCAGGCTGGCCTGGAATTCACAGTACCCCCCACCTCATCCTCCCAAGTACTAAGATTACCAGTATTTGCCATTTACTCCTGGCTGACTTTTTCTCTTTTAATGACTTTGTATTGTTTGTATTTCAATACTAATAATAATTAGTGCATATGTAGTTATGATCTTCCTACTAGATCTGAATCTGAGTTTTGTTTTGTTTAGAGGGGGTGTTTGGTTTTGGCATTTTTCTTTTTTTTTTTTCTTTTTTTTTCTGGTCTTTGAGACAGGGTCTCCCTGTAGCCCCAGCTGTCCTGGAACTGGCTATGTGGACCAGGGTGGCCTTGAACTCACAGAGATCTGCCTGCCTCTCTGTGCTGGGACTAAAGGTATGCACCACTACAACCAGCTTGGTGTTTCGTTTTAGCCAGGATTTCTCTATGTAGTCCAGACTTGCTTGGAATGTGCTGTGTAGCCTTGAATTAGCAACACTCCATCCCTCAGCTCTTTGCGTGCTGGAATTGCAAGTGTGTGCCACCACACCAGATGCTAACTCTAAACCTTTTTTCTGTGACAGAATGCAGACTCATCAGAGCGGATAATTACTCCCATGAGATGGGGCCTAGTGCCATCGTGGTTCAAAGAAAGTGATCCTTCTAAGCTGCAGTTCAACACTACCAATTGTCGTAGTGACACCATAATGGAGAAGCAGTCATTCAAGGTAGGTAGCAGGTTTAGGGAAAAACCAGTAGTCTTTCTGGCTTTTTTTTTTTTGAGACAGGGTCTCTCACTAGGTAGCCTTGGCTGCTTGGAATTCACTATGTAGATCAGACTGGGTCTTGAACCTGCTTCTGCTTCCCAAGTGCTGTGACTAAACAGATTCAACACTATGCTCCACTGTGTTGTTTTCTTTCTAATAGCTGTTTAGTGTCTTATGTACTGGAGAAAGTTTCAAATTCCCAGTTGTTAATGTTGAGTTCTGTTCTGTTTATTGCTGTGTGACAGACCAACCATGCCTAAACTTTGTGCTTTAAAACAAAACAGTAAGTAGGGTGTGGTGAACAACTTTAATACCAGTACTTGGAAGGCAGAGGCAGGCAGATCCCTGTGAAATAAGGCCAACTTAGTTTACATAGTGAGTTCCAGGCCAGTTGGGGTTATAGGATGACCCTGTCTCAAAAAACAAAAACCAAAACCAAATAACCTCATATACTTTGAACTAATGTGCCTAACTGGATAGTTTTAGTTTTCACTTGGAAGTCTGATGTACTTACCAGGCAGTAGCTGAAGATGAATATCCAAGGTAGCTTCCTCATCCATAGCTGTTACTTTGGCTGGTATGACTAGGACACCTGGAAGCCTTTCTACATTCCTAGATAGCCCTGTATGGATACCCAAGCTTCTGACAGGGAACCTCACTTACTATAGAGCCCATGATTCAAGAAGGCAGAACAGAAGCTGCAAAGCTTTGTGACCTAGCCTTGTTAGCCATACAGCATTGCTTGTGATATATTCTTTTTGTCATTCAGAGCCAGTCCAAATCAGTACAGGAATGGATGAGATAGTATGTGGATACTGTGAAGCAGAGTCCACTGGGAGCAAACTTTGGAGACTAGTTCTTATGTATCAGACATTTCTGGGGAAATGCCACACACACATAGGTCTACTCACCTCAGAAAGGAAACCCATGACAGACCAAGGTAATGATTGCTGTAGACAACTTGATAAACCAGTGAGGTTTTTATTGGGGTTACTAACAGAAGTATCAGTAAGGAGACACTTAAAAGAGCAGGGATGACTCAAAAGCAGCTGAAACACTGAAAACCCACCACAGCATGGGTGATGACTCCATAAAACCCTGGAGCTCTCTGCAGTGTGCAGACCACTTGACAGGTCTAAAAGATTTTCTCTCTGCTGCCTGGCTGGTCAGAGTTTCCTCCCCCAGCAGTTTACTCCTCCTGTAAAGTTGGGGGAGGAGCCTTATAGCATCTTGCAGGTTTCTACTTTCCTGGGCATTTGAAGTTTTGATAAGCTCTGGAATCCCAGGATCTCCTTCCCCACCACCGCCTTTTGGAGGGAATGTTTCAGTTTGGAGGGAACTGCTGTATAACAGCAGCTGCCACATGTACCTGTTTAGTATGAAAGTGCTTGTTGCTTTTATGCACATTATTTAATCTTTTCAACATCTTTTAAACTCAGTGGTGACTTTATACATAAGAAAAGTAAGGGGCTGGTGAGATGGTCAGTAAGTTAAAGGTACTTGTCACAAGTCCTGAGGACCTGATTTTGATCCCTAGGGCCCACATAGTGGAAGGAGAAAACTGACTCCCACAAGTTGTCCTTTGACCACCAACACATACGTTGTGGCACACACATACACACACAAATAATAAATGTGGGTTTTTTGGGGGTGCAGGGGTCTTACTGAGACAGAGTCTCCCTGTAGCCCCAACTGGCCTGGAACTTGCTTTATAGACCAGGCTTGTCTTGCACTCACAGAGATCCACCTGCCTCTGCCTCCCCAGTGCTGGTACTAAAGGTGTGTACCACCACACCTGGCTATAAATGTGACTTTTTAAATGATTAAATGGGATACAGAGAAATTAATTCCACTAGAGCAGAGTACATAACTCAGTGGTAGAGCACTTCCCTGGGTCCAGTCATCATTCAGCACTGCCAAAAAAAAAGATAATTCCTTAGAGGATTAGACCTGAGTGTTTTGGTCTTTTGTTTTCTGGAGGGTTTTTATGTGTTTTGTATGGTACTGGAGATGGAATCCTGGGCCTTGTACATGTGAGGCAAGCCCTCTGCCACCAAAGTACAGCTCTGGACCTGAGAGTCCATATAATGGAATCCTGTCACTCTGACCATATCTTGCACATTTTTTCTCAGGTTCCTCTAGGAAAAGGAAGGCGCTGTGTGGTGTTAGCAGATGGATTCTACGAGTGGCAGCGGTGTCAGGGAACAAGCCAAAGGCAGCCATACTTCATCTATTTTCCTCAAATCAAGACAGAGAAGGTATCTGCAGCTACATGAACATACTGTTGGAAAAGAGAGATACAAGTCAAGGTCATGCACCACATAATGATGTTTCTGTAAACAGTAGGCCACATATATGACAATGGGTATACACATAGCTATACCACCTAGGTATTTGTAGTGCACTCTGGAATTTACATACAACAAAACTGCCTAATGCTGCATTTCTCAGAACTACCTTTATCTAAGGATTTCCAACAATGATAACTCTTATAAAAAGGATCAAAGCAGGGGCTGGAGAGATGGCTTAGTGGTTAAGAGCACTGGTTGCTCTTGCAGAAGTCCTGGGTTTGATTCCCATCACCTACATGGCAGCTAGCAACTGTCCTAACTCCAGTTCCAGAGGATCCCACTTGACATGGTATACTTACATACATGGAAGCAGTACACTCATACACATAAAATAAAATATTTTAAAAAATAATAGCCATTCTTGCTAGGGTATAGTGATGTCTCTAGTCTTAATTTCCATTTCCCTGGTGACTAGGGATGTTGAATACTTTTTAAAATGTTTGCTGGCCATTTGTATTTATTTTTCTGAAAACTGTATGTTCAATTCATTGGCCCATTTGTTGACTGGTAATTTTATTTCCTTGGTATTTCATTTTGCAGTTCTCTGTATATTCTGGATATTATCCCCTTATCTGACGTGTAGGTAAAGATTTTCTCCCATTCTATGGGATGTCTCTTTGAGTTCAAAGCCATCCTGGTCTATATAGGGAGTTCCAGGCCAGCCACAGCTACATTGTGAGACCCTGTCTTGAAAAACAAACAGCAGCAACATACGTGTGTGTGCGTGTGTGTGTGCGCGCTAGGCCTAGTGGCACAGGCCTATAATAATCCCAGATACTTAGGAGTCTGAGACAGAATGATTAAAAGTTCAAGACCATTGTAGGCAATTTAGTGAGACCCTGTCTCAAAACACTTAAAAAGTGGGCTGATAATATAGCTCAGTAAACACTTGCTTAGCATGAACAAAGCCATAGGGTCTATCCGCTGTACCTCAAAATAATACTGGTTTTGCCAGGTGTGGTAGCGCATGCCTTTAATCCCAGCACTTGGAAGGCAGAGGCAGGTGGATCTTTTTGAGTTTGAGGCCAGCCTGGTCTACATAGTGAGTTCCAGGACAGCTGGGACGACAAGGAGACCCTGTCTCAAAAAAAGACAAAAAAAAAATAATAATAATAATAGTAATACTGGTTTTGGTATGGGAATGTTGTTCAGTGGTAGTGCACTTGCCTAATGTGTCAGGCCCTGGATCCCAGCACTGCAAATAATTAACTAATTAATTAAAGATTTTTAAAGATTTCTTATTTTTAATTATGTGTGTGTACACACATGTTTGTATGTATGCATGTTTGCATGCGTGAGTCTGTGCACATGAGTGCAGGTGTGTTTGGAGGTCAGAGGTGTTGAATCCCCTGGAGCTGGAGTTCATGCAGTAGTGAGTCACTGATTATGGGTTCTGGAACCAAACGCAGGTCCTCTGCAAGTGCAGTATGAGCTCTTAACTGCTGAGCCATCTCTCCATTCCCCAATTAAAAAGGTTTTAGTGGTTGTTCTGCTCTTTGCAATATACATTTTAAATTAATAATATTTATTTTCAAATAATGTACCTAATATATACTGCAAAAACCTCAACAGTAAGGTCCCAATTCTTCCCATATTTTAGGCTGTTGTTTTGCTTTTAAAGTATGCTATAAACTGGGGCTGGAGAGATGGTTCAGCAGTTAAGAGCGCTGACTGCTCTTGCAGAGGACCCAGGTTCGATTCCCATCACCCACATGGCGGCTACAAACCATCCTTAGCTCCAATTCCAGGGGAATCCAAAGCCCTCTTCTGACTTCCACAGCATTGCATGACACGGGTGCACTCACATACATGCAGGCAATACACTCATACACATAAAATAAAAATAATAAAAATTATTTTTTAAAAAAGTATGCTATAGCCGGGCATGGTGGCACATGCCTTTAATCCCAGCACTCAGGAGGCAGAGGCAGGCGGATCTCTGTGAGTTCAAGGCTAGCCTGGTCTACATAGTGAGTTCCAGGACAGCTAGGGCTACAGGGAGACCCTGTCTCAAAAAGACCAAAAAAAAAAAAAAAAAAAGTATGCTATAAACGACCACACACCTTTAACCCCAGCAGTTGGGAGTCAGAGGCTGGTGACTTTCTGTTAGTTTAATGTTGGCCTGGTCTATACAGTATATTCCAAGCCAGCTGGGACTACAAGGAGGCCTTGTCTTAAAAAGGGCAGGGGGAGATGGAGAGATGGCTCAGTGGTTAAGAGCACTTGCAGAGGAACCAGGTTTGGTTCCCAGCACCCACATGGCAGCCATAACTCCAGTTCCAGTGGATCCAGCGCCCTTTTCTGGCCTCTGAGGACATTGTGTGACACAGTTGCATTTACATACATGTAGGCAAAACATTCATACGCATAAAAATTAAAACATAAACCTTAAAAAGCAAAAAGTTTGCCAGGTATGGTGGCGCACACCTTTAATCCCAGCACTTGGGAGGTAGAGGCAGTCAGATCTTTGTGAGTTCCAGGCCAGATGGGCTACAGGGAGACCCTGTCTCAAAAAGACAAAAAAAATATTTTTTTGTATTATGTTCCTATGTGTGTGTGTGTGTGTGTGTGTCTGTGTGTCTGTGTGTCTGTGTGTCTGTGTGTCTGTGCATGTTGAGTGCAGATGCCTGCAGAGACCAGAGCTGGTGGAGCTCCCTGGAGTTAGAGTTACAGGCAGTTAGTAGACCTCCTGTTGTGGGTTCTGGGAATCAAACTTGGGTCCTCTGCAAAAGCAGTATGTACTTTTAACAGCTGAGCCATCTCTCCAGCTCCCTTCACTTTTTAAATATATTATTTTATATATTTGGATGTGTGTTAGTGTATGGGGTGTGGGTGTGGGTGTGTATGGGTGTATGGGTATATGGGTATGTGTACCTGCGAAGGCTGGAGGAGGACACTGGTGTCCTGGTCTATTACTCTTTTTATTCCTTGAGACAGGGTCTTTCACTGAAACTGCACTAGCAGCCAGCGAGCCCCAGAGATCCAGGTGTGTAGGATCATGCCCAGCTTTTTATGTGGGTTCTGGGGATTTGAACTCAGGTGCTCATGCTTGAGCAGCAACTGCTTTTACCTACTGAGCCATCTCACCAGCCCCTAGATCCAAGTTTCTATCAGTATTACAGTTTTCTTGCCTGAAGAACCTCCTTGAATATTTCTTGTAATGCCAGTCTGTCGTTAGTGAAGTCTGGTTTTGTCTGAAAAAGCATTTATATATATTATAGATGTGTTAGATGTTCAATACTATCCAATAGTTCTTAGATGATCTCTTCTGTATTTTTTTCTGTGTTTTGGTTTGGATAATGTTCACTGGTTTTTTGTTTTTTTATCTCTGTTAAAATTCCTTATCTGTTTCAGTATGTTGTCCAAGTTTTCCATAAGAGCCTTTAACATTTTAACTAAACCCTCTGACAGTTTCCTCATCTGAAATGTACAATCCTGTCTTAAGTCTGGTTCTGCTCATTTCTCCTGGCAGTAGATTCTTTTTTGTAGCCTCTTGGTGTGTCTTACAATTTTTTTTTATTGTTGTTAGACTCAATATATACTGTAGAGACTGAGAAAAATAATACCTATTTTTGGGAATTCTTCTATTAGGCCTTTAAATATGAAGTCAAGTCACTCTCATCAGAAACGCCATGGCTTTGAGTTTTGCTGTTGATGTTACCTTTGTTCAGCGCAGACTTTTATTTTCTTTTGTGTTTCCTTGTGCTTTGGGTTAGGGCTGACTTACCAAAGCATTTTCCCAGTAGCTAAGCTCTCCTTAGCCACAGGCCTTTCCTGGGCTATATCTTGAAAGGCTTGAAAGCCAAGTGAAAGTGTAAATTCTGAAAGTATTAAGGAGACATAAATCTACAGTTTCTGTAGGTATTTTCCATGAAGCCTCTTTGTGATGATAGTGGGTCAGAAAGGGTCAAAACAGACTGGGCTTATTTGCTTCTAAAATGGCTGGTGTGCTGTTAGGTCTGAAGCAGCACTTGGCACATCTAATCTGCCCGCTCTGCTTCCAGGCAACTGGGAAAGGTGCTGCAGACATCCCTGAGAACATGGAAAAGGTCTGGGACAACTGGAGGCTGCTGACAATGGCAGGGATCTTTGACTGCTGGGAGCCCCCAGAGGGAGAACTCCTGTATTCCTACAGCATCATCACAGTGGATTCCTGCAGAGGCTTGAGTGACATCCATCACAGGCAAGTCAGTTTTTTCCTAGGGAGAGTTTGCCCTGGTTTTAGAGAACAGGAGATAAACCTGTGCAAACTACAGTTAGAATTAATTTGCCTAAAGCATGATACAGGTATATATAGGTATACCAACATGCTTGCAATATTATGTAATGAAATCCTTTTGGATTTCAGAGATTCTAAAATATATTTAAGAGTTGGTGGTGTCATTCATGGTTAAACATGTGCACAGGATGTCCATGGACATACTAGGCCAGTGCTGTACCACTGAGCTATATGCCCAACCCACTGCTTTCTAAAGTACATGCTAATCTGTTGAAGTTACAGTATTTGCCTGTTAGTGTAATGTTTATGCATTTGTTTCCTAAAATAAGTTGTTCCAATAATGAGTAAAATGTGAGCCTGGGATACAAAACTGGAAGCTACTTCAAGGGGACAATAAGGTTAAGAAGAAACACTTATGGGCTGGGCGTGGAGGCACATGCCTTTAATCCCAGCACTCAGGAGGCAGAGGCAGGCAGATCTCTGTGAATTCGAGGCCAGCCTGGTCTCCATGGTGAATCCAGGACAGTTGGGGCTACAGGGAAACCCTGTCTCAAAAAAACAAAAAAAAAAAAAAAGAAGAAACACTTAAAAACCATAAGTGCTGGGGCTGGAGAGGAGTTGGCTCAGCGGTTAAGAGCACTGACTGCTTTTGCAGAGGACCTGGGTTCGATTCCCAGCACCCACATGGCGGCTACGAACCTTCCTTAACTCCAGTTCCAGGGGAATATGAAACCCTCTTCTGACACTCACATACATGCAGCCAATACACTCATACCCATAAAATAAAAATAATAAAAATTAAAAAAAATAAAAAACTGTCAGTGCCAGTCATGGTAGCACAGGTCTATAATCCTATCATTTGGGAGGCAGGGGCAGGAAGATTGCCCAAAATTCAAGGCCAGTTAATGCTGCATAGCAAGACCCTGTCTCAAACATTACAGAAAAACAAAAACTACCAATGAATATTTATTTATTTATTTATTTATTTATTTATTTGTCTTTTTGAGACAGGGTCTCCCTGTAGCCCCAGCTGACCTGAATGCGCTATGTGGACCAGGCTGGGCTTGAACTCAAAGAGATCCACCTACCTCTGCCTCCTGAGTGCTGGGATTAAAGGCATGCACCACCACGCCCAGCTACATTTTTTTAAATAACATCTGGTCCTGGGGAGAAAATGTACATGTGATCAAATGAATAGCCTCCTGTATCACTGCTAGAATTTCTTGAGTGCCATTTTCACCTGTATTTATTGCTTTTTCTTGCTGCAGAAACCTTTGAAAATGCAGCTGTGTTTGAGACCAGAAACCAGGCACTCCTAGGACTAAAAGGAAGTAAAAGTTGTTACATGTAGTGCTTTCTGTTTGAGAAAGGTTCTAGCACTTTATTTACTTACTTGTTTGACTTTTAGTTCACATGGTAAAGAATCTATCACATCCGGCTCCTGGTGCACATTCACAGTAGTCCCTTGTATGTTAGGGGAGTGGAAAGGAAATGTCTCAGGTGGCCCAGGCTGGCTATCAACTCACTTACATAGGCCTGGTGGGCCTTGAACTGATCCTCCTGCCTCTACCTGCCAAGTGCTGGGATTGCAGAAGTATGCTGCAGCATTCATAATACTTTTTGAAGCTATTCTGGAAGTAGACTTTTTTATTTTTATCTGTATGAGTGTCTTTCCTTCATGTATGGAAGTGTACCATGTTTGTGAAATGCCCACAGTGGTCAGAAGAGGGCGTTAGATGCCCTGAAGTTACAGACCATTGTTAGCTACCATGTGGGTGCTGGGAACTGAATGTAGGTCCTCTGTGAGAGCAGCCAGTGCTCTTAACCTCTGAGCCATCTCTCCATCCCTGTGGATGTCTATTTCTGTAACTTTGTCTCTCATGTGGTATCCCTCACATCTGTTGCCTTGGAGATAATCACATTCTCATTTTTATTCCAAAATGATTATTTCCAGCTTCTCAATATTTAAAATATTTCCATTTGTCTGCACCACCTAATGTGTTTGAACCAAGAAGCCTAGCCATGTTTGAGATGTTAAATGAGTGTTTTCAATTATAGAAAAATTAACAAATGCAAAAGAATAGCAATATACAGCTTAAATATGTGGTGAACCAAGGTAGCTCTTGGGGTCTGAGGGGTGCGCATGTTTTGAACTGAGGGCAGTTTTCTGTGTTCATCTTATTTCTCTCACAGAGGACATTGTGTAAGTAAATGCAAAATGTGCACTGTCATCACATCATACACATTGAGAACAGATCAGCAGTTTAAAAACAAGTTGTAGGGACTAGAGAGATGACTCAGTGGTTAAGAGCACTGGTTGCTGTTGCAGAGGACCTGGGTTCTGTTCCCAGCACCTACATGGCAGCTAACAACTGTCCCTAACTCCAGTTCCAGGGGATCTGACGCACTCGTCTGACCTCCATGGGCATTACATACCCTGGTGCACTTACATACATGCAAGCAAAACACTCATACACATAAATAAAAAATTTTATATTTTTATTTTCTTTTTAAAATTTTTTCATATACATAAAAATAAATCAATCAAAAAAATTGGGGGTCTGGAGAGATGGCTCAGCAGTTAAGAGTACACTGGCTGCTCTTGCAGAAGACCTGCATTCGAATCCCACATGGCAGCTAACAACCATCCATAATTCCAGTTCCAGGGGATCTGACGCCCTCTTCTGTCCTCTGAGGGCTTTGTATGACATGGGTGCACTTCCATACATTTAGGCAATACACTCATACACGTAAAAATAAATAAAAATGTATTTTATGTGTATGAGTGCTTTGCCTGCATGTATGTAATGTGTGCCCATGTTGTGCAGTGCCTGTGGAAGCCAGAAGAAGGAGTTGTATACCCCAGAACTGGAGTTAAGGACAGTTGTTAGCTGCCATATGGGTGCTGGGAACCAAACCCTAGTCCTCTGTAAGAGTAGCCAGTGCTCTTAACTGCTAAGCCATCTCTCCAGCCCCAAATTAAAATTTTTTAAAAAATAAAATAAACACAGCTGGGCATAGTGGTGCACACCTTTAATCCCAGCACTCGGGAGGCAGAGGCTGGCCAATCACTGTGAGTTCATGGCCAGCCTGGTCTACATAGTTCCAGGCCAGCTGGGGCTACAGAGAGATCCTGTCTCGAATAAGACCAAAAATATAGCCGGGCATGGTGGCACATGCCATTAATCCCAGCACTTGGGAGGGAGAAGCAGGCAGATCTCTGAGTTCGAGGCCAGCCTGGTCTACATAGTGAGTTCCAAGACAGTGAAGCTACAGGAAAACCCTGTCTCAAAAAAAAAAAAAAAAAAAAAAAAGACCAAAAATAAATACCTGTCCTAAACTGCATGTGTGAAAACATGTTTTCATGTGAGAGTAGTTCTGTTTGCCAAATAACGTTAAATTTGTGTATTTCATCTGATCTAAAACAGCACTGACATAAAAATGGACAATTATTTTGTATATTGTTTAAGAAAGATAAAATGGGGCTGGAGAGATGGCTCAGTGGTTAAAAGCACTGACTGCTCTTGCAGAGGACCCGGGTTCAATTCCCAGCACCCACATGGTGGCTATGAACCGTCCTTAACTTCAGTTCCAGGGGAATCCGAAGCCCTCTTCCAACCTCCGCGGCATTGCATGACACGGGTGCACTCACATACATACAGGCATTACACTCATGCACATAAAATAAAAATAATAAAATATTTTTTAAAATGCAGGGCCTGGAGAGATGGCTCAGGGGTGAAGAGCATTTGATGCTCTTTCAGAGAACCCAAGTTCAATTCCCAGCACTCACTGGGAAGCTCCCATCCATCTGTTACTCAGCTCCAGGGGTTCCTACATGCCCTCTGCCCTCTGCAGGCACCTGCACACATGTGAGAGACACATGTACATACATACAAATAAAAATAAAATGTACTAAGTGTAATACAGCAGAAGAAACTATTAATCATCAGTGCATCCAGATCTCAGAGATTTTCAAAGTCTTTTGTTTTCTCCCTTCTCTCGTTTTTTGAGGCAGAGACGTACTCTGTTTGACTGGGAACTCACTATGTAGCCCAGGCTGGCCCAAAACTCATGGACATCCTTCTGCTTTATCCTTTCGAGTGCTGAGATTATAGATACATGCCACCATGCCTGTTGCTTTCTTTTAAATGTTTATTTTTTTATTTTTATGTGTATGAGTGTATTGCCTGCATGTATGTAAGTGCACCCCGTGTTGTGCAGTGCCCACGGAGGTCAGAAGAGGGTATCGGATTCCCATAGAGTTGGAGTTATGGACAGTTATTAGCCACCATGTGGGCACTGGGAACTGAACTTGGGTCCTCTGCAAGAGCAGCCAGTGCACTTAACTACTGAGCATCTCTCTAGCCCCTGTCTTTTTCCTCTTTTAAAGAAATGGGTCTATGCCAGGCATGGTGGCACACACCTTTAATCCCAGCACTCGGGAGGCAGAGGCAGGCAGATCTCTGTGAGTTCAAGGCCAGCCTGGTCTACATAGTGAGTTCCAGGACAGCTGGGGCTACAGGGAGACCCTGTCTCAAAAAGACAGAAAAAAAGAAATGTGTCTAACCTGGTGTGGTGATATCATTCTTATAACCCAACACTCAGGAAGTAAAGGGAAAGACAGGAGAATTGTGAGTTTGAGACCAGCCTGGGCTATAGGAAGACTGTCTCAAAAACAGAACAAAACAAAAGGGTGGGGTGTTGCCCAGGCTGGCTTGATCTCCTGGGATCAAGTGATCTCCTACCTTAGCCTCATGTGTTAAGATTTCAGGCACAGTTCAGTGCAAGTCTTTCACTGGTGATGTCTAGAGATTATTGTTGACAAACTTTTCCAGGCTCTAACTAATTCTAGTCTGGGGCATGATGGACAGTTTGCCGGCTTTCTAGGGAGTGTACTGGCATGGACTAGACTAGATCCAGTCTTAGTGCTCTTACTGTATGTGCCATGAAATTTCATAATTTGGCTAAGTGTTGAACCCAATGTGGCCTATCAGGTTGTGTCAGGGAACATCGTGCCAAGTCAGTTTGAGAGGTCATAGTGCTAGCCAGGGTCTCCTGTGATGTCTGAGCTATCAGTTGACTCTGTTTCATTTCTTTCCCTTCTCTCATCTACCTCTCCCATCCAATGCCAGGATGCCTGCCATACTAGATGGAGAGGAGGCAGTCTCCAAATGGCTTGACTTTGGTGAAGTCTCTACTCAGGAAGCTCTGAAGTTAATTCACCCCACAGAGAATATCACCTTCCATCCTGTCTCCTCTGTGGTAAACAACTCCCGAAACAACACTCCTGAATGTCTGACTCCTGCTGACTTTGTGGTTAAAAAGGTAGGGAACTATGACTAGTTAGCCCTTTCTGAGTGTTGTGCTGTTTTAAAGTATGTCTTTTCACAAAATTATTTTTTAAATTGGGTCTCACTATGCAGCCCTGGCTGGCCTGGAACTTACTATGTAAACCAGACTGGCTTCAAGCTCACAGAGATCTGCTTCCCTCTGGCTCCTGAGTGCTGGGTTTAAAGGCATGAGCCACCACACGTGACTTTTTTTAAAAAATGTATTTATATGTATATATGTTTGTGTATAGGTTTGTTCATGTGAGTATAATGACTTCAGAGGCCAGAAAAGGGTGTCAGGTCCCATGAAGCTAGAGTTACAAGTGGCTCTAAGCTGACTGATGTGAGGGCTGGGAACCAAACTCAGGCCCTCTGTAAAAATAGCATGTGTTCTTAACTACTGAGCCATCTCTCCAGCTCCCTCTTTTTTTGTTTGCTTGGCTTTGGGTTTTGGTTTTTGTTTTTTTGACACAGGGTCCCCGGTAGCCTCAGCTGACCTGGAACTTGCTATGTAGTTTGAGGCTGGCCTCAAACTCAGAGATCTGCTTGCTCCTGCCTCCCAAGTGCTGGGATTATAAGTGCATTGCCACTTAAAATTTTTGACTGTCAGGGCAGAGTTTGCGTTTCTGTGTTATTAATTAAGATTTCCTTTGCTGAGTCTGACTTTCCAAAGTACTCCTGATCTAGAGGGTAGATGTGAAAAAAGCTTTTCTCACCATTCCCAGCTATGACTCTCTTTTCTTAACGCGTGCGTGCGTGCGTGCGTGTGTGTGTGTGTGTGTAAGTGCACATGTATATACAGGTGTGTGCATGTGTGCACACGTGCATGGAAGCTAGAGGACAACTTTGGATATTATCATCTTCAGGAACATTGTCCATCTCCTCCGAGACAGTCTCATTGGCCTGGAACTCAACTATAACCGTTGAGCCAGGAATCCTCTGGTCTTTGCCTCCCCAGCTCTGGGGTGACAAGTACCTGCTCTTTATATGGGTGCTAGGGATTGAACTCAAGTCCTCATACTCAATGAGGTAAGCACCTACCCACTGAGCTGTCTCCCCAGCCTCCCAGCTATGACTCTTTTAATATTTTATTTATTTTTATTTTATATGTATGAGTGTATCGCCTGCATGTATGTGGGTGCACCTGTGTCGTGCAGTGCCGCAGAGGTCAGGCTTTGGATTCCCCTGGAACTGGCATTAAGGACAGTTTGTAGCCACCATGTGGGTGCTGGGAATCAAACTTGGGTCCTCTGCAAGAGCAGTCAATACTCTTAACCACTGAGCCATCTCTCCAGCCCGCCAGCTATGACTCTTTATGCACCTGGCTTCACAGCTACAAGTTGAAGGAGTTCCAGTCCTGTCTTCAAGCACCTGGGAGCATTCTTGCTATGAACTGTGACTTTCAGCATTAGTGGGGATTCAGAGGATAGGTTCTGGAGGAAAGTGAACCAGCAGAAGCCTGCAGTAGGGAGGGAAGTTCCACAGTAGAATGCTGGTCCCACCAGTATTTGGGAGTAGCTCTCACCTCTCCATGGTATGGAGGGACCAGGAGCGGGACATGCTTAGGACTCTCAGTGCAGGAACATACCACAGAGGGTTGTTGAACAGCTGTCCTCCATGTCCCCCAAGTGCTTTTATTTTTCTTACTGATAGTCACCGTCATCTTTTTTCTTTTGTCTCTTTTCTCTGAAATCTCCTGCAACCCTGACACTGCTTTTTTCCCTAAAAATGTAATTATGGGGCCACTGAAGTGGCTTAGCAGGTCAAGGCACTTGCTACCAAGCCTAACAACCTGAGTTCAATCCCTAGAATCCATATGGTGGAAGGAGAGAGATGACTCCTGAGATGACTCAGAGGTTGTCCTCTGACCACAAATGTATCATGGCATATGCACACCCCTACACACATGTACGTACACAATAAATGTTAAAAACATTTTTATTTAGTTACAATCTTTATCTTGCTCTCAACAGTACCCCATTTCTATTGTGGTCTTCACTCTGCTTCATGCTAATAGAAAGCCTCTCATTTCAGGACTGGGTAGGGGTATACAGACAGCAGAGGAAGTAGTTACCGCCAAGACACAGAGAGGGGAAGCCACTGTCTTGAATCCTGACCATCAGTGTTAGAAGCTTGTACTTCTCCAGCTTCCAGCACTCACCCCAGTCATATTGGGTCACTGTGTTTCTCTGAAGGCACTTCATTCCCTGCTTGTTTGAAAGGCTTTCCAGCTCTAGCCTGACTATTGTCCTCTAACCTCTAAATACTCCTTCCCTACCCTGGGAGCACTGACTGTCCCCTTCCTACTCTGGGCCCAGTAACACTGGGCAAGCCTAGGTCAGGGAACCAGGGCTCCTGTCTCTTCCTGTCACCTCCCCTTGAGTTGGTGTTTCCTCAGCAAGCTCAAACCTTGGTGCTATGAGATTTCTCTCTCTCATAGGAGCCCAAGACAAGTGGCAGTAGTCAAAGGATGATGCAATGGCTGGCTACAAAGTCACCCAAAAAGGAAGTCCCTGAAACACCCCAAAAGGATGAACCAGATGTGCCCCAGTGGTCTAGCCAGTTTCTACAGAAGAGCCCACTACCCACTAAAAGAGGTGCCACCAGCAACCTCTTGGAGCGATGGCTGAAGCAGGAGAAAGAGGAGGAACCACTGACCAAGCGGCCTCACAGCTAGTTACAAATTACCAAAGTCCAGGCCACAGTTGTGTCCATTTGCTTGGGGAGCCTGCAACACAATGTTAGCTGAGGGTTGTGGGCTTATGAAGAATCGTGCCTGTCATGGGACAGCCTGGGAAGACAAGGGCTTGCGGCTATCCAGCCCTGTGTGCTCTGTGGAGGCATGTCTGCTATGACTAGTGTCTCAGCCTCCCAGGAGGCTCTTCTCAGTCTTTGGCCTCTTTCTGCCTTTTACAATTAAGGTCTTTAAATATATTTTTGTTCTGAATAAATTACATTTGATAAACCTCGGCTGGCAGTTCTGGCTCTTACCCAGTTTGTCCTGGCATCTGTTCTAAGGAATGGATTTTACCACAAAGGGGAACTGGGGTCTTCTAAGAGTCTATCAAAGGGTTTGGTGGAGGGCCCTTGGTTCAGGGTCTTGCTCTTAGTACTTGGAAGGCCTCTGAATCTTTAGCTGAAAGCCAGCTGAGTGATTCGAGAGTGGGGTACAGAGGCCTTCAAACCTGGTTTTTAGCAGCAGAGAACACCGGATCTAGGTAGAAGCCCCACACCCTGTGCACATTCCCAGTCTGTGGCGCTGTGCCCGGGAAGAGCCCTGGCTTGGGGGGGCTGCAGGCAGATGTGCAATCAGGGCTTCCCGGAAAGGAATCCCCACCTGATGCTGCCGGAGTCGCCTCTGTCATTTGCTCTGCGGAGGCCCTTGCCATTTCTTGGGCACCAAATCACTATAAGGAGCTGGGGGAAAGGGGATTGTCTGTCTCTCCTTGCAAATCAAATCTATGAAAGCAGGGGCATTTCCTGCCCCTAGTATTTGTGCGAGGGCCGTGCATTTAACCCTTGTATCAAGCCATTCTTCCAATACATGCTGCCAAAGCAACCACAGGTGCAAGTATTTGTTCAGTGAGTCTGGCACTTCCTCGTGCCGGCACTGCCGAGTATCTGGGAGCACACCTTAGTACTACCCACTAGAAAGTGCCCCAGCGAAGCCTCTTCCCAAAGCTCCCAGAGAAGGTGCAGGCCAGGGCAGCCAGCCGGGGCGGCTCAAGAAGGGACCACGATGGTATCTAGTTAGGAGCATCAGGGCCAGGGCCCAGCCACGCAGGAGCGCAGGGCGGCAGCCGCGGCTGGGTGAGATCCCGTCGTGCCGGCAACGCTGGCCTCAGGCCCTATGCAAATTAGGGATCGGGATTTCCACCAATCCGAGGGAGGCACCAAGCCTGTGCCGCTCTAAGCTAGTGGGCGAGCACCACCGCGAGGCGGGGCGGGGCGGAGCGGGCCGGTCCTGCTGGGCCGGGCGCGGCGTGCTGAGCCGACCCCACCACCGCCCAGCCCCACCACCCTGGCGGGCCCAGGCCGCCCTTTTGCTTTCCCCTAGAGCAAGCTGCAGAGGGGGTGGGCAGGCCCTGGAGGTCAGAGTTCGGGCATCCTGTGCTTCCTTTGTGCCCTCTGGTTTAGGGAGTGTGTGGGGTTTCTTTTGTTGAGGTTTTTTTGTTTGGGGGCTTTTTTAGAATTCAGATTAGAATGTTCACTGAATGATGGTTTTCATATTTGCATTGTAATGAGTTCCTTTTGTTTTTATCACTATGTCCCCGCATTCCTTTGGTAGGGACTTTTTAACAGAAAAGAAACCAGTGCATGGTGAGGCTGGAGAGATGACTGGGCTGTTAAGAGAACTGGATGCTCTTGCAAAAGACCCAGGTTCAGTTCCCAGCAACTATACAGTAGCTCACCCCTGTATCTCCACCCAGTGGTTAACTCCAGTTCCAAGAGATCTGGCACCTTCTTCTGGCCTCGTAGGCCATTGCTTGCATGTGGTTCACTTGCATACAAGCAAACAAGACGCTGATACAATTTGCTTTAATCCTTAAAAAAACTAATACAATGCAGAAGAGGCTGTCAGATCCCCTGGAACTGGAGTTACGGACAGTTGTTTGCTGTCATGTGGGTGCTGGGATTCAAACCCGGATCTTCTGCAAGAACAGTAACCGCTGAGCCATCTCTCCAGCCCCTATCCTTTGTTTTCAATCAAATCTCAGAGACCAAGCAAGGAAGACTGACCTGCCTGTCAATGTGGCATGAGTAGCCTGTGCCCAGCCTTCTCTTGAGCAGGAGGGCACCCAACACCTCCAGCGGTGACCAGGGTATGACATCTGACCTTAAGAGATACCTTCCTTCACTCTAGCCATGGCTCTCCCATGGCAGAATGCCCAGCATGCCTGATAGTGACACAATGCCTCACCTCAATCCTGGCTTGATCCCGTGCCTCAGGTAAAGCTGTCTGCTATGCATTGAGGCAGAAACAGGCCAAAGGAAGGAAGGAGCTTGGTCCCAGCACACAGCTTAGCACTGGTAGGTTCAGGAAAAATCCAGGGGGCTCCTGGCATGGAAGGAGTATCTCAGCTCGGAGAATCTGGAGATGCTACTTGTGACTGGGAAGGTCTAGAAGGCAGGTGCTGTGGTGAGAACACTGGACTCCCAGAGGTCTACTGGGCCTGAAGGAGTTAAAGATGAGCCATCTAAAAATATTCTGAGATACTGTATTGATTATCGAAGCTGAAATCATTTGAGGAACTGTAATTTCAGAAAAGGCCATTTAGTCTGTCATTTCTTATATGCAGCAAGACAAAGATTCTTTTGGGAAGGCATCCTCTAAATTCCTAGGCCAGAAAACAGACTTTGACCACAACAGCCTGAGAACTGGGATTGCAGTGGTCTTGGATACTTTTTGAAAGAATCCTGGTTTCCCATGAACTTCTACACCCTCTCCCACAGGTATTCTCATAATATCCAAGAATTGACTGCTGCAGCCAAGATACCTGCTGTTTTGTTACAGATTTGCTCTTTGCTTGCCATGAAAGCACCATGTGTTCAGACTTCACTCTTGTAAAGTATGTGTAAACTTAATAAAACTGCTTTTCTTTTTGTTGTTGATTTTGTTTCGTTTTGTTTTTGAGACAGGGCCTCACTAGGTAGCCCTGGCTGGCCTGGAACTTGATATATAGATCAGGCTGGCTTTGAACTCACAGAGATTTGCCTGCCTCTGCCTCTACCTCCAAATGCTGTGATTAAAGGCATTCACTACCATGCCCAGCTGCTTTTCTGTTTAATCAGCTCTTGCACCAAGTTCCTAGAACCTGCCAACATATGAGATTAGCAGGAGTAGTGCTCTCCCCTACAGCTTGCACACCCCTTCTCTGCTAAGAGTACAGAGCAACAGTGGTTAAGGACACTGGCTTTTCTTCTTGCAGAAGACCTGGGTTTGAATCCCAGCACCCACATGGCAGCTAACTGTAACTCCACTCCCAAGGGATCTGACAGCCTCTTCTGACCTCCGCAGGCATTGTACTTACCTATATGCAGGCAGTACACGCATACACATAAAAATAAATTTTTTAAAAGTTTTTTTTTGAAAAAAGTATGCAGCAAATAGAAGATCTGCTTTAATTTAGCTGGGTGTGGTGGTGCACACCTTTAATCCCAGCATTCAGGAGGCAGAGGTAGGCAGATCTGAGTTCAAGATCAGCCTGGTCTACATAGCCAGTTCCAGGTCAGCTAGAGCTACCCGGATACCCTGTCTCAAAGCGGGAGGGTGGGGCAGAGCTGGAATTTCATCCCCTGGAAAGAGCAGCTTTGCTTAGTACTTGAAAAGCCTTTGCTAAGTCCTTGCCTTTTCTGGGATTCAGTTTGACCTTGTGAGCCACAAGGAGAGAGGATGAGTACTCACAACCAAGCTCTCAGCTCCAGAAGAGCAGGTGCTGGCTCTTGAAAGAGACCCAGGACCTACCTACCTCAATGTGGAGGTAAGGACTTCTTGCAGCCAGCACTCCAGAGCAGAGAGGCATGTGCAGGCTGTGTGGGCAATATTCTCAGTGAGCAGCAGGAGCTGGAGGACTGTTTGGAGAAGCAGTGAGCCACCAAAGTCAACAACAAAGGCAGTGGGACGAGGCAGCCAGGTTGGATGGAGCTGAAGTGATCAAGAAAAGGGACAGCTGGTGTCATAAATGCAGCACACAAGGCAAACTCTTGGATCCTCATGAGCACTCTATATGGAGAAGCTGTAACTGTGGTGCACACGCTCAGCACCCACAGCCTAGGTCTGTGGCTATCTCTCACTGGTAGCTCCTTCAGGATATTGCCCTTGGGAGTTTCTTTTTTTATTTTCAGATCACATTTATTTCCTGTGTATGTGTCTGCGTTGTACGTGCACACATGCTTTGCTAAAATGTGCATGTGAAGGTTAGAGGACAACCCCAGGGAGTTGGTGCTTTCCTTCCACCATGTGGGTTCTAGGGATGGAACTCAGGTGTCAGGCTTTGTGGCAACCACCTTTATCCAGTAAGCAATCTTGCTGACCTACTTCTTGTGTGTTGAAGAGTTCAGAAAAGATCCTAGATCAGCATGAGAGACCTCAAAACTGGGGGACTGCAGGCCACATCAGCTCATACTATTTGGCCCATATAGTGTTTTTGTTAACATTTTATTTTTATTTTATGTGGATGAGTGTAATGCCTGCATGTAGGTAGGTGCACCTGTGTCATGCAATGCCTGCAGAGGTCAGAAGAGGGCGTCGGATCCCCTGGAACTGGACAGCCATATGGGTGCTGGGAATCGGGTCTTCTGCAAGAACAGGGGCTGAGCTGTTTCTCCAGCACTCATATAGTGTTTTGTAATAAGTACTCCTGAAATTTGCCATTTACTCATTTTAAGCTCAAGGCCAGTCATGTTTGCATTGTTGTGTAGTCAGAACGGTCAACTTGTTTTGAAACAGGGCTCACTATATAGTCATGGCTGACCTGGAACTCTCTATGGAGACCACATTGGCAACTCTCTGCCTTTGCCTCCTGAGTACTGAGATCACAGGTATACCGTACCATGCTCAGCTCTCTGGAACTTATGTTTTTCAGAATTGAAACTCTACCCACTAATCAGCTCCCTATTTCCCTCTCTTCCGCACTTGATAGCCACCATCATCCCACTTTGTCTCTGAATATGACTACTGTAGATATTTCCTACATGTGTAATCATATAGTGTGTTTGTGTCTGGTTTAGTTCACTCAACATCCTCAAGATCTGTCTTTGTGGCAACCTGTATTAGAACTTCCTTAAGTCTCAATAATATTCCATTGGATGGATACACCCCATTTTCATTGTGCACTTATCTGCCAGTGGACACTTGAGTTGCTTCCACTTCTTGACTACTGGGGATAATGCTGTCGTGAACATGAATATAAAAATAAGCGCTTTCCATTCTTTGGGTATATATTCAGAAGTAGAATTGCTGAATTGCATGGTGATTCCATGTTTAATTTTTTGAAGAACCACCACACCATTTTACACAACAATTTACAAGGGCCTAATTTCCCCACATGCTCAACATGGTATGTTAGATTCTATGTTGATAGTAGCCATGCTAACGAACATGGAACTTTTTGTGGGTTTTGTTTTGCTGATACCAGGGATTGAACCTAGGACTTCATACATGCTAGTCAAGCACTCAATCACTGAGCTATATCTCCCAGTGAATGTTTAATTTTTAAGTCCATATTTTAAAAGTGGAAAATTACACAGAAGTAGTTTATTTCTACTTACGAAGTTCTGAGTACGTGCCTCTGATAACCAAGCCACTTGTAGGACTGTTGCTGGGATGAAGTAGCTTTGGTGGGAGTATGTATTAGCTTATTCTCATCACTGTGACAAAGTTTCTTAAGGAATTCAAGGTTTTATTTTGACTCAGAGTTGGAGGGTCAGTCCATCATGGTAGGGAAGGTGTGGCAGCAGGAGTTTGAGGCAGCGGATCACGTATTATCTGCAGTCAGGAAACAGAGCTAGGACTGCTGCTGCTCAGACTGACTTGCCATGTATTTGGTTGAGGTTTCTAGCCCATGGGATGGTGCTGCCCACATTCACAGTGGGTCTTCCCTCCTCAGTTAAACTTTTCTGGAAACACCCCCACAAAACACCCACAGCTGTATTTCCATGGTGATTCTAAACCCTATCAAGTTATAAGACCAACCACCATATTGGGAGACCAAGGAAGTCTCAGGAGATGCTTCTAGCATGACCTTTAAAATGGCCATTGCCAAGTATGGAGGCACACACTTTAATCCCAACACCCAGGAGGCAGAGACAGGAGAATTTCCAGGCAAGCCTGGTCTACATATCGAGTTCCAGACCAGCCAGGGCTACATAGTGAGACTCTGTTTCAAACAATAACAACAACAAAATGATCATGTATGATGCCCCACACCTGTAATCCCAGCACTCAAGAGGCTAAGGCAGGAGGTCTGCCAAGAGTTATAAGGCCTCCTAAACTATAATGTGAGACCATGTCTCAGAAAATTGAGAATCCAAGTGTAGTGTCCCAACACTTGGAAGGTAGAGGCAGGTGTGTCTCTGAGTTTGAGGTCAGCCTGGTCTACATTATTAGTTCCAGGTTAGTCAGGGTTGCACAGTGAGACCCTGTTATTTATTTTTTAAAGCCAGATGTGATGGCACATGCCTTTAATCCCAGCACTTGGGAAGCACAGGCAGGCATATCTCTGTGAGTTCAAGGGCAGCCTGGTCTACATAGTAAGTTCCAGGCCAGCTGGGGCTACAGGGAGGCCCTGTCCCCAAAAAAAAAAAAAAAAAAAAAAAAAAAACTTGTCATGGCGACCAGCCTTACAGCCCCACAAATTATGTAAGCCAGTGTCCACAACATGTCAGACTCCTACATGTCACCTGCATCCCCTCGACTTCTGCTTCCCAGTTGAGCCTCAGCTGACCTAGGAACCTCAGTTCTGCTGACCTAGTTCCTGTCCCCACTAGCTTTCTGCTCCCATAGAGCCTCTTCCAGACCTCAGGTCTGTGCTAGCGCTAGGTCTCCAGGCTTCATGGTCCCCACTGCAAAAGAGTTAGTCTTTTTAATTTAAAATTTTTTATTATATTTTATGTGTATGAGTGTGTTGCCTACATGTAGGTGAGTGCACTGATGTCATGCAATGCCACGGAGGTCAGAAGAGGGCATCAGATTCCCCTGGAACAGGAGTTAAGGATGGTTTGTAGCCACCATGTGGGTGCTGGGAATCAAACCCGGATCCTCTGCAAGAACGGTCAGTGCTCTTAACCGCTGAGCCATCTCTCCAGCTCCGAGAGTTAGTCTTTTCTATTAAACAAGTTTAGCAGCTGTCTGCCTGTTTGCCCTCACATCCTGTGCTCCCATTAGTTCCTTTACTACGGAATGAATCTTTCCTCAACCAGATGGACTGTTTCCTGGAATGGTTAATTGTTAACTCCCCCTTCTCCCTGCGCTCTCTTTCCTTTCCCATCATTTTTCAAACCAGCCAATTAGGCATAGATTATGAGGTTGGACCTCAGCCAGTGAGCAGCAGCCAAGTTGCCCCTTGCCTTAGGGACAGACAGACAAACACCAATCTGACTATATGTTTCAGGTTTGGGCAGCTATGCACCCTTCTGCACAGAAGTTTGCCTTGCCAAGATTCCCTAATTTCAGAGATGGTCTCTTGATTTTTGATTCTGATTTTTTTTCTTCACTTGGGGGCTTGCCCAGGATTCTAGCCCAGATCCCCTCCTGACAAAGTCGTGTCCCACGGTTATTTTGCCGCAGCCCCTACACTGTCTTTGATGCTCCCCAGACTAGTGAAAAACCCAACACTGTTGGTTTCTCAGAAATGCAGGGAAAAGCCCAAGCAAGAACCACAGTGACCAGGCACTCTGTGCAGACATTACCCATGGGATGGAAAAGTGCTCCTTGGTGGTTGAGTCATCCTAGAGGTTGAATGTGAATGTGTCACTAACACAAGTGTGGAATCCCAATCTGCAGTTCCATGAGTATCGTGGTGACTTCAGTTTTCTGGCAATTTTTGGACCTAGTCAGGGATTTTTGCTGAGTTGCCTATTGCTAAAAACACCAAACACAGGATTCTACCCTACAAGAGAATCAGTCAGAGATGAGTGAAGCATTTAGAATCAGAGTACAATAAACCTCCATAGAAAGGGGTATTGAGCCTCTGATCGACTATTAAGAGTATAAGAAATCTCCATAAAACGGGGTGCGGGGGTAGAGGGAGTGTTTGAATTTCAACGCTCAAAAGGCCAGGATGGGAAATAGTCAAGGTGAAAAAGAGCTCTAAAAAAAAAAAAAAAAAAAATGAAACTTGGTGCTGGAGAGATGACTCAGAGGTTAAAAGAGCCCTTGATGTTCTTCCAGAGAACCCAAGTTCAGCTCCCAGCACCCACATCAGGCAGCTTACAACTGCCTAACTCCAGCTCCAGGGGATCTGATGCCCTCTTCTGGCCTCCATGGGCACCCACACAAAAATGACACACACACACAGATACATGCACGCACATAATTTTTTTTTTTTTTTAATGAAACAAGGGGTTAGAGAGATGGCCCAGTGGTTAAGAGCACTGACAACTCTTCCAGGGAACCCAGGTTCAGTTCCCAGCACCCATCTTATGGCTAACACCCATCCTTAACTTTAGTTCCAGGGAATAAGATGCTATCTTCTGGCCTCCATGGGTACTACCTGCAAACATATAGTGCATTTACAGTCATGCAAGCAAAACACTCAGATAAAACATTTTTAAAAGGATAGCCAATATTTTTCAGTGAAACTCAGAATATAATTCCCCTGAAAATTCCAGTTCTGGGACTGTCCTAGTTTGTTTCTTCATTGCTGTGACAAAACACTCTGACTACTACCAACTTGGGAGGAAAAGATTTATCTTACATCTCCCGGGTCACAGTTCATCAGGGAGCCCAGGGTAGGAGCTCAGGGCAGGAACCTGGAGGCAGGAGCTGGAGCACAGGCCATGGAGGAACACTACTTACTGGCTTGCTCCCTGGCTCCTGCTCAGCCTGCTTTCTTATGCAACACAGGCCCACCTACCCAGGGGTGGCACCACCCACAGTGGGCTGTGCTCTGCCACATCACTCATCAAGAAGATGCCCCTCAGACATGGCCACAGGCCACTCCAATAGAGGAAATTCCCCAATTTTGGCTCCCTCAACCCAGGTGTGTCAAGTTGACACTAAAGCTATCCAGCACAGGGACCTACTGAGAGCCTTTAGTAAACTTAAATGTAGGTCCAGATGAGGAAGAAATGATTTCTTGTTGGCTCAGGTACATCCTGATCCTCCCTTTGTGTACAACTCCTAGGGCTGCATTTTTCCCCAGAACAACTTTTAGTATCTAGGATAAAAGGAGAGGGATTTTCACCTCTCCTTTTTGAGAAAGCCTCAATTAAATTTAGAGATAAGGAGATAATAGCACACTTTCTTTTTGTCCCAGAAGCCAGAGCTAACCTGTTATGGAGAGGTCTCATGTCTAAATTAAGAATCAGACTTAATATAATTCATGGCAAAATCAAAAGTCTCTTTCAGTGTTATGAACTTCCTGGGCGGAAAGACAAATCAAACCCACTGCTCAGGCCCAGGAAGGAAACTGAGGTGGCTTATAGATTCTGCCTCCCCAAATCGAATTAAAACACCCCCAGAGAACAGGAGGAATCAATATCCTATCCCTCTGGAAGGAAGTTGGGATTGAAGCCTATCACTGAGGGACTTATAAGGGACAGGCTTCTTGAACTCTCCTTGTCCTACTTTAATACTCCAATTTTGCCTGTTAAGAACCCTGATGCAGGGCTGGAGAGATGGCTCAGCGGTTAAGAACACTAATTATTCTTACAGAAGACCCAGGTTCAAATCCCAGCACCCACATGGCAGCTAACAGCTGTCCATAACTCCAGTCCCAGGGGATCTGACAGCCTCTTCTGCCCTCCGGGGGCATTGCACGACACGGTGCACTTACCTACATGCAGGCAATACACACATACACATAAAATAAAAATAAAATTTTTAAAAAAAGAAGCCTGATGCTTTTACAGGCTACTTTAAGACCTCTGGGATGTTAATCAAATTGTTTAAAAATAAACACCTTGTGGTCCCTAACCCATAAACACTTCTGAACAAATTTCTCCATGACTATCAGTGGTTTAGTATTATAGATCTTTTTGTCTGTTTTTGAGACAGTATCTCTTATTAGCTGTGATTACAAGTGTTCACCACAGCTCTCATCCTTTATTTTATTTATTTTTTTTGCTTTGAAGAATTATTTTTTTAATTTTTTTAAATTTAATAACCACATGATTAGAAGAAGCATTTCATTACAGCTTTAACATATTCAGTAACACACTCCAGAGCAAGGATACATCTCTTTCAAAAGTGGCTGTAAACTTTTAGGTTCACAGTTGAATTAATACAGTTATACAATATTGAACTCAGTACAAACCCTGTAAAATATAAAATTGAATGAGTTTTTACCCTTTAAAGAAGATCTCCATTTCATTTTAAAATATGCTGTTTTATTTCATTATTTTTAATGTACATTTTGAGTTTTTGTGCATTTCATATAATATATCTTAGGATATTTAGACCCCCTCCCCCATCTGCACCCCTATACTCCCCCCACTGGATTTTCATGCTTTCTGATATATACGTTAAGGTCTATCAAGTCAAGCTTTTGTACCCAGATGTCCCTAGGTGCAAGTTCTTACACTGGAGTCTAGTCTATCTAGAGTCTCTCCCTGAAAGAAGATCAGCTGTTCCTCACCCAGCAGTAATCAGTTGCCAATAGCTCTTCAGCTAAGGTTGGGGCCTGCTGCCCATTTCCCCAGTTCTATGCTGGGTTTTTGTCTGAGTCTGCATGGGCCTTGTGCATGCTGTCACCATTGCTACAAGTTCATGCTGCTATGGCCACATCTGTGAGGCGTTCTCTTAATTGCTAATTGATGTAGGAGAGCCCAGCTCACTGTGGGTGGTGCCATCCCTGGGCAGGTAGAAATGGGCTGTATAAGAAAAGTAACTGAGTGGGGGCATGGTGGCATATGCCTTTAATCCCAGCACTTGGGAGGCAGAGGCAGGAGGATCTCTGTGAGTTTGAGGCCAGCCTGGTCTACATAGTGAGTTCCAGGCCAGTGAAGGATACATAGTGAGACCTTGTCTGAAAAAAACAAAACAAGGGGGCTGGAGAGATGACTCAAGGGCTAACAACCGTCCATAACTACAGTTCCAGGAGATCCAATGCCCATTTTATGACCTCCATGGGCACTGCTTGACATGGGTGCACTTACATACATGTAGGCAATACACTCATACACATATAAAGTAAAAGTAACTAAGCAAGCCAGGGGAAGCAGCCAGCAAGCAGTATTCCTCCATGGTTTCTACCTCAATTCCTGCCTGCAAGTTCCTACATTTGGCTCCTGCCCTGGCTTCCCTGGCTCCCCTCCATGCTGGACTGTAAACTATAAGCTGAATAAACCCTTTCCTCCCCAAGTTGCATTTGGTCGGTGTTTTATCAGCAACAGAAAGGAAACTAGGACAGGAGCTTAGGAAATTTCTGGTACTGAGAGGATACTGTCAAGTGAGGATTGATTTCTATGCCCTGAAAACTAAAGACATATCTCAAACTACAAGAATAACCAGATGCCCTGTTATGGAAACCAGGAGAAATCAAACTAATAGAGAACCTTAAACAAGTCCTAATTACTGCCTCAATATCAGCCCTACCCTCTTAGAAAAGTCATTTCATTTATTTGTCAATGTTAATAAAGGGATGGCATTTGGAGTCCTGACAAGACCGCAGAAGACACCAACAATCCATAGCATAGCTATCCAAACTACTTGACCCAGTTACCTTACCTTGGGCTGACTGACACATGTCCAATCCATGACAACCACTGTTTTTTCAAAAAGAAGAAAATAGAAACTAACCTTTGTGGAAAGATTGATAGCACTCATTAAGTACAAGCTATCTCACACCAAAGGGTGGGGAGATAGCTCATGCATTCTGGGATCTTGAAGGTCATCTTTTTAGAGACAGATGATTTGATTCTGACACTAATGAGTCCCTGAATGCAGCTGAATTTGGGGATTTTGTTTTTGTTTGTTTGTTGAGACAGGGTCTCCCTGTAGTCCCAGTTGGCCTGGAACTCACTATATAGACCAGGTTGGCCTCTATCTCACAGAGCTCCACCTGCTTCTGCCTCCCCAGTACTGGGATAAAAGGTGTGTACCACCACACCCAGCGTCCCAATTTTAAACTGGAGGGCATAAGATTATAAAGTAAATTGAACACCACTGTTTGGATATCACAGAGAATATCACAAGGTCCAATATGACCTAAGAGAAACCTTTAGAACCAGACCCAGGCTCTTCACAATGGGATCCTCTCAAATGATTGAAGGCTAGAGGCATAGTGAGTATGCTGCAGTGGACAGGAACTGCCTTAGATTCACACTCAGGGAGGTTACCAAATCTCATTAGCTCAGACCTGTGAACTACTTGCTTTAAATCAGGCTTTGAAATATCTTAAAGGCCAAGAAGGGATCATATTTACAGATTCCAAATATGCCTTTGGCATAGCACACAACTTTAGTAAGATCTGGAACAAATGGGGTCTAATTAACAGTAAAAGACAAGACAGGACCTTGTCCACAACAAACTTGTCACTCAGTCTAATTTAATGCTTCCTGAGAATATTGAAGTAGTATGTTTCCCTGGGCACCAAAGTTACATACTGAATATATACTGAATATTAATACTCTTGAAAGTAAGGGTAACAACATGGCAGGTGAAGTCACTACAAAGGCCACCTTAGCAGAGGAGGTACCTCTCCTCCACCTCACCCCATTATTCCTCCTATCCCAAGTTCGCTGCTCTCTTTACTTCTGAGGAAGAGAAACAGTTGTCCAAGATAGGGGCCTCCAAAGATGAGAATGGGAAATGGATTTTACCAGAGGAACAAGAAATACTATCTAAGCATCTTTTTGTGAATTACTCTGTCATCTACATGAGGGCAGTCATTGGGACCCCCAAGGCATGTGTGATATTACCCTTAGAATATTTGGGGTACATGGGCATTTATACTCTAGCTAAACAAGCTGTCCAAGGAGGACTTACTTGTCCTAAGATAAGAAAGCTCTGAGGCGATAGCCTCCTAAAGGGAGAAATCCAGGGCCAAGGCCTTTTCAGAGTGTACAAGTTGCCTATACAGAAATGCTGAAAGTTGGCCACTTAAGGTATTTACTGGTAATAGTTGATCACTTAACTCACTGGGTTGAGGCAATATCTCTCTCTGGGGCTACTGCTAGTAATATACTCAAAATATTTTTTAGAAAATATAATAACTAGATTTTGGAATAATCGAAAACATTGACTCAGATAATGGGAGCCATTTCACTGCAAACATTGTGGGAGGGCTCACCCAAATCCTTGAGATAAATTGGGAATATCACATCCCCTAGCACTTCCCTCCTCTAATAAGAGTAGAAAGGATGCATCAAAACAAAGACATTTGGCCAAAGTAATATTTGAAACAAAATTAACCTGGGCTAGATGTCTCATTGCTCTCTGAAGAATCAGGGCTGTCCTTCAAAAAGACAGGATTGTTACCATACAAGATGCCCTATGGTTTACCTGAGTCCAGCTGGGGGTACCCCATCCTTGAAAACCAAAGACCAGTTCTTCAGGAACTATATATTTGGGGTATCTTTCACTCTGTCCTCTCTTAAGCAGCAGAGGCTATTTGCCCAAACACTACTGCTCGAGTTTCCTGATTATGTCCTGGTCAGATTTTCTAGAAAGAAAGAAAACTTGAGTCCATCTGGGAAGGACCCTACCAGGTCCCGCTCATTAAACCACCATGGGCACTGCTGAAAGGGGTTGGACACCCTTCACTGGGACCAGGAAGTCACCTGCAATCCAGGGAACTCGAACTAAGACTGACTAAACTCGCTGACCAAACACGGGATGCAACTGGCTAGTCTTTTAAAGGTGATCCTAAGGGACTGGGCATGGTGGAACATGCCTTTAATCTCAGCATTCAGAAGGCAGAGGCAGATAGACAATTTTGAAAGCAGCCTAGTCTACAGAGGGAGTTCCAGGCCAGCCAGGACCACATGGTGAGACCCTGTCTCAAAAAATAAAAACAAAAGTATAAGCTGATCTTAAAGCAGCAGACTCTTCCCTAATGAGTCACCCTAAACTTTCCTCCCAGTGTTGTTCTCAGTCTGCTGCTGTATATTTTGGTATCATATTTGCTGTTTATTATATTTGTAATTCTTGTGTTCCTGTTCCTCTCTTGCAGTCTTTTTAAACTCTCTGGTGCCATTTTAAACTCAGGATATTCCAAAATGCAAATAAACCCCTCAGTTTGCTTGTCATGAGCTCACTTTAAAGACTAACAGGACTCTTGTTTCTTTTTTTTGGGATTTTTGAGACAGGGTCTCCCTGTAGCCCCAGCTGACTCGCTATGTAGACCAGGCTGGCCTTGAACTCACAGAGGTCCGCCTGCCTCTGCCTCCCAAGTGCTGGGATTAAAGGCTTGTGCCACCAAGCCCAGCTAGGACTCGTTTCTAACCCAGGCAACCAATAGTATTTCACTATCACTGTAACTGAGACTAGCTCTCCTCTGTTAAATTGATGCTTGCCTCATGCTCTCCTGTGAGAACAAAGATCTATATCATACCACCAGAGATAATTCCAATATGTACTCCACTCCATCCTCGAGACCATGGCCATTCCACTTCCATAGGAAACAACCCTTCAGTGTCAGGATATAGCATCTCAGGAGGAGGCCCACATTACAGTTGAGATGATGTATTCCAGAATACCCAGCCAGGGTGATGGGCAGCAAGATCCTCAGAACAGAAGAATGGGAAAAAACTTAAACATAAACTCCTGTTTGTCTAAGGTGCCCCACCTCCTGTTAGCCTCTTAAATGCAACCCCTTTGCGTTCTCAGTCTTTAAGACCTTTGGTCTGGGGGCAGATATTTTCAGATATAGTCTCCAGATAAAAAGGCTCCTCCACAGGGCCAACTCAATTCCCTGATGACACCCATTCTTGCCCCCTTTACCCTGCCTTTTATCCCTCTACTAATCCAGTAGTCCCCTCAAAGAAATGATCCTATTAAAGTAACTCAAGGACTTAAGGCAGACTTAATTTTTATTTTTATTTTATGTGTATGCATTTATTGCCTGCGTGTAGGTAAGTGCACCCAAGCCATGCAATGCCCTCAGAGGTCAGAAGAGGCTGTCGGATCCCCTGGAGCTGGAGTTACGGACAGTTGTTAGCTGCCATATGGGTGCTGGGATTCAAACCCAATCTTCTGCAAGAACCAGTGTTCTTAACCACTGAGCCATCTGTCCAGCCCCTTAAGGCAGACTTTTAGCACTGAGAAGGGATATGGAGCCGCAGATACCTGGCTGAAACAGGTTAAATACTCAGTCCACACGCTCAAACGACTGTTCCAAATGTGTGGCTGGACAACCCAGGGCTAAAATAGTCCCTTTCCCATTGGGATAGTCCTCCAATCCAATGGCATGCATTGCTCAAGTTCCCTCTTCCAAAACCAAGAGGCCCAGGGCAATGAGTCCTGTTGGAACTTGTCACTACTGTTACCCTGATCAAAGACAAGAAGTTTGGGTGCCTCTGGGGTGCCTCTGGGGGCCAGAGAGAACCCAAAGCTACTGGGAGTAATTACACCTGTGCCTCTAGCTGGGGGGAGGAATTTCCTCCAGTGGGCACTATAACAAGATGCAGTGAATAACTGAGCTGAAACACAACTCAGTCTTTCAAAGAGATGACCAACCTGTCAGCCCTGGCGGTCACAGGAGTAGATATCTGGTGATATTGTGGAGGCCCCTTATTTGATGTCCTATTGGTCAATCAAAGCAGGACTTGTACTTTTAGTCCAACTTAACATTCTTTTCATTTTTTCACTATGGCATTTAGATACTTCAACCCAACCTCAAAGCCCTTCGCATTTTTTTTTTTTTTTTGGTCTTTTTGAGACAGGGTCTCCCTGTAGCCCCAGCTGTCCTGGAACGCACTATGTAGACCAGGCTGGCCTTGAACTCACAGAGATCCACCTGCCTCTGCCTCCTGAGTGCTGGGATTAAAGGCATGCCCCACCACCTTGGCTAAAGCCCTTTGCATTTTAAGAAGGACCTTAGGCTAACTCCAGGAGGCTAATCTGACCCCCATTTTATATAGATGCTATAGGAGTATACCGGGGAGTCTCAAATGAATTCAAAGCTCAAAACCAAATAGTTCTTATTTTGAGTCAGCCTTGTTCTTGTGGTTAATCGTTAATAAAAATGTAGATTGGGGTGCTAGAGAGATGGCTCAATGATTAAGAGCGCTGGCTGTTCTTGCAGAAGACCCAGGTTTAGTTCCCAGCAAACACATGATGACTAACAACTGTGGGTAACTCCAGTTCCAGGGGGTCTGACACCCTCTTCTGACTTCTGCGAGCATTGTACAACATGGGTGCACTTATATATACATGCAGGTAAAATGCTCATACACATAAAAATAAAAATAAATTTCAGAAAGAAAGGTTTCAGCCGGGTGTAGTGGTGCAGGCCTTTAATCCCAGCACTCAGGAGGCAAAGGCAGGTGGATCTCTGAGTTCAAGGCCAGCCTGGTCTACATAGTGAGTTCCAGGCCAGTCGGGGCTACAGGAAGACCCTGTTTCAAAAAGACCAAGAAACAAACAAAACAACCAAAAATATAGAATAGATCAACTATATTTATTACAACTAACAAAACTTAGTTAACTATACCTGGGACAACATCAAGGGAATGGCTGAACAACGGAGGCCTACCTGCAAAGTGGCTTGGGAAAGATTGACATGAGGCATGTTAGCTGAGAAAGCTGGAGTCTGTGTGACGTCTGGAGGACAGTATTGCATTTCCATCCATAAAAACACAGTGCAAGATGAGCCAGCAGAAAACTCAGGAATCCACAACCCCTTAATGGAACAATGGTTTGGCAAATGGAAGGGAATAACGACCTCAGCTTCAACATCCTTAATTATAATAGTTGAAGTCATGATTCGAATAGGATGTTGTATAATCTCTTGTGTTAGGGGCCTAGTCCAGAGCTGTATTACAGATACAGTTATTGCCAAACAACCTTCATTCCCAAATCCATAGCCTTTACCTTCTAGATACCCAGAAATAAGGTCAAGAGCCTCCTAATAGAATTTGAAAAAAATAATGTACAATAAAATAGGGCTGTCCTGAGGCAGGCAAGAGGCAGAATCCCCAAAGCAGACCTGGGATCCTGAGGAGGCTCACAGGGAGGTGGTGGCCTGTTTGCAGCCGGATAGTCACAAGTAAAACAATCTGTCTTAGCTCTACCTATGAGGAAACTCCGGCTTGGGGAGAACATCTTTGCCCTAGACCAAAGCCCCCATGGGACCAGATCCAACACTCTGACCCTCAGCCTCCATCTTCCCTTCCCATTAAGTGGGCACAGAGAGGTACTGGGCCTGGGTTGCTCAACCAACAAGTCTTGTGCCTCCTGGCTATATCAGACTACCTCTCCCAGGAAGCCTTGATCCTTAGCCCGAGTTTTAGGTTTCATCTGTGTTCAACTGGAATCTACAGTCCTTAGAGCCATGTCTAAGACACAGTAAAAAATAGATCCTGGACTCCTTACCCCAAAGTAGGAGCTGAACACAGTGTCAGGACAGGAAACATTGGGCTTTGGAGTCAGGTATGGGGGTTCCAACCTTGACCTACCTACTGGCTGGCTGTGTGACCTCCCAGAGGCGCAGCAGATACATCAGTAAAGTCACCTTTTACATACCTTCCCTGCTGAGTTCCTGCCAGGTTAAGATGAGGGATATGTGGCTCTCCTCACAGCTCCTAGTCCACAGCAAATATTCAGGAGTCACTGGCTAGGGTCAGTTGGATTTAACTTGGGATGCCCCTCAGGGAGGTGGAATCACTCAGTGATACCATAAAGTCAGCAAGCAGCCCTAGTGGTGGTGGGTCTGAAGAGTTAAATGAGCAGGTTGGGGAGGGTTTGGAGACTGTGAAAAGATGATTTAGAGGAAGAGCCATTTGAAGAGATAAGAAAGTCCACTCCAGGAGTGTGGAGGGAATTGTGAATCAAAGGAATTCTGAGGGGACAGGAGAGATGACTCAGCAGTAAAGAGTACTTGGTGCTCTTGCAGAGGACTTGGGTTCAGTTCCCAGGGGATCTGATGCCCTTTTCTGGCCTCCATAGGCACCACATGCAAGTGGTGCACTTGCATACATGCAGGCAAGACTCACACAAAAAATAATTTTTTGTTTTCTGAGACAGGGTCCCTGTAGCCCCAGCTGGCCTAGAACTCACTATGTAGACCAGGCTGGCCTCAATATCTCAGAGATCCACCTGCCTCTGTCTCCTGAGTGCTGGGATTAAAGGTGTGTGCCACCACACACAGTAAAAAAATACAAAAAAAAAAAAAAAAGGAGTTCTGAGACCAGGATGCAAGTGACAGAAATTCAAACAGGCTTATCCAGAGCAATGCAGTGGCTCATAGGGCAGTCAGGCTCTCCATTTAGGTCTTTAGGTATATGTCCATTTCATGACTCCAGCTCTTCAGTCTTAAGGGAGCCTCTCCCTGTGTGGTGACAAGACAGCCACTAGCAACTCTGAGCTAGTACTCCCACCATTTAGTGATTCAGAGGAAGACACTTGTTCCCTAGTAGTTCCAGAGAAGTTCTATAGTTGCCTGGCATCAAACACCCTGGCATCAAGAACCTGATTTTTTTTTTGGACACAGAGTCTCCTGTAGCCCCAGCTGGCCTGAAACTCACTATGGAGACCAGGCTAGCCTTGATCTAATAGAGATCTGCTTGCCTCTGCCTCCCAAGGCTGGGACTATAGGTATATGCTACCTATAGCCAGCAAGAACCAGGTCAACAATGCATGTGGTGCACTTACATTTGCACTCATTGGCCAGGTCTTGGGCACATGACTACCCCCGAGGCTGGAGGGGTTCAGCAGCAACTCGCCCCAGCCCTGTGTCCTGACATGGGTGGGTTGGATCCCCAAAGAACCATTACAATCAGAAGCACAGGAGGCCTACCCTACTAAGGGTTCTTTGGGCACTCCAGTGTCCAGAAGGGCCTGGGCCTGGGGTAGAAGTCAGAAACTAAGGACCCATCTCCAAGGAATGGGAGATAGGTGATGGAGGTAAACAGGCAGCAGCATGAGGGGAAAGGCCACTGGGAGACAAGCAGAGTTGAGAAATAGGCAGAGGCAATGAGCAATGAAGGACAGCCTAAAAGGGGTACCACCAGGGCCTAGAGCTCATGAAATGTCTCCAGAGGGTCAGTAGGGCAAGGGACCGGTTAGGGAATTCAGGGGCCACTTGGAGAAGGGCTGCAGTGCTGGCAATGCAGTACTGGGGACACTAAGGCAAGCAAGCAGGCAGGCAGGCAGGCAGATCCTCAGCCTTCTGGAAACCTCAAAACTACCTGTGGAGCTGGGTGAGGCTGGTCCCCAGGTCCAACTCCTACCGGAGGCATGCCGATGTGGAGAGGGGCTTAGGTGTCATTTGAGGGAGCATATTCACCTGGTTAGTAGCACCAAACCCTGGAATCCTGGGTCAGTCCTCTTGTCAGTTACCTACAGGTGGCCCACTGGCTGGCCCTATAGGCAGCGTGAGACAGGGCCTGGGCTAACAGTGGCCCTCAAAGCAGGGACCTGGCACAGTGTCCCCTGTGGGAACTAGAAGTCAAGGAGCCTGTCACTGGCCTGGCAGGGGACATTGTCTTCAACCTAGACCTGGTGCCTCCAGGCCTCAGCCTAGTGTTGCCCTAATGAAGTACAGGCCCCCCTCAATCCCCAAGGCTCTGCTTGGCTGTCCAGCATCTTTAACTTTTGCCAAGAGGGCAATGATAGGCTGAGTCCTGTCTGACCCCTCCCTCACCAGTCGGCATGGGCAAAGTAGAACCCAAACTCAACAGGATACCTGGCTCTGCCCTTTGCAGGGAGCAGCAGTCAAGTATGAAACTTCTAAGAGGCAAGTGACTTGGTCAGGTGGCTGACAGGGGCCTGCCTCCTGACTACACCGGATTCAGGAAAGGATGGTTCCGATACTGGTGGGCCTCCTGTCTCTCCAGTCTGCTCACCACCCTCAGCCACTGCTTCAAGGTCCCTTCCTGACGTGGGTTTTCAGCAAAGTGGGAAAAGTCCATCTACATCTTATTCAAGCCTGGCTCTGGTTCTCCCACCTGGGGTTTACGTACATAGCTAGCTACCATTCTGAAACCTGGTTTCCAGGCATTCCCCGTTTTGTAACTGTTCACTCATGTTAGATTCTCAGCATATGGGCAGCTATAACGGGTCACTGCAGCGTCCCGACTCTGAGGACCCATTCTTCCTGCAAGTGCTGTGTGCTCACTGGGCAGGCTCAGGGTACACTCTAACCCACCAGGTTGGACAGCTCTGGCAAGCACTCCTCTAGGGTCAAGCCGATCTCAAGAACCTCGACAACCTTTCCTCCCACCACGTGGCCAATGGGATTAACAGAGCCTGGACCGCCATCTCGCTTTCTGGCGCCCGAAGCAGCCCCCAGCCTCGCAGTGCCAATCTCGAGGGCTCTCCCTCTCCGAAGGCTGGAGGCCTAGAGGCCAACGACGCGGCCGAGAGACGGGCGCAGGCCGCCGTCCGCAAGACAACAACACCGATCAGGGTGGGAACCGTTTATTGCACCCCAGGAGGGCGGCCAGCTGAGGAAGGCGCGGCGCAACCAGAGCGCGGGGTGATCGGCGCCGGGCGCAGCCTGGCCATTGGCGCCGCGGGGCCGGTCACCATGGCGACAGCCGTTGCCAAGGGTGAGAGCCAATGGAGGCGTCGCCAGGGCCGTTTCAAAAACCTAAAGCAAACACCGCGCAGCATCGCTGGGGGAGGGGCAGGAAAGGGAGGGGGCCCGATCCGGGCCGGACCGTACAGAACCGGTGCACGGGGCTGGGACACAAAGTAGGGCGGTACCCATAGGCCGCGGGGCGTCACTTGCGGCCCTTGGGCACCTTAGGGACGCTAGGCTTGGCCGCCTTCTTCACCTTCTTCGCGCCGGGGGCCGCCGCCTTCTTGGCCCCACCACCTTTGGCCGGGTGCGCGCGCCGCTCGGGTTTGGTGGGCCCGGTTGGCCTCCTGTCCGCGCGCGCGCCCGCCGGCGCCTTCCGGGCCTTGGGTGTCGGGGCTGCGGGGCTGGTGGCCGCCGGGGCTCCGCGCCGATCCGTGCCGCCCTCCAGCTTCTTGCGATTGAGCTTGAAGGAGCCGTTGGCGCCGGTGCCCTTCACCTGCAGCAGCGTGTCGTTCTGCACCAGAGCCCGGATCGAGTACTTGAGGTAGGTGCGCCCGTTCTGCTGATCGAACCACGCCACCTTCCTGGCCTCGGCGTAGATGCGCGCCAGCGACGAGCCGCCGCGTTCGCCCAGCCGGCGGATGGTCTCCACGACCAGCTGGCTGTACTTGCCCGGCTGGTTCTTCTTGCGGCTCCTCCTCCGCTTGGGCTGCGCGGGTGGCACCGGGCCGCCCGCCTTCGCCGGCTTGCGGGCGGTCCCCTCGGCACTGGTCGGCGGCAGGGCCTCCTCTAGTTCCACGGACATGGTGGCTAGCGGGTTAGTGGCGGGCGGCGCGCGGAAGCCGGGGGGCCGCGCCGGGAAGAGGAAGGCGAGGGGCCGCGGCGGCGCCGGGGGGCTGG
>NW_008333794.1:619203-631494 GCF_000622305.1 Nannospalax galili
CGGGCCTGGGAACGGGCGGCAGGGCTGGGGCGCGGGCGGGGGCCGGGCCGGGGCGCGGCGCTAGGCCGGACGGGGATCTAGTCAGGGCCGCCGGCGCAGAGACCCGGCAGGGAGCGTACCAACGCTGCGCCGTGTCCGGAGCTCTGGGCGTGCGCGCTGCGCTCTGGCGGAGAGGGCGCCCCGCTCGGCTTTTATTTTCCCGGTGCGGACCACGTTGAGAACAACAACAGTCTGGTCCGGGGCCAGCGCCAACTTGTGCTTCTTGAAGTGCCTTCCGTGGCCACTAGCTCCTCTGCGCGGGGCTACGGAGCGCTTATGCCCCCGCACCAGGATGCCTTGGCCTGGGTGCCAGGCGGCTGCGCGGCGCAGGGGCGGCCCGCGCCTGGGAAGGGCTCGGCGGAGGAGCACAGAGGTGCGCACCCCAGGCTGCGCGGCCATGGAGGAGGGGGCTCCGGGTTTGGAGACGAGTAGCGTGCGCCTGGGGGGACTCTCCAAGGCCCAGAGCTTTGCAGGCTGTAGCCGAGAGTGCACCGAAGGCACCTGAGTTAGGTCTGGGTCCTGGGGGCCACAGGCCTGCCTGCAGGACGGGCTTTAATTTGTTCGAACTAACACAGGGTACGCCCTCACGCGGCCGGCCGGGGCAACGCGAAGAATGCGAGGGTGCCTGGGCTG
The DNA here is from genome assembly GCF_000622305.1 of Nannospalax galili. Classification (NCBI taxonomy): domain Eukaryota; kingdom Metazoa; phylum Chordata; class Mammalia; order Rodentia; family Spalacidae; genus Nannospalax; species Nannospalax galili. The sequence continues at coordinate 619,876 of NW_008333794.1, forward strand.
GGGTCTCTGAGATCCCCTGCCATAGTGGAAGGGAAGGTTCCCTCGAGTTGCACGCCTGGGATTTGCGGCCTTGGGGCCTAGCACCACGCATCAGCGCAGGACGGGCCACAGGAGCCTTTTCGCATTTCATGCCTCACTGTTCCCTGGCTCCAAGTGTCCCTTTTGTGATAGATAACATAAGTAGCCACTGCTATCCGTGATGCCCCAAAAGCCAAATGGGGGCTCCAGTGCGGGGCAGTGTAGGTCGCAAATCCCTGCCATGTCCCTAAAAGGGTGTGGCGAGAGGAGTGGCTTTTAGGGGGTGCACCCTGCAACACCTGGTCAGGGAGGGCTGGAATGAGGTGCTGGTGCAGGCAAAGCCCTGAAGCTGGGCAGGAGATTAAGATGACAGTGGAGAAGGGGGACGGATCAGACAGTAAGTAGCTAGGCCATGGAAGACATAGGAGATGTGGCTTAAGAGTCCCCGCCAGCTTTAGGCCGGTAGGTGTCTGGCAGCTCCCTGGCCTCTGGGTGAAAAGGAATAATTTTTGCCTATGGACAAACTAGGAAGGCCCTAACTCCACTGGTCTAATTAGACAGATGAGGATACAGGCCTGAGCTTGAGACAGACTGGGGTCCTGCCAGCCTTCAGAGATGCCTTTTAAACCTAATACTCCTGGGTCCAGAGGACCGCACCCTCTTCACCTTCCCCATTACCCCCTTGGCCAATGAAAAAGAGCAAAAGGAGGATCAGGAAGTGCCAGGGCTTCGCAAACTAGTGCCTGTCTTGCCCCCTTCCCTGAGTCTGGCAGTCTGCAGGAGGGGCCAATGGGCCTGTGGGACTCCTAGAGCAAAGTGTGTAGAAGCTTTCTGCTTCTGGGTCCACTGCCCTCCTCTGTCCCCGAATAGTTCTTCCGGGGGGGGGGTTCCAAACACCATCCATATGCTGAGGACACCCACTCCTCTCTGAGATCCTGGCAGTTATCTGTGCATCAGGGTGCTCCCCCTCCTAAGGCTAACTCAAGAGCTCTAGCCAAAAGGACTGATTTCTTTGTCCTCCACCCTCCCATCCAATCCCTTGGTTCCACTCAGGCAGGATAAAAAGGGAAAATGAAGGGACATGAGGCGGGAAAGAAGCTCCTCATTCCAATATCTAGTTTGGTTTTTTGCTAAGAAACTTCAACACACTGTTAAAGTCAAAATTGCCCAGAGAATGTTTTCCAAAAGACATTTCAAACGTCAAATGAACTATGGTTATTTGGAGACAGATGCTTGTAACGGTTTTCACCATATTATCACTTCCTTCCCATCCCTAACTCTAAACAGTGCATCTCATAAAGAATTTCCTTTTGTAAATAAAATACGGTTTTCAGATAAAGTAACCATAAGCCAGTTTATATATTTCTACACACTTTTAAACTTGCATTTTAAGCTTTGCTTACTCTTTAAACCTACTGTAAATTACACCCTGTGAGGAATGTAGCTTAGCCATTGTAAAGACATCTGAGTGATTCCTCTTTGGGTGTAGATCAAAGGTTGACACTGGGTTAGGTGCCTTCCTCAGTTACTCTCCACCTTTTCTGAGACAGGGTCTCTCACTGAAACTGGAGCACCTTGGTTCATCTAGCTTGGCTGGTCTCACAGTGCTGGAGTTACAGATACACACACAGCCATGTCCAGTTTTATGTGGGTGCTGGGGATTGGTACTCAGACACCCAATGCTGGAACAGCAGGTGGCTTACCCACTGAACAATCTCCCCAGATTACTCCCCTCTTCCTTTCTCCTCTTCCTCTCTCCCTTCTCTCCTTTCCCTCTTGCCCCACTTCCCATGCATACTGTGTCTTGGAATTGCGTATATTTTCCTTTTGTCAGTGGTGAAGGGACATAGACACAGCTCCACACTTTCATTCTCAAGGGAGAACTTTTTAGGTACCTTGATTCAGGCCCAACTGGGATTTGTGACATTGATGCAGAAAAGAATTTCAAACTAACCAGTATGCAGCAGAATTGGAGATTTTCTTAAAAAGAAATGGAAAGATGGCTCAGTGGTTAAGAGCACTTTTGCAGAGGACCTGAGTTCAGTTCCCAACATCCATATGGCAGCCAACAACTACCTGTAACTTCAGTTCCAGGGGATCTGACCCCCTCTTCTGGCCTCCGTTGGCATTGCACACAGGTGGTATGCTTACATAAATGCAGACAAAACACTCATGTACAAAAAGTAATATTAGAAAGATGCTCAAGATAATAGCACATGAGAACAGGATGTGGTTTTGTAAGTTGTTCAGCGTTAACCACATAGACTATTTGGAGACTCCAATTAGACTTCTTAAGTTTGTTAAGAAATCCCGCCCCTATCTGAATGTATACAATGTGTGTTTGTGTGGATTATGTGTGTATGCACTCACCCATACAAATGCAGGCCAGAGGGTGAAGTCAGGTGTCTTTTTCTATTGCTCTCCACCTTATTTTTCGAGACGGGGGTTTCTCACCAAACCTAGAGCTATTTGTGCTAGACTGGCTGACCAGTAAGCCCCTAAGATCCTCTGTCTCCCCCTGCTCCCATCATGGGTGTTCCCAAGGCATGCTGCCTTGCCCAGCTTTTCTATGTGTGCTGGGGATCTGAATTCAGGTCTTCATGCTTGCACTGCAAGCACTTTGCCCAGTGAGTCATCTCACGAGTCTTTTTTTTTTTTTTTTTGACAAATTATAGGGCAGCTCCAGAGGTGCCTTGGATGGAATTATAATCTGATAACGTAAAACCAATAGCCACTCGGGTTTTACAATGGATATGATATATGTCCTTTAACTGTAAATGCAGTTTCTGATGAGATTTCTACAAAATTGCAGGTTTACAGCTGGAAAGGGAGAAAGGCCTTAATCAATTGTGTTGGAATTCTTGCTTCTCTGCTAGTGAGAGGCTTCAACCAGATTCCTGGGTGAGGGGTTCCTCCTCTCTCCTGTCCCCATAATTTTCCCTATTTTTCTATCCTGCTTCACTTTTATTTTTTTGAGACAGGGTCTCATTATGTAGCCCTGGCTGGCCTTGAACTCACTATGTAGACCAGACTGACCTCTGACTCCCTGCTGCTGGGTTAGAGTGTACCACCACACCTGCCCAGCCCTCCTGCCTCACTTTTACTGTATGACTAATAAATTCAACAACTTTGCTTCACTCTGACTCATTCTGAAATTCTTTTCTGCAGAGTAGTCGAGGACTAGCTTCACTCGAATGGAGGTCTCTAAGAGCTTCTGGTAGCTACGCTGGACTGTGGTATCCCTGCTGCTGCTGACAAGTCTACCTCCAAACTAATCTGCCCTGCATCTGACCAAACTTCCACCCTCAGGCTTCACCCGCCTCTAATAGCTAAATCTCTCTACACAACTTCTTACCATGAGGTGGGCATAGGGGGCATGATGCCAACCTCTACTAAAAGGCTCCAGTGGCTACTCATCAGACAGGGGTAAGGCCTGCAGCAACTCCACCCAGGGTCTGCTCTGGCTTTGAAGCTCAGCCATACTAACCTTTTTCTTCCTCACACTTGCATTGAGATCTCCTTCCTAAGGCCTTTTCACCTTGGTGTTTGGCATATGTTGCTGTGACTGGCTTTCCACAGCTAGTTAGCAATACCTCCCAGCATTATTTCCTTCATAGCACTTTCCATCATCAGATACTAGCTTATTCACAGACTCAGACTTATGGGTGGTTTGTTGTTTGTTTCTGTGTCACTGTGTCTGTATGTTTTGATTTTCTTTGTGTGTGTCTTTTTTGAGACAGGGTCTCCTTGTAGCCCCAGCTGTCCTGGAACTATGTAGACCAGGCTGGCCTCGAGCTCACAAAGATCCGCCTGCCTCTGCCTCCCAAGTGCTGGGATTAAAGGCGTGTGCCATCACGCCCAGCTGTATGTTTTGATTTTTAGACAGGGACTTGCTATATTAATTTTTTTTAATTACATTTATTGTGGGGTGGGGCACATAAAAGCCACTGTGTGTGTGTGATCAAATTTCAGACTGGCAAGTGCCTTTACACACCGATCTATCTGCTGGCCCGGACTTGGTATTTTGCCCCATGTGAGTTCTTCAGAGTAGGGCTGGACCTGCTACACTCCCAACACTGGGTCAGGCTGGTATATGAAGTCTAAGTGACCGTTCTCCTTGTCAGGTTTGGAGTTTGAAGCTCAAGGGGGACACTGAAGTGGACTTTCATTTTGGGTAAGAGATTCATTAGGGAAGATGTTAATGTCATGGGAAGACAACATGGTGGGGGCTTTGAGGAGTTAAGGCCCGCAAGCCGCGGGGTGGGTGGGGTGTCTTACAGGTTTCAGAAGGAGGAGGCGGCTTTCCGCCACATGGTTGATGAGTAGTCCAGAGCACTGACCTGCATTACAGGGAAGGAGTGTGTGACTCCAAAGATGCAGGGAAGCGGGAGGAAGAGCACATCTGGTTGAGTTGTACCCATTATGCTGACAGCACTCTGATGTTCAGGAGTCTGGCAGCTTGAGGTCTATAAACTTCCTTCAGGAAAGAATTAGGGCATCTGCCATTGTCCTGGAATCTGGTTGTCTGGGTGGTCCTTAGAGGAGTCACGGGCTCTCACTCTCAGTAGACTTGTCTTTTCCCTTACAGCTACATGTTAGCCCATCCTGATTAGCCTCTAATCTGAAACCTAAACGGTCATCATCCTGGCAGTCATCATCCTGATGGGAGTGAAGACATTCTGAAGAGATGTGTTTGCCCTTCCCTTTGGCTGTTAGACTATTAAGACAATACACCCAATAAGTTTTAATTTCCTTAGAAATCTCATGGTGGAGAAAGAAAAAGGCTGAAGCTTGGTGCCAGCCAGAGTGGGAGTTTGTTTCTTGGAAAGAAATTTCAGAGGCTTCTGGTAACTTGTAGACAACCTCGTTGGAGAGACTGGAGCCCAGATAATGACAGGCTAGACCACACAATGATTAGTTAGCTATGTGTAACTCTGGCCCTCTATGTAAACCTATGTCAGGACCCTGAAAATGGACTTGCAGGGGAGGAGCACTAGGTCTCTGTTCCTCTTCCTATGTGGTCATGTTGAATAAATCTTTCTCTGCTTTTCACTATTTCTTGTTTGGCCTATTGAGGACAGGTGGCCTGACTTCTTAGGGCTGCCAGCGTCCAGGCTCTGGCCCTACCTAACAGCTGCAGTACCAGTCTTATACTAGTGTGGAAGAGGTTGCCTTCAGAGAATAAAGGATCTACAGGAACCGAGGCACAGCCTGCTTGAAGGGACACATATAGGCCCAGGGAAGGAGGACCCAAGATTGAAGGTCCTGCAGCTGAAAGGTCTTAGATGTGGAGATCGAAGGGGACACTGAGGCAGATTGTTAGGTTAAGAAGTTGATTAGTAGAGTTGTTGGAGCCAGTGAGATGACTCATTGGGTAAAACATGCCTGACAACCTGAGTTATATTCCTGGGGTCCACATGGTGGAAGGAGAGAACTGACTGCTGCAAGTTGTCCTGACCTCCACATGTACGCCGTGGCACGCATGTAACCATACACATACACACACGCAAAAAGTTAAAAACTTTAAAGTTATTAATGCCAAAGACAGGTAAGAGCATGGCCAGGGTTCTGGGGAGAGTTCAGGCCCATGAGGCAGTCAGGAGTCCTTTCTTACAGTTCTCTGAGGTTTTTCACAGCCCACAGCCAGGCTCTGATTCCATAGCAGGTTGTGGGGAAGGGGGTTTGGAAGGTATGTGTGGTCACCGTAGCCGCAACTCATTTCTCCAAGTGAGAAACCAGGGGCACTGGGAAGGGTGTTAGCTAGAGATTCACAGACAGTGCTCTCAATAGGTGCCGGTGAGTACCTGTGAGAGCAGAGGGGCTGCTGCAGGTACTAGGGCCTGAGCAGGAGTCTGGTCTAGACTCTTAACACAGGTCTCACCAAGTACCCACAGGACCCTACAAGTGTAGGATGGCCTATGAAGTTCTGAAGGCCTGGACAAGATCTTGAAGACTATGCCCTTGAGGCTAGCTCAACAAGGATACGGGGAGGAATGAGGGTGCCCCCTCTTTGGGATCTTCAGTGGCTTTTCAGCCTTGGAAACAAAGGGAAAGTCTCATCAGCCTGGACTGTGGAGAAGAGTGCCTTTAAGATGTAAATGTGTATTGTGAAGACTGAAAGGGAGCATTGTTTGAGGCTGGAGTCCCTTTTGCCATTCTACCCCATCCCAATCTGGGACTGGACTACTTGCTGAGCAAGGTATGGAAGTATTTGACAAGTTGAAGCATAGCCTTGAGGGTACCTAAGTATTGGGCTGAGAGGAAACCAGTACCTGGTGCCCCTCCAGACCTGGACATCAGCCGAGGAGCTGAGCAGGGCCTCCGGATAGGGGCAGCCCAATTGCAGACAGTCCTGGCCATGCTGGAGACCTAGCAGAGGCCTCTGATGTGAGCAAACAGGACAGGACAGGACAGGGCTTCACCCTGGGCACCTTTGGAGCTTAAGTGTGAAGTGAGAGAGCACTTATTCCAGGAGTGCTGGGCCTGAGAAGCCTGGAGGAAGCCTATCATGTGACCATGGCCATACCAGAGCCACTGCTCCACAGGGAGGTGACTCCCAACTGCCTTTCTCCAGAAACTATGCAGGTCCACGCAGGGGTTCGGGATGGAAATGGAGACAATGTCTTGCCCCACTGCCTTGGTGTCTTGGACAGTCACACCACTTGCCCTAGGCCAGATCCCAGCTTGCTTTTTCATCACCTTCCTGCTTGCTTGTGTGCCCCTGAGCCCCAGTTCAGGCACTGTCATTGCTATGGGAGTAGTTCTGGGTTCAGAGGGGACTTGATGAGATTTGTAGGCTCTTTTGTCATGGAACAGTGAATTGGACCAGGGACACATGAATAGTGATAGAAACAGAAGCAGTTTATTAAAAATGCACTCTGGAGGATGTAAGTGGCTAGAGAGCTGGGAGAAAGCCATCTTGTACCACCTGAAGTCTGACCCTTTATAGGTTATTTGTTTAGCAACTGCCTTCTCCATTTGTATACTGTGTGCTTTTCTCAAGCAGCTCTGTTACATGTAAGCCCAGGGAGGGAAGGCTTCCAGGCTTTCTCTGCCAGCTGACTTCTTTTATGGCAGTTTTGATGCCTTTCTCCCAACTCCTGCTCTCCTGCCCCATGATCATGCTTTACCAGCCTCCTCAGACTCTTGGGAAGACTGGTCTAGTGACCAGACTCCTGGGCCCAACACTCCCTGACTTTCCTGTACTATAGTCTCATCAGAAGCCCTTGATTCTTATCACTATCCCTGCTGGCTGCCCTGTGCCCAGGCTCTCTTGCCACCTACCATAGGCCCTGCTACCTGCCCCATGGCTCTCAGTTCAAGGCTGTGGTTTCCTGTCTTCTGGCTTAAAAAGGCTTGATCAGACATCTCTCCTGGTAACCTTCCTACACCTATACACAAAGTTAAATGATGTATTTGCCCCTCTCATCAAGTCCAATGTGAGGATTGTACAGTCCAGGCAACAGGGCAGCCCACACAATGGGCTCCTCCTAAAGTTTAACTCAGCCCAAGACACAAGAATCTCATCAAGATGGCTCTAGGGGTCTTGTATTATGTGGTGTGGAAATCCCCAGCAGAATCTTTTCAACAAGAAGTTGAGACAATAAAGCCTGGAATTCAGTCTCCTCCAATGGATCTTGATCCTTTTTTTTTTCCTTTTTTGTCTTTTTGAGACAGGGTCTCCCTGTAGCCCCAGCTGTTCTGGAGCTTGCATTGTAGACCAGGCTGGCCTGTACTCACAAAGATCCGCCTGCCTCTGCCTCCCAAGTGCTGGGATTAAAGGTGTGCGCCACCACGCCCAACTCTTGATCCAATTTTTAAGGAAGGCTCTACCATGCAGCACAATGGCTACCCATAATGGCCTGAATATTAGAATCCTAACATCACTCTTAGCCATTGAAGGCATGGACACAACTGTGGGGCCAACAGGAAGAGTGTTATCAGCCAGTTAAGGCTAGTAGCATTGTATGCAGAGATGACTTCTTATATAGTCACACAAGTTTTCACTGCCAGTGTTGTGAGGAGTGGCCAGGAGTAGGGGGCTGAAGCTGCTGCCTTACAGAATGTGACACTTTAAGCATGTGAGCTGAAAGAAAGGCCTTAGGAAAACTTCCCTTACCTCAAAGCAGTGGGCTTGAAGGTTATGAAGCTATTGCCCTAGGGAACTTTCCAAATTTGCACAAGGCTGCTAACATTCGGAAGAGTATCTTCAAATGGTACTTTCAGAGATTACACGTCTAGTAAGGAGTCGCTACCCACCCTTTCTGATAGAGAAATCGAGAGTGCACTACAACAACCATAAAAGAAGAAAGGAGTATCAGGGCCAGACACAGTTGGATTGAAAGTATTTGGAGCAACTGATCAGGACATTCAAACCATTCCAGACACTGCCTCCAGAGGTCCACATTCTCTGGACACTGCTTGATGCCTAGAGAGCACAATGCTAAATCATTTATTAAAAGGGTTGATCAGCAGTGTGCCCATGCTGAGGTGCAGAGCTGCAGGCCCTTAAGTCTTCCCACCAAAGTCTCTTGGGATGTCCTCTCCTGGTACCAGTTTATAACCTTGGCAGGGGGCTGCTTTAGCCCTGCTTGAATTCCTCCCAAAGGGTTCCTTACCCCATCTTTCCTCTGCTCCCTAGGGAGATGATGGGCCCTAGGAGTTAGCTTCCTTCATGGGGGGAGGCCAGCATTGCTATGGCCTCTGACCTGTGGGTAGAGTAGGCCCTTCCTTTACTCTAGGAAGCTAGGATGGGAAGAGATACCACTGGGGGTGGCGGTGGGGGGGGGGCTAGGCATCAGAATGAAACAGCACCATCACCCAGGCTCTGGTCCTGCTGGGCCACCAGTCTCTCTTGACTAAGGGAAGAAAGCAAAACCTCAACCTCAGACACCAGGGCTGGCCCTGGGGAGGAGGGTGGGAATCTCAAGAGCAGCATCAGGCAACCGGGAGAGGAAGCTGAGGCTTGAGAGATTAGCTGCTGTCAGATAGCAGATCTTTATTGTTGTTCCCATTCCCATTTAAGCATCCCCTTGCTTGCCCTCCACTTTCTGGAATCCTGTTACCAGTTAGAAGGCCCTATAGCTCACTATGACACAGGGCCTGGCACATAGTAGGCCCTCAATAAATACTGTTGAATGAATGAGATGGGATTCACAGCCAGGAAAGATTTTGGGTGTCTCCGAGTCTTCCATGCCACCAGGTCCACAGGGAACCAACATCCAAGTGTTCATTCATGGGGTCCAGGCCACCCAGCAGAGCAGGCATGGGAACCTGTGGGAAACCCCATCTGGGAGCCTAGTGGGAAGTTAATTGTGTCTCTGTGAGGGGCACAGAACTTCCCTTTAATGCAGGTCTTGTTCCATTTGGTGTTTGAGTTCTGGGTTCCCCAGCTCAGCCAGTCAGCAGTCAGTCAAGGGGCCTCCTTGGAGCGATGAGCCAGCTCCCAGCTCTGCCCAGAACCTTCTAGTACTCCAATTCTGCTGACCGCTTCCATTTTATCTCCTATCCCCATGCCCCTCCTTTGCCATTCCCTTAACTAGGCCAGCCTAATTCCTTTCACTTAAGCTTTTTTTTTTTTCTTTTGCTAAATTATCTTTTTATTAACTATACTATCTCCCTGTCACAGAGACCTTGTCTGTCTTTTGCAACACTGATAGAACTCTAGAAACTATAACCTACCTTGGTTAAAGTTGCTAGAAGCAACTTTAAAAAAATTTTTTTATTTTATGTGTATGTGTGTATTGCCTGCATGCATGTACATCCATGTTGTGCAATGCCCGTGGAGGTCAGAAGAGGTTGTCGGATCCCCTAGGACTGGAGTTACGGACAACCGTCAGCTGCTATGTGGGTGCTGGGACTTGAACCCGGGTCCTCTGCAGGAACAACCAGTGTTCTTAACTTCTGAGCCATCTCTTCAGGCCCTAGAAGCAACTCTTAAAAGAGGCTTTGCCCTCCTGCTCTCCTAGGACAATGGTGTAGAGAGGTGGCCCTTGGCAGCAGGATCAGGGGCCACATGGCCCACTGGCAGGGTCTTGTTCACTCCTTGTCCCCAGCCCTTATTTTACATGAAGAAACTGAGGTCCACGGAAGAGGGGCGGCCCAGGAGGTATATTTGGAATCTTCCAAGTAGAATTCCCAGGTGCCCTTGGAGCTGTCCAAGGCATAGCTAACTGTGCAGGGGCAGTTAGCAGGGGCGCAAAGGGGCAATAGGCATATCACAGGATACGGAACATGAGAAGCCCCAGGGTTAGATGGGGAGTGCAGAGGCACACTCAGCCCTCTGCCTCCTGGGTCTCTGGCCCAAAGATAACCATCAGGTGCACCAAGGGGGACTCTGCATGTGTCACTAGTAGTCCCAGAACTGTCTAGCCTTAAGGGAGGGGCAAGTGCTATTTTATTGGTAAGAAGTATCCTGGCCCCCAGACCCCTTTGCACTGTGTACCCTGTAGAAGGTTGGTAAGGCTGAGGAGGTTTTTTTAGTCCCGCCTCAGATTTTTATTATTGAGATAAGAGAAACTAATTTTTCCGACAGTTTTAGATTCTGGGCCGCCTCTATATAACTTCTGCTCCTGTGTAAACAAAATACTGCCCCCAACAAAACCCAGAAAGTATTTGAGACAGTGTTCAAGACAACAAATATGTCCACCATGACAAAAAGCCTGTTTCCATCTATTCCTCAGAGTGTGTTTTATAAGGAATAAAGCACATTTGGGTAAAAAATATTCATTATACAAAAATTTTGAATTCTTCCTTCTCCCCCCAAGAAGTTTCAGACCCTGACCTGGATAAAAATACCAAAATAAGGCACTAATTTCACAGGAACATCAATTTTATAACCCAATTGTACTTTACAAACTGTATTTAACACCCTCTGTTATTTGAAGGAGGCTAGGCTGTGGTAAGTATGCTTAGCGCTCTCCACCAAAAATAAATGTTTACCATCCGTTTATCAGCACCAAATTAGGAGTTTCTTAGAGTTTTGAAATTAGAGTTAAGGGAATTTCATTTTAAAGTTCAAGAAAGGATACACAGTTCTCACGTAAACATATCCATCCACCAACAACAGTGGCCCAAGAGATGTGAATTGGCTGTGGGACAAAGTAATCTCTTAGATTGACCCGAAACTGAGTATCCTTTAACTTCAACCTAGAGGATCTCATACAGATTTTAGTCCCTAAGCAGTGTGGCTGGAGCACAGCATGGCATAACTGTGAAGGTCAGAGCTGTCCATACTGTCAGTTGGCACCTGTGTGACCTGCTGCCCCTGCACACATGGCCTTTCACCTCAAATTCAGGATCAGAGTTCTTGTCTAGGGTAAATGGCAAACAAAGAAAAAAGAAAAATAGTGAGACCCCCCCCCCTTTATAGTAGCACAAAATGTTTTCCAGAGACAAGCTTTGTACTAAGATTTCACACACACAAAAAAGCCCTCCATCTCCAGCCTCTATTAAAGGTGTTTTTGTTGTTTCTTAATGGTACTATTCCCATGTCAGCTATGGTAAAAGCAGGGTGGGGCACAAATCTTCCTGTGTAGAAAGCACTCTTAATTATAGCCCTGGGTTCAGATCAGCACCGTGGGGGGGGGGGGGGGGGGGGGG
>NW_008333794.1:631526-651390 GCF_000622305.1 Nannospalax galili
CAGGGAGCATTTCAGACACCCTTTCAGTTCTAAATGGCAAAACCTCTAGAATCAAGACTTCTCCAAGTATCTTGCTTCGAAGAGGCACTAATATGATGAACTTCTTTGTCCCCATCCAAGTGGGTCTAATGTTGCCAAATCCTCACAGAGGCCTAGGGCTTTTTTGAAGTTCTGCCCCAGTAAGAATGAGATCAAGTGACCCCCAGCTCAGAGGCTAGGTGTCTAAGCCTGCCTGCTTTGGGGACCTCTTTGAGGGTGAGCTATGCACTAACTACAAATACTTCCACAGGTCCTGCCCCTTTCTGCCAGTAGAAAACGTCGAGCCCACAGCATGACTACTTCTGGGCACTTTAAATTTGGTGCATTTCTGTGCTAGTCTCTCCCAGTCCCAGCCAGTCTATGTCACCAAGTCCTGTTACTGGCACACAGATGCTCCCCAATGTGTCTCTGCCTAAGTCAGCTAGGAAGGGCCTCCACCCGGTGTTTAAGCCACCAGCCCGACCCAGAGTGTGCTGGGTGCTGCCAGGTGCTGGTGGCCCTCGATGCTGCTGCCCATCACAGTAGAGAGGAACGGAGGATGCAGGCCTTGGGAATGCTGGCGCTTGGAGTCCGGGACAGAAGGACTCTAGTTCTTTGAGGGAAGTAGTGCAGTTGGCAGTTGGCGGTTGGGTGATCGCTGGGGGTCCCGCTCTGGCCCCGCCCTGCATTTCCATGGAGACCCAAGATTCCCTCCAGCAGCCCCCAGCGCATGCCCATGCCGCTGTGTGGTAGCCAGGCACACCGTTCTTGGCTGACTCGCCCGGTCACAAAGCTACCATATTCACTCTCAGATCCCTTCTCCATCCAGGCAGATCCAGGGAGGGGCGTGGGAGCCTAAACAAGATGTTTGGGATTAACTCGAGACCCCAAGAGTTTGGTGCTTTGGGTACTAATAGCCTAGGACCTCCAGAGCTGGTCCCGCTTTAGTGTTTGCTTGCAACCCCGCTCTTCTCCAAGGCCTGGTGAGTGGTTTCCTGGTACAAGCCAGAGGTTTCCCCTAAGGAGTATACCCCAGGGTATCCTGGGTAATCTTGACGCAGCTAATCATTTGTGGTCATTTCTTCAGAGACTATTTCCCTCTCACACGTCAAGTTAAGGTACTTCCTCTTTGGTCTTTGCCCAAAAGCCTGGAAGAACATTGCACACTGCCTCTGGTTACCCTAAGCCCAACAGAGAGGCTGAGGCTGGAGTTCCAGATTTGTACAGGTCCTAGAAGATCTGCAGTCTCCATGCTGAGGCTGATCAACCTGCAAGCCTATCTGCATGTTGACCTAGCAGAGTGTGAGCTGCCAGCCACCTGAGACCACCTAGCAGAGCTGGGTTCTGGAATGACCTTTGACAGGATGAAGACCAGGTTCCCAAGTGTCTTGCAGGCCTGTGCAGTCGGCATCCTCTTCCCTCATCTCCAGAACAGATCTGAGGCCCCTGTGGTGTCAGACACATGATTCTCACACAGGCACATACTGCAAACCTCAAGGTTGCTCTTGTCCAAGCAGCCACACATTTAGTCTGTGATGTTTTTTCATTAAATTTTGTCCCAAGAATTAAAATACAAAACACAAAACACCAAGACAACAAACCCCAAAGTAAAGCAAAAGACAAATGACCTTGTTGTATCTCTCCCAGGGCTCACAGACTCCCAGGCCAGGTAGAAACAAAGCACTCTGTGAACCTTTATAGAGGCCCTTCTACATTCTACATTCTGGTGTGGGAATGTGACAATCATGTAATCTGTGTGCTTCTGTTGTTTTGACAGGGTCACTGTGTTGGCCTGGAACTATGTAGAATAGGCTGGCCTCAAACTCACAGAAAGCTGCCTATCTCTGCCTCCTGAGTACTGGGATTTAAAGCATGGACCACCATGTCTTACCTGTGTGTGCACTTTTCTTTCAGGGCTGGAGAGATGGCTCAGTGGTTAAGAGCACCCACATGGCAACTAACCACTGTCTTCACTAACTCCAGTTCCAGGGGATCTGATGCCCTCTTCTGACCTCTGCAGGTATTGCATGACATGGGTGTACTTACATACATGAAAGCATTCATACACATAAAAATTAAAAAAAACTTCAAGTCTTTTATATCTTTTTGAAAAAAAATTTGTGTATATTCCACTTTTGTGTGGGTGCCCATAGAGGCCAGAAAAGGACATCGGATCCCTAGTGCTGGAGTTACAGGCAGTCATAACCTGCTTGACATGGGTGTTGGGAACCAAACTCTGGAAGAGCAAGTGCTCTTAATCACTGAGCCACCTCTCCAGTTCCAATCTTACTCTTTTGGTCTTTTTGAGACAGAGTCTCCCTGTAGCCACAGCTAGCCTGGAATTTGCTATGTAGAACACGCTGGCCTTGAGCTCAGAGATCCACCTTCCCCTGCCACCCGTGTGCTGGGATTAAAGACATGTACCACCATGCCTGGCCCAATCTTACTCTTTTTTAAAAACACTGGTCTTAGCCTGGTTGTGCTTGTCTGTCATCTCAATACAAAAAGAAAAACTGTAACTAAAACAAAACACTTCTGAGGGCTGGAGAGATGTTTCAGTGGTTAAGAGCACTGGCTGCTTTTCCGGAGAACCTGAATTTGCCTGCCCACATGGCAGCTCACAACCATCTATAACTCCAATGCCTTCTGGCCTCCAAAGGCATTGAATGCCCAGGTGTACTTACATGCAGGAAAATACATACTTTTTTTCTTTAAAACCACTCAGAAGAGCCAGACATGGTGGTACATGTCTTTAATCCCAGCACACGGGTGGGAGGGGAAGGTGGATCTCTGAGCTCGAGGCCAGCCTGTTCTACATAGCAAATTCCAGGCTAGCTGTGGCTATAGGGAAACCCTGTCTAAAAACAAAACAGACTCCATAGACTTCTGTAGCTGCAGATGGGAGAGAAGCTGCTGCTCTTGCAAACTCAGTCTTGAGTACACTTTTAAGTTCAAGCCGCCCATGACCCCTATTTAACCAGTATGCAGTGCTTCTTGGACCCCACCACCACCACCACCACCACACAATACACAAGCTCCAGCCCTGCTTCTGCCTTTTTTTAGGTGGCCCTGCCTTCATAATTGCCCAGCATGGCTGCCTGAAGATTTGGCTGCCAGTGATCAAAGAGGCTCACTCCCAGGTCTTTGGGCCTTTCCCTGTTTGGGGCTGCTTACCACTGCCAAGGTGACCAATAGGATGCACTCTTTTCTAACTTTCCTTTTTTTAAAATTATTTTTATGTGTATGCGTGTATTGCCTGCATGTAGGTAAATGTACTTGTGTTATGCAATGCTGGCAGAGGACAGAATAGACTGTTGGATCCCCTGGAACTGGAGTTATGGACAGTTGTTAGCTGTCATGTGGGTGCTGGGATTCGAACCCGGGTCTTTTGCAAGAACAGTGTTCTTAACCGCTGAGCCATCTCTCCAGCCCCTAACTTTCCTCTTTTAAACCTTCTGCAAGTAGCTCCTGCCTGTCTCTGTATATCAGTGTCCCTCCCAGGTGCTCAGCCCAGGCTCCATCCTTCCTGGGAGCTTTGCCTCCTGCAGGTCTGGGTATAGCTACCCAAACTGACAGGACAGCCCCAACTTTTTCCAGTAACTGTACTTGTATTTGCACAAGGGGGCCCTGGACGAGCAGTCCTCCAGTCCTCCTTTCTTAAAAAAAGAGAAAGGTTGGGAGAATAGTTCCATAGTAGACTTTATGCTGACTACACAAAGCCCAGGGTTTAAAAAAAAAAAATACAGTGGGGAGAGACATGGAGAGGGAAGTGGATCTAAATGCTATCAAACTATGAAAATCTCAAAAATTCAATTAAAAAAAAAAAGCAACAAAAACCTTAACCTTAAAATACTTTTTTTTTTCTTTCCTATACAGCAGCATGTAAATCAGGCATATGCACAAGCCTCTATGCCCCACTGATGTTTGTCTCTCTTGCCCAACCCATCATTCTACAGCTCCAGGGATACCAGGGTGCAGGAATGTGAGGCTCCTCCAGAGATCCTGCTCCATGTGTCCCAGCAAAAGGGCCCTCTCCAGACCAATGGAGCCAACTGCACTAAAGGTAGGGCCTGAGTAACAGAAATGTCTTTTGGAGACAAGGTTTCAGACTTTCCTGCTTGACTTCCCAGTACTGGGACTGTAGGTATGAGCTATTATAGTTTCTTTCAGTAATTTTTTTAAGTTTTTGAGACAGGGTCTCATGTTATAGTCCTGGCTGGCTTTGAACTGGTAGCAATCCTCCAGCCTTAACCTCCTGGGTGCTGAGATAGAGGCATGCATGTCTCAACATGCCCAGCTTTACCAATGTTTTCTATGCTTCTCATGTACAAACTTTATCTCTTGATTGGTTTTAAATATTTTTTTCTGGCATTAGGATATATAGCTTAGCTGGTAGAGTGCTTGCCTAACATGCATGAAACCCCCATCCCTGTGCCCCCTTCAATTCCCACTTCGTAAACCAGGTGTGGTGGCTCACTGGCTCATACCTGAGGATCAGAAGTTCAAGGTCATCCTCAGTTACATTTTGAGGTGGAAGCCAGCTTGGACACAAGATCCTGTCTCAAACAAACAAAAAAACCTTTGATTTCTGATTTTTTTTTTTTTTCTGATGATTTTGTAAATGTAATGTGTTCAGTTGTTTTCAGCATGAGTATCATCTATTGAAGACATGCTGACATTTTCCTTTCCAATCTTTGTCTTTTCTAGAACACTCAGTGCTTTGCTCAATGAGGGTGGCAAAGCAGGTCAGTCTTGTTCCTGATCTGAGGTGAAGCTTTCAGTCTCATATTATGCTGCTAGCTCTGCCTGCCTGATGCTGATTGAGAAAGTTTCTTTTTCATCACACCTATCCTGAAAGGCTGCTGAATTTTGTCCAACACCTTTTCTCTATCTCGGGGTTATGTTTTTCTCTTAACAGAATGTGTTACATTATTAGTTTTCACAGCTCAAACCATGGTTGGTTTCTAGGAAACACAGCCTCTGTGGTAGGTACTTCTCTACCCAGGCCACAGACACAGCTGGAAACCCAACTACTGAATTCATTGCCTTAGCAAAACAGGCTGCCCACAGCTTCAGTTAAGAGACTTGGGGGGTGGGGGTGCAGCATGAGGGGTACTGGGGATGGAACCCAGGGCCTTGTGCATATTGGGTAAGTGCTCTGTCACAGAGCTTCCCTGAAAGGCAGACTAGGGATTTTCTCTGGGCTTCACCTTTTGTCTTCTGGCCTATAAGAAAGAGTCATAATCAACCAATGGACCTAAACTAAACCCTAAGAAGTAAACAAAACTCCAGGACTAGTTTCTTTTGCTGGAACTCCAGCAAAAATACATTTAGGAACTGGGGTAGAGCTCAATGGCACAGCATGTGCTTAGGGAAAAATGTATTCCTAGCAAATGAGAACATTTTGAATCCTATAAGCTGAGGCACTTCTGCAGAAGGGGCAGAGAAGGGTAATGTGAAGAAAACACTGAGCCTCTTTTGAAGAGGCAGTTATAGGCTCCCCAGTAACCCTGGCAGAAGCCATACCCACAAACCAAGTGACAGGAAATACCTGCTGCACTCAACTTTCTTATGGCAATCACACTAATTGTGTGGTTTTTGTTTGATGCTGAATAGAATCCAGGGCTCCACTAGGCAAGTGCTGAGCCTCCAAGCCATACTCCAGCACCCCCACCTCAATTTAAATAAATGCAGTGGGAGCTTAATGATAGGGAAAAAAAACTTAAAAACCAGAAAAGCTCAGGTATGTGGTCAGAAGTATTTTTCCCCAATCTTTCCAACAGTAAAATAACAATTGGACGCATGTAGGGGAAGTTTTTCTATTCGTGTGTTTGAAAGCCCAGACATGTTCCATGTTTGTGCAGTCCCCACAGAAGCAAGAAGAGGGCATTAGATCCCCTGGAACTGCAGTTACAATCTTTTGTAAGCTGCCATGTAGGTGTTGGGAACTGAACCTGGATCCTTTGCAAGAGCAGTTAAGTGCATTTAACAGCTAAGCCATCTCTCTGGCTCCATATTTGCTATTTGATTTTCTTTAAATGATAGGTTTCACAAAACTAGCCCTGAACTCCCCCATCCTCCTGCCTCAGCCTCCCCAGTCTCCCACCATGCCTGGCTTTGGGGAAATTATTTTCATCAGTTCAACTCTGGCTATACTAGAATGACCTGAAAAAAGAGATCTTAATCTTTTCCTTTCTTAACAGACATCTGATCCCACTATGTTGTCCTGACTGGCCCCAAATGCCTAGGCTCAAGTGATCCTCCTGCCTGAGCCTCCTGAGCATCTGATTATAGGTGTTTCACTATGCCCCCAAAAGTATATTTTCTCTCTCTCAGAGATAGGGTCTCCCCAGCTGGCCTTGATCTTGCTGTGTAGACCAAGCTGCCCTTGATTTCACGGAGATCTGCTGGGATTAAAGAGTGTGTCACCATGCATGGCTAAAAAGAGATGATTTTTCTGGTCTTTTTTGAGACAGGATCTCCCTGTAGCCCCAGGTGGTCTGGAACTCCCTATGTACACCACGCTGGCCTCAACCTCACAGATATCTGCCTGCCTCTGCCTCCAGAGTGCTGGGATTAAGGGTGTGTGTCAGCACACCCAGGTAAAAAGTGTCAAGACCCAACAGGAAGAAAGCAAAGCAACAGGAGTCTGAAAAGTAGAAGCAATGTGCGATTTGCGGGGCTTGGTTAGCAAAGACCCAGTGGATGCTCTGGCAGAATCAGCACTGTTTTTGTAAAGTGGCTTCTAGGTGGTGGCTCTTCAGTCCTAGCTTGTACACCATATGTATTTCTGGACACCAGTCCCTGCTCCAGGAGAGCATCTGTGAAAAATGAGAACTGCATATTGCAGTTAGCTTTAAGTCAATGGCACACAGTCATTTCTATGGTTGTACCTGAAACAGGAAATGGCCCAAGGTACCAAGCAATTTGGGACTGCTCCTCCTATGGAACATGTTTTCTCCATTCCATGTCCCACCAGTATTGATGAAAGGCAAAGACTCACACTAAGGGCAGATACTCTAGGGTGAGGTATGAAGACCTCTCTCTTCTGAACACCATGACCAAAAAATGTTCTCAGACGGCCACGAGTCTGCAAGAAACAAAAAAACAGGGCAGCTTTTCTTTGTTCTTGTTAAATTTTATTGGCATCACGTTCATCTCTTTACAGAAGAACTCAGCCCACACCCTAGAATGTAGACCTCTTGAGGGGGAAGTGCTCCAGGAAGCAAGCAGGTCCTTGGGAGGGGGCAGAACTGCCAGGGCTCAACCCAAGAGACAGGTGGGTTAGTGCTGGGCCACACTGGGTGGAGTGGGTAAAGGAGAAGGGGTCTGCTAGCCTAAGGGTACCACAACCCTGAAAGGAGCGCCTTCTAGAACAAAGGTAGAGTCACTAGGACAGGTCTGCTGGGGTTGTCCTTTCCTCTTAAGAGTAGGATGCTGTTCTAACAGGAATTGTAAAGTGTTGAATGGAAAGGAAAAAAAAAAAAAAAAAAAAAAACAAAAAAAGAAAAAAAAAAATTTAAATTTTGAAGAAAAAAAAATTTTTCCATAATTTCTGAAGTAATAGCAATTTATCCATTGCATACACTACTGTTATTATTCAGATCAACCTTTTGGAAAATTTAGACACAAAAGGAACTGTCTACTTCAGTTCACCCTCTGGAGAGATGAAAAGCTTTTTGGCTCTTAAGTCTTTGAAAAAGGTGTACATAATTCTCATGTCTACTGTACACAATACTGCCACTAGCTGGATTTCCAAATTCTGAGTCTCTTAACACTCTGTAATCCAGACAGGGTTCAACCCTTCACTTTGCACGCCTGCATTAGAGGACTTAAACACACAATCCAGGAATTCCTTACACTAATTTATACATTTTAATTGGTTGCATATATTAACATGTACTATAAGATTCTTTTCTAAGAAGCATTACATAATAAATGGATACTGTAAAAAGATCTGATTAGTTAAAAGTAACAAGCATTAACAGATACATACAAAACTCAGCCTGTTCGGACTGGGTGGGAGCCTGTAATGGAGCGGGGCACCAGCCTTCCCACAAGACCTTCAAGGAGGGATGGGGGTAAAAGACCACAAGACCGTTAAAAAAATCAGATAGACACAGATAAACCGTGAACAGTTCTCTCACTCCCCAGTGGACAAGAAGAGTAAGGTTCCATTGCCCACTGTACCCCCAGAGCGGGGTCTCCAGCTGCCTGTCCTGCCACACAAAGGGCTCAAGGTGGGCAGCTGCCCTAGGAGCCATGACAGGCATGGGCTGGAGTTTGCTTGTATTGTGGGTGTGGGTATGGGTGTGTGCAGGATGATTTGGTGGAGTTTCTTTTGGCAGCTGGAAATGAGAGATCACATTCTGTTCTGTTTTAAAGGAGGGGACTCGTGTTGAAGGCCTACGTGTGTTCTTGGTCTGTGAAGGACTCTGTGCTCTGCGCTCACTGCCCCTTCAGCAACTGCAGCTCTCTGCGGAGGCCTTGGCCCGGTCATTTTTGTCCAGTTTGATGGGTTCAGGGAATTCATTGTATAGTTCCACCTCTGTTTCCTGGACAGAGAAAGAGAGAAATGTTGATGACTTGGGACACAGAAGCAGTTTGGTATTCAATTTGACCTGGGTATAGGAAAAGTAGAGACAGAGTCTGACTGGACTTCCACACAAAAGGGATGGCTTTGTGAGGAGAGAGTCAGACAGGAGCCACATTTACATTGAGCAGCCAGAATGCAAGCTGATTGATGTCCCTGATGGACCACACCCAGCTCAGATGCTCTATACTTAAATCAGCTGGGCAGTACTCACTGCCTCTTGGGTCCCAGGGTACTCCCCATGTCTAGTTTTTCTAGCTGATATCCATGGGTTAGTTTATTTTCCCAAGGTTTGTTGGGGGCAGAGCGGTGGGTGAAGCCATCAGCTGTGTAGATCAACATGGTAGATGGGCTTCAGTCACTACAAGGGGACCATCTTAGCTTTCAGGATAAACTAGGGACACTTTCTCTTTGTTTAAAGTTCTCTAGGCCTGAGCTGTAGCTTATATAGAATGCAAAAAGCCCCAGGGTCCACCTTTAGCACTGTAGCTCAGAAGGGGAGGAAAGGCTTTCTAGACAGTGCTGTTCTATTCACAACAGCTGTAAAAATATGAAACATTTGGGAATGCACATTGAAAAAAATAATGGTTCCATTAAAGTGCACAATTCAGTGGTCTTCGTATATTTATGAAACTGGGCCACATCACATTAGTTTAGAACACTAATCACTCTCAAAAGAAACCTCTTCCCCCAGCAACCACTACAATCTTCTTAACAGATTCCCCCATTCTAGATCATCCTCCCCAAATGCAGGGGATGGAAGCCAGAGCTTCACAATATGACAAGCAAGCACTCTTCAGTGAGCCACACTTCACCTTAAACAGCACCATTTGTCTATCTGCCTTCCTGCCTACATTTCAAATGTTTTGCTGTTGTGTAAGTGCACTACATGCATCTGATGCCCACACAGGTCAGAAAGGGGGCATTGGATCCCCTGGAACTGGAGTTTCAGACAGTTATCTACCATGTGGGTGCTGGGAACTTAACCAAAGTCTTCTGGAAGAGCAGCAAATGCTCTTCACAGCTGAGCCCAGAGAGGGTTTCACTCTGTAGCTAGCCTGGTCTTGGATTTTTGGGCAATCTTTCTGCCTTACAGGCTAGGATTACAGGTGTGCACCATCATATCCTGCTTTACACAAGTTTCCTTTTAATGGACTTCTAAGACACAGGGTCATATTTTGAAACGGGCTTCCTTCATTTAGTTTCCATGTTACATTTACCTGAGTTCATGCTTCCTGTGGCTGAATGGCATCTGGTGAACAGCCTTTTGTTTAGATTTAAATTATAAACAGCAATAGTTTATAACATAAAAGCAATTACAAAAGAATTATAAAGCCTTATTAAAGCACAAGACCTAAAATAACAGTCTTCGACAGAATGGGTGTCTCTCAAAATTCAGAAGCCCTAGCCCCCAATGTGCTGTGACTATTCAGATTAGACAAGGTTATTCATGGAGTCTGGTCCCATAGAATTTTTGCTTTCAAAACAGGGTCTCATATGTTCCAGGTTGGCCTTTAACTGTATGTTGCTGTTGATGATCCTGAACTCCTAAATCCTCCTGCCTCTATCTCAAAAATACTGGGATTACAGGAATGCACTAAATCATGAAGTTTATGTAGTGCTGGAAAATTAATCCAGGGCCTTGTGCATCTAGGGGAGCACTCTATACCAACTGAATTACACCTCTTCACCCCCAGGACTTATGTTGTTACTGAGCCACTCCAGAGGGCTTGTTCACATTTGCTTTCAAGCAGAGGGCAGCCCTCTGGGGGTGGGGGTGGGGTGTGTTTGCAATAAGACAATGGTCTCATCTCAGCAGTCTCTCCAACTCCAAGCCCACTCACTGTGCCAGCACCTGGGTCCCACACTCAAAGACAAGAAAATAAAATGTCTAATGTATGATCTACCCAAGCCTACATTTTTTTGTTATGGCTAGCCCAACTGGCTAATACAATTCCAACAAAAATCTCAGCGGGACTTTACTCGAGGGTAGGTTGTTGCAGGGAGGTAGAACTTTAATAAAATTATTACACTGACAAGAAAAAAATTACAAGATAGACATAAAAAACAGTTGAGTGGAAATCCGCCTTTGTACTACAGGACCGTCCTCTGAGCCAAACAATGGTCTCTTCAGGAGTTCAGCTGTACCCACTTGCAAAAGATCCTCATAGCTGGGCTTGTTGACTACTGACCTTCTTTGAAGGTCCCTTCTTTGAAGCACCCAGTCACTCTTGCCAACCCCTTGTGGGGAGCTCCATGCAGCTATTGGGAAGCCATCATGCATGCTGGTTGAGAACTTTCCCATGTGGTCTTCAGGGGGAGCACCTACTCTTGTAATCCCCTTACTCATTGTTCTGTAAGGAAGCTCAATAAACTCACTGGTTCCCCAAGGGAACTTTGGTTCCCCTAGTGACCTTTGATTATCATTAGGACCAAGGGTGGATGTTGTTTGTATCTCCCCCAAGGAAGGTATTTTAGCAGCACCTTTTCAGGGGTCAGACCTACCCAAAAGACACTGAAATCAAATATAGGCAAAGGGATCTAGACATGGCCAGGATAGACTGAGCACACTGGAAGTGGATCCTACCATACACAAATGTCACATTTCATTACCCAAAGGGGGATGGCTTCCCAACACTCACTCCCATTGGACACACTGGCTCTGAAAGAGGAAAGGCACATCCCTATTCCTGCCTTAACCCAAGAGATTTTATAGACATCTCAGGATCTGACTAAAAGATGGCCTTTTGCTGTTGTTTTCTGAGACTGGGTCTTATGTGTCCCAGGGTACCCTCAAACATGCTACTATGTAGCCGAGGCTGGCCTTGATCCTTCTGCCTTCACTTCTCTGGTGTTACATGGTATTACAGGAATGTTCTACAACATCTTTTCTTCTTTTCTCTACAGCTCAGGCTGTACTGGAACTTGCCACCTTTCTTTCCTCTTGCCCCAGATTTCTAAGTGCTAAAATTATAGGCAGGCACTACCATACTCAGCTTAGGATGACTTTTTTTTCCCCTATGGCCAAAGGCTATCAAAAGACAACAGAGTTGGGGAGGGGAAAACAAAGTTGAAAAGTAGACGAAGGTGTTTACCAAGAAGAGCTCAGGAGGTCACTTTGGGGACACTCTAAGAACCAGCCCTGGAAGGACCCTGGCTGGTGTAAGGACTTTTGGTACATTCATGTGCCATCCCTCATCTCATCTTTCTAGTGCCTTTTTGTGCTGCATTCTAAAGGTGCCCTGGTCTAAAGAATTCAAAAGGACACCTAATTCTTGTCAGTAAAGATGATGAAACATTAAAAAAAAAAAAAAAATCATGAGATTCTGTGCTTCACAGCAGAGAAGACCACAATAGTCAGCTTAGGGAGAGAATCTCAAAGGGATAATGCCATGAATGTGGCAACTGACAGCGTTAGTCTGGCCCAGCAAATACAGCTGACACCCACAGCCTGCTGGTTGGAGCTGGTGAGGAGTCTCCCTAGGTTAGTCATCCAGCCCCGGTCTAAAACGAACCCTCAATCTAACCAGTGCCCTCAAGAGTCATGACCTTACAGAAAGAGAGGTTACAAAGGTTGGAGAGAAAAATTGGCAGTGGATGCATGGATGCTAAGAGAAATAAAGTTTTGGAAGGGTAGATTGGGGGGGCAGGTGTTAGAACATCAGTTAGAAAGAAGCAAGTATCTTGAGAGCTTTCCTAGTATTTGGAGGAATATTCCTCCCAGGGTAGGCCCGTCCTTGATGAAATACTTTGTGTAGTACCTCTACGCCAAGACTCCTGTCTCTGGAACAATTCATTACAAAATCTCTCACCCACCCAGCCAGATGTCTTGTCCTGGTGAGAACCAGTACATTCTATCAACCTAGGTTCCTAGAAATAGCAGAACCTCTTAATTTGCCAGTTACATACAGTTCCAAATGATGCATAATGTTTGATGGCCTGCTTTATTTTATCATGGACCCCCCCACCCCCAACAGTGCTAGTAGCTCAAAGCCCACACTTTTTTTTTTACATCCCCCAATACTGGGGATTGAACCCCAGAGTCTTGTATATGTTAGGCAAGCACTCAACCAGTGAGTATACTTCCAGCCTTACTAAGGTGCCCAGGCCAACCTTAAAACTTTTCATCTTCCTGTCTCAGCCTCCCCAGTAGCTGGGATTACAAGTCTGTACCTCCATACTGCTTTAGCACAGTGCTGATATCGACTCACAGAAGAGGGTAGCTGGGAGCTCTTGGTTCCTTGATAACACTTTTCCTGCATTTTACTTCTTTGTGTTATGTAAATACTCCCAGGAAAAAGCAATTTCCTGGTTTGTGAGAGTTGATTCTCACATAATCATCATAGTCATCCTTCTAACTTGGTGTTCCATTGTGCAGGCCAGGAGCAGAATAACATGACTAATCTGGTAAGGGGCCACCAAGAGCCCCCTGGTGGCCTGATCTAACAGCACAATACTAGGAATAAGGCCTTTACAAGAGCCCAACTTTGCTGCCCTGTATCTTTTACTGTTTTTGTTTTGTTACTTATAGTGCTGGACCTTGCACCTGCTAGGCAAGTGTTCTACCACCAAGTCACATCCCCAGTCCTGCCTTGTATCTTTTAGATGACTCACAAAGCAGTGGACCTCTCCTAGGAGCTGAAGCAGAACATGTCTCAGCCTCTCCAGATAAGCAAGTAGGTTTTCCTAGCTACAGCTAGGGAAAAAGAGGCAGCTAGGAAAGAAAATCATAACAAAGGCTAGATGGTGTAGCACCAGCCATCACCAGAGGGCACTATACAGCAACAGGGCCCTGGAGACTTACCTGTTTAAGTGCATTCCGAGCAATTGTCTGGAAGGCCTGTTCCACATTGATGGCCTCCTTAGCACTGGTCTCAAAGTAGGGAATGTTGTTTTTGCTGTAGCACCAGGCCTGTGCCCTCTTTGTGGCCACCTGTAGGAGGAAGGAGGGCATATGAACACTAATGACATGGGCAGTGGGCGATGACTCAGTCCTCCCAAGACAGGTGCACAGGTGAGAAGAGACCTGGGAATGAGGAGGGTGGCCCACACACTTGCAGGTAGTGTGAGGCAGAGCTGACACCCAAACTCAAACCATCTCTATGTCTGTAACCAGACCTTGTGACCCATAGTCATGTGACAAGAGCAAAGAGCCAGTTAGGAGGGAAAAGAGTGGAGAGTGGCCTCTCCTAGGACCCCACAGCTGGTCTTAGGTATGCATCCCCTTCCCACACTTATCTCCTGCCACCTGTGTAAAAATGGCAAGTGGCACAGGATTCTGCAGCCCTTGGATCCTCCTTCCTTTCCCTGCCCCAGCTCATTTGTAGCTAAGAAACATAGACCAAGTCTAAGGAGAAGAAAAAGAGATGGACATCAGAAAAAACTGAGCTATAAACAACAATATGTTTCCAGGAGAAACACTGTGTGGAAATGCACCAGAAAAACTTTATTCAAGGA
The DNA here is from genome assembly GCF_000622305.1 of Nannospalax galili. Taxonomy (NCBI): domain Eukaryota; kingdom Metazoa; phylum Chordata; class Mammalia; order Rodentia; family Spalacidae; genus Nannospalax; species Nannospalax galili. The sequence goes on from NW_008333794.1 coordinate 645,595, forward strand.
CACAGCTCTCTTCTGCCCCTGAGAATGAAAAGAATAAATAAATAAATTCCTTTGAGGTGCAAAAAGGGAACTGAGTCTCAAAGCAAGGATGATAGCCCCACATCACAGCTGGCTGGAGGCAGCTGGGCAACTGGACCAGGTCAGCAGGGCCTAGGTGACAAGCACTCCCACCAGCACCTTCCCAAACTATTCTGGGCCTGGCAAAGAACCCTCCAAACCTCCAAGGCACTAGCAGAGCAGGAGTCTGTGCTGGTAACTGCCATTTTGAGTACTTACCTGTCTGTTTTCAAGGTCAATCTTGTTTCCCAACACAACAAAGGGGAAGTTTTCAGGATCCCGGGGACTGGCCTGGATAAGAAACTCATCTCTCCAGCTGTCAAGGGTTTTGAATGTGTTGGGGGCAGTCACATCAAACACCAGAACACAGCAGTCTGCACCTCTGTAGAAGGCTACACCAAGAGACTGGAACCGTTCTTGACCAGCTGTGTCCCAGATCTGTAAGAGAAAAAAAAAAAACCAAACTTGCTCCTTGGTGGATACTGGGCAGTGTTCCAGAGGAAGAAAGTGTGTGTGGATATGTACATACATAGGACGGGGTGATGGAGGGTCTGCTCTTTGGGATGCTAAAACACGTTTATATCTCCTCCCAGGCATGTACATAAAATCTGAGCTACAGTCTCAAGACTTACAGAGTCTTGGAATTTCAAAGGGCTTTTACTTACTGAGGTTATTTCAGTGCTGCATGTAGCCTAGGCTGGCCTTGAACTAGCAATCTTCCTGCCTCGGCTTCCTGAGTATTAAAATTAAAGACACTACCTCAAGCTTTTCTAGGGATAGTGGAAATAAATGAAAATTATTACTGACTAACCAAAAAGATGTGGTTTTTGTTTGTTTGCTCCCCCCACCCACTTTGGTCTTTCTGAGACAGGTTTTCCCTGTGGCCCCCAGCTGTCCTTGAACTCGCTACATAGACCAGGCTGGCCTTGAACTCACAGAGATCTGCCTGCCTCTGCCTCCCAAGCACCGTAATAAAAGCATGTGCCTTTTTGTTTGCTTTTTTATAACTCTAACAAAAAACCCTGACAAGTGGAGCTAGAAAGATGAGAACAAGGTAAAGGCTCACAGCAGGTTCCACTGATCACAGGTACTGTCCTATGGGCCACCCTGGGTTCAGGTGCAAGCAAGGCTGGGCAGACTGGTGCAATATTACAGGTTTGTAATCCCAGAACTTGAAGGGAAAAGGAAGGGTAAGCCTGTGCTACGAGGCCCACCCCCAATCTCAAAAACCAACCAAAATCAAAACAAAACAGAACAAGCAACACTGGTTCTCCTCATTGTCTGAGATTTGGGAAGAACCACTGGGACTGAGTCAGGGACACAGAACAAAAGCAGGAAGGGTACAAGAGCAGCCTAAGTCCACCTGCCCTCAGCAGAGTAGGGCCAAAGGAGCCCTTGTGGTATCCTTCCTGTTCCTGTTCCCAGTGTTCTACCTGAATATGCCTGTGTGAGGGGCAGAGGTGGAGGAAAGTCAAGAACTAGGAAAGGAGAAGCAGGGCAACTTCTATAAAGTAAAAGCAGAAAAGAAAGTTTTAGAAAACAGAACTGAGACCTAGGCTTGGACAAATCCATCTCCTTGTCTCTCATATTACTTAAGTCCTCACACCCGAAACAGCGTGCAGCTTAACTGTTGCCAAACACTCAAGAATACTCACTCCTGTTTAAAAAAAAAAAAAACAAAAAACACTGTGGCAAATTTTCTACGGTTACAAGTAACTGAGCAATGAACAATAATATATGAAGCTCTTTCTGCATCTCAAATGGCTTTTTTCCAGACAGAATTCCAAGAGCATTATTTCCTGAGAACTCTCTCTCAGGTGGGACCAAATGGCTACATGGAATTCAGATACCCAGACTAGGCAAACACAAAGAAAAAGCAAAAACTGAAAAACTGGTTATTTCCGAAATTAATTTGACATCAAGCTTATAAAACTACAAACTGGAGCTGGAGAGATAGCTCAGTGGTTCAGAGCATTAGCTGTTCTTGCAGAAGACCTGGGTTCGATTCCAGCACCCACATGGCAGTAAATAACTGTCTATAACTCCAATTTTAGGGGAATCCAATAACCTAACTGCGGGCACTGCACAATACAGGTGCACTTACATACACATGCAGGCAATAAACTCAGACACATAAAATAAAAATAGAATAGGGCTGGAGAGATGGCTCAGCAGTTAAGAGCACTGGCTGCTCTTGCAGAGGACCTGGGTTTGATTCCCAGCACCCACATGGTGGATAACCGTCTGTAACTCTAGTTCCAGGGGGATCCGACACCTTCTTCTGACCTCTGTGGGCACTGCACTACATGGGTGCACTTATACACATGCAGGTAATACACTCACACACATAAAAGTAATAAATATTTAAAAAATAAAAAACTACAATCTGTATTTGCCAATTAACAAAAAAGTACAACTCTGTCAAACTGTCCTTTTAAATTAAAAAAAAAAAAAAATTTCCCCATGATGGCTAATCCTGGGTGTCAATTTGACTGGATCTGGGATTAACTGAAATTCGAGAGCTCTTCTAAATTGGATCATCTGAAGCTGGAACACACACCCTAAATGTGGGTGTTACCTTCTGATGGCAGCTGGTATAAAAGGCCAAGGCAGAGGAGACTGCCTGGCTTCTTGCTGCTTGCCTTCTCTCTCACTGGTGAGTTCGTCTTGCTGCTGTAGACTGAAGAGTAGCTGATCTTTTGGAATTCGTCAGACCTTCAGTGCCAGATTGGGACTACTGAGACATCCAGCCTCGTGGACTAAGCAACTACGGATTCTTACCCTCTCCAGTGTGGTGCAGCCATTGTTGGACTTCTCAGACTCTATCCTGTAAGCTAAGCTGATAAATCTCTATACATATATATTCATTCTACCGGTTCTGTTTCTTTGGAGAACCCTGACTAATATACCCCCATCAGAGGGTGGTGCTAGACATGGAATCCAGGGCCCTACAAATGCTGAGCAAGCTCTTCTACTGATCTACATAAATCCCAGCCGAAATACTTTCTTTTCTATATCTGTAATTATACCCAAGTTATTTATCCATTCACTATTCTGATGTGGTAACTTAGGGATGGAACACAGATCCTCAGGCATGCTAGGTACACATTCAACAATGTCAACACTGCCATTATACTTCCTGTGACAGTTCTCCTTCTTCCCAAGAAGTCAAATCGCTCCTGAAGCTACTCTTTCAATTTGGCTTTCCCATTTCCAAAGTTACCAACTAAAAGTATTCTACTGTCTTATTATACTATACTGCATTTCCTTGATCATCTGAGTTACTTACAGCTTTCCACTGTCACAGATAGGAGGCAATGCACACTCTTAAAGACTTCTCTCCTTGTTCCCAAAGGTGATCTCCAAGCCACAACCCAGACACAGAACTACCAGGCTGGATAAGTGCATAGCTATACTGCATAACCAACACAATGCCTTCCCATCAACTTATTACTCTCTTCCCATACCTACTTAACTATAGGCTGTCTATCACCATGTGTTCTTGGCTCAGTGATTTGCTTTTGTCATCTGGCAACATATTGTTCGGGTTTTGAATTTAATGTGGTCTAACTAACAAGCCTCAACCTTTTATGATTTGTGCTTGCTCTATTCTAAATGTCAAAGGTCAAGAATAGCCTCCATTTTCCATTTGAAAGTTTTCACTTTGTGCTTTTTCCACCTCAGGTGCTGAAGCCTCTGGCTACTCCCCTGTATGGAACCCCTGCCCCAACACAAATAGGAACCCTAGGGACAGAGTTCCTAGCCAGGCCCGGTGCCTATGTCCTGTCCCTATACCATCTTGAAAATGTTCATGCACACTTGACTGTACCTTATGGTTAATACTGACTTCTAGCATCTTCCTCAATAGTATCAGAAATTTAAAACAGCAAAACAAAATTATCACTAATATTCCACCAGGCATTATAAGGCAGAGCACCAATCTCGGTGTCCTTAGTCAGATCTCATCACTGTGAGGTCCACACCTGAGGATTAACCAACAAGTTATGTATTTGGTATGTATGCAAAGGGATTTTTCCCCTTTGTCCTTATTTATTCCTAAACAACACACAAACAACACAGTCCAATAAGTGCTTATACAGGATTAGGTATTTTAAGTAATTTGGAGATTATTTAAATAGCATATGGGAGGATGTCCTTACATTCTCTGAAGACATGACAACTGTATTTCTGATCCTCTTGCCTCTAGCCGCAGAATGATGGGATTACAGGCATAAAGCACTAAGCTGTTTTATGTGGTGCTGGCAACCCAAAGCTTCATATATGCTTTAAGCACTCTATCAACTGAGCTACATACACAGCCTTGGAAATGACTTTTTACATAAGGGCATGAACAACTGGGGACTGGTATCTGGGGGAAGAAGTATTGTAATGGTTTGAGTAAGTGTCCCCACAGGCTCCAAGTATTTGAATACTTGTCCCCAGATGGTGGTGCTGTTTGCAGGAATTAGTAGGTGCAGCCTTGCTGAAGGAAGGACACTGGGAATGGGCTTTGAGAACATATAACTTGCCCACTTCTAGTATCTCTCTCTCTGCCTGCTTGAAGATGTGAACACTCAGCTTTCTGCTCAGGCCTTCTGCTGCCAGCCTCCACTTTGATGGACTCTTACACTCTGAACAGTAAGCCAAATAAATGCTTCCTTCTGTAAACTGCCTTAGTCATTGTGTTTTATCATAGCAACAGAAAAGTAACTAATTCAAGTATCTTGGACCAGTCCTGAGGAGACAGTGTTCTAATTTGATTTCTATTGTGGTGATAAAACACTGACCAAAACCAACTTGGGAAGAAAGGGTTTAGTTCACCACACACTTTACAGTCCATGGAGGAAGGGCCACAGTCCAATCCTATGGAAGAAATTCCTCCATTGAGGTTCCTCTTCCCAGCTGACTCTAGTTTGTGTCAAGTTAACAAAAACTGGCTGGTATAGCTGCTAAGGTAAGTTACATATGCTTTCGGATGGAGCTCAGGGCCTCGTGCATGGCAGCAAGCATTCTACCACACTGAGTTACACTTCTAGCTCTATGCTCTTAATATTAGAATTATAATTCTAAAACCACGATTGTACACCATGCCAACCACTCTTTTTGGACAACACCATACTGCTGTTGTTTCTGCTGGTACTGTGGGGTCAGCTAGCAGCCTCGTGGACGTTCCTTCCAAGTTCAGTATTGTCCTTGGCGCGCTTAGGTTCTTGGCGGGGAGGGGAGTGCCATTCTGTCATTCATGTACATGTTTTATTTAGCCATCCTGGAAGTTGGTTTTTCTAATTTGTGGTTTGGTATAATGTCAGTTCTAGAGATTCTTGGCCAAGTTAATCTTTAGTCTTTTTACATGTCCTGAAATTAAAAGTGGATTTGTGCTGAAGTATAGTTCAATGGTAGAGCATGTATAAAGCCCTGGCACCCAAACAAAAACAGTGGGTCCAACCTTACTAAGCTGCTTTTTCCCTAGTGTTCCCACTATTTTTCCTTCTTGCAAGCCTTTACAGCTATGACCAATCTGCTGCTAAAACCAGTCAGTGAATTTCCAAATTTTGGTTATTAGACTTCACTTTTAGTTTTATTCTTTTTTTTTTTTTGGTCTTTTTTTGAGACAGGGTCTCTCTGTAGCTTCAGCTGTCCTGGAACTCACTATGTAGACCAGGGTGGCCTTGAACTCACAGAGATCTGCCTGCCTCTGCTTCTGCCTCCTGAGTGCTGGGACTAAAGGCGTGCTCCACC
>NW_008333794.1:652615-714698 GCF_000622305.1 Nannospalax galili
ACTCAATATGTAGACCAGGCTGGCCATCATGATCTCACAGAGACTTGACTGCCTCAGCCTCCTGAGTGAGTACCGAAATTAAAGGTGTGTACCACCATGACCAGCCTATGATTTTTTTTTGTCTTTTTAAAGCAGGGTCTCCCTGTAGCCCCAGTTGTTCTGGAACTCACTATGTAGACCAGGCTGGCCTTGAACTCACAGAGATCCGCCTGCCTCTGCCTCCCAAGTGCTGGGACTACAGGCATGCGCCACCACGCCCAGCTTAAAAAATATTATTTTTATTTTATGTGTATGAGTGTATAGCCTGCATTTATGTGAGCGCACCCGTGTCGTGCAATGCCGCAGAGGTCAGAAAAGGGCTTCCGATTCCCCTAGAACTGGACCTAGGGACGATTCGTAGCCACCGTGTGGGTGCTGGGAATCAAACCCAAGTCCTCTGCAAGAGCAGTCGGTGCTCTCAACCGCTGAGCCATCTCTCCAGCCCCAATTCTTTAAAAAATATTTTTTATTATTTTTATTTTATGTGTATATGTGTATTGCCTGCATGTAAGTAAGTGTACCCATATCATGCATCAGATCCCCTGGAACTGGAGTTAAGGATGGTTGTGAGTCATCATGTGGGTGCTGGGAATCAAACCCAGGTCCTCTGTTATAAGGGCAGTCAGTACTCTAACTGCTGAGCCAGCTCTCCAGCCCCTATGTCCTCATTCTTTATAGCAGCCTTTCCCATTATAGTTCCTGTTCCCTTTTAAAGTATAGTCATTGTGAACACTTCTTGCGGTACACAATTTCCTCATATGGCCAAGACCACATCCTCTCTCTGAAATTGTCCCTGTAGAAGGACTGATCTTGGTTTTTGCCAGGAGTTTTTGCTAAACTCAAGATACATTTCTGTACCTTGTATAGTAAAAACTTAGAATCTGTACATATGAAACTGGACCAGGGGGTATAGGTCTAAAAATTCCAGCTACTAGGGAGGCTGAGAAAGATTCCAAGTTTAAGGTCAGTGCCAGGACAGTTAAATATGACACTGCCCTTAAAAAGTGTGTATGGGTTGGGGAATGGCTCAATTGGTAAAGTGCTTGCAATGCAAGCATGAGAACCTGAATTCCTATTCCCAGCACACACAAAAGCCAGGCACAATGGCACACACCTGTAATCCCAGCCCTGGGGAAGCAAAGATAGGAAGATCTCTGGGGCGTGCTAACCAGCCAGTCTAGTCAAATTAGTGAGCTCCAGGTTCAGTGAGAGATCATGTCTTTTTAAAAAAAAAAAAAAAAAAAAAAAAAAAAAAAAAAGGTGGGTACAAGTGGGAAGGAAAAAAATTTAAAAGATGGGGCTGGGTGATAGTGCAGTGGGTAAAGCACTTATCCTACAAATATAATGACCAGAATTCAGATCCCTAACTCCCAAGTAAATGATGGGTAGGTGTGGCAGCTCCCACTAGTCCCAGCACATGGGAGGCTGAAAGAGGAAATCTCTAGAGCAAGTTGGCTAACTAAACTAGACAAATCAGCAACTGTGGGTTTAAGTGCCTCAATATATAAGATATAGAGCAATGCAACCTCTGCCCTCCCATACACATGTGTACTAACGTGCAGACAGGGAAGGAAGGAAATAAGGTAAAGAGCAATGAAGGGTGACACCCAAAGTCAACCTCTGGCCTCCAAATGCACACATATAAACTCAAGCCCTTATCCTTTAGACATATACTGCAGTTTGAAGTCAGTATGCATAAAAATTCCTTTGTGTTGTGAAAGGGACAAAGCCCAGGGCCTTGCACATGTAGGCAAGTGATATATGACTGAGACATATCTCCAAACCAAAACACTACTTTCAACCTACATCATGTAGACAGCAGAGCCACCCCTAAAAGAAAGTGGCTGTCAGGACCATACTTGGGTAAGCATTTGACTTGCCTCTAGAGTCTTAGTCTCCTAAGGACAACTGCCCTGGAGGTAACAACAGACAACATTTGAGCTTCAAGTTCAAGACTTCAGGACAGATGTGAACATAACCAAATAGACCTTTTGGCACCAGAGTCATATGCAAGGAGATCAGTAACGGCATCACAGAGTACTATACCCCCAGCTGGCCTAGAACTCTATGTATGTAGCACCAGACTAGCCTTGATCTCACAGAGATGTACCTGTCTCTGCCTCCCAAGTGCTGAGATAAAAGGCATGTGCCACCATGTCTGGCTAGATGTCAGGTTCTTTTTTTAAATATTTTATTATTTTCACTCTGTGTATTCATGTATTGCCTGCATACAGGTGAGTGCACCTGTGTCACGCAATGCCCTCGGAGGACAGAAGAGGCAGTCAGATCCCTTGGAACTGGAGTTACAGACAGTTGTTAGCTGCCATGTGGGTGCTGGGATTCAAACCTGGGTCTTCTGCAAGAACAGTCAGTGTTCTTAACCGCTGAGCCATCTCTCCAGCCCCCAGGTGTCAGGTTCTTAACAGGCCATTCTCCAAAGTCATTGTAAGGTCTCTAGGAAAATGACACGTAGGCTGGGAAACTGGATGTCATGGTCACAGAGCTAGAATTGTCAATCACTTCACTGACAGGGTAAAAACAAATGTGGAAGCACTTGGGAGGCAGAGGCAGGTGGATCTCTGTGAATTCGAGGCTAACTTGGTCTATATAAGGAGTTCCAGGCCAGCTGGGGCTACAGGAAGACCCTAACTCCAAAAAATAAAAATAAAAGAATGTGGAAGAGCTGGAAAGATGGCTCAGCTCTTGGTTCCTCTTGCAGAGGACCCAAGTTAAGTTCCCAGCATCCACATCAGGCAGCTTACAACTGCCTATAACTCCAGCTGCAGGGGATCCATTGCCTCTGCAGGCACTTTCACATACCCTCCCCCACATATACATATGTTTAAAATAAACAAACAAATGTGGCATTAGATAGATGGCTGTGGGCAAAAGCTTTTCCTGTGCTAAGTATGAGAACCTGAGATTGACTCCCAGAACCCATGTATAAAAGCCAGACATGGCTGGGTGTGGTGGCGCACGCCTTTAATCCCAGCAGGGGCAGGGGCAGGCAGATCTCTGTGAGTTCAAAGCCAGTCTGGTCTACATAGCAAGCTCCAGGACAGCTGGGGCTATCTGTCTCAAAAAAGACATGCAGCAGGAGCAGAGACAGGAGACTCCCCACAAGCTCACAGGCCAAGAAGCCCGGTACATGTAACTAAAAAACAAGAATAAGACCTTGTCTCAAAAGCAGGCATGGTGGATGCAGGCTTTATATCTCAGCACTTAGGAGGCAGAGTCTAGCAGTTATCTGTGAGTTCTAGGCCAGCCAGCCAGGACTACACAGTGAGACCCTCTCAGGAAAGAGGAAGGGAGGGGAGAGAAAGAGGAGGGGGGAAAGGGAAAAAGAAAGGGAAAAGGAGGGAAAGGGAGAAGAGGGAGGGGAGGGGAGGCTACAGACATGATAGATTTTTAAGTCAGAAAAATGAAAGTACTACTTTAATATTTGCTGTAAGAAGGAAAAACATGAAAGATTTCTGACCTGAAGTACTGGTTAAAGACATTAGAAAAGGGATAAATGAAGACATTTTGGAATGCAGTAAGGACCTATAGGTTGACAAATCTGTCAAAAAATAAAAACAAAAAACTACCAGACAACAAATAAAAAGCCTTTACATATGCTTTGCAATATGAATTCAAATTTAGAGTTGGAAGTCTAGCTCAGTGGAAAAGTGTGTGCTCAACATGTTTGAGGTCCTGGGCTCCATCCCCACCACGGCCCCAGTCTAACTTGAACTAACTGCCTCATATTTTATCCAAAAATCCTATCTGCAGCCAATTATCCAAGAACATAATAGTGGTATTTGAGGAATAGGAAAAGGCCTAGATGTGAAAAGTTGAAAGTTTCAATAAGTTGGGCCTATGAGATGGCTCAGTGGGTAAAATGCTTCCCACATAAACCTGACAATCTGAGTTCAATCCCCAGAACCCATGTAAAGGTGGAAAGAACTGATTTCATAAAGCTGATTCCAGATGCACACTTTGGCATGCACACATCTCCCTCACACATAAACGATATTAATATTTTAAAAACAATTATTCAATAAGGGGATAGAAAGAATGGTTAGCAGTTAAGACTGCTCTCCTAGAGGATCCAATTTCAGTTCCCAGCACCCACATCCAGCTTGATGGGAACCTCTGCCTTCCAAGGGCACCTGCACTTACATGCACATACCCACATACAGATATGCTCATAGACATATAATTTTTTTTTTTCGGTCTTTTTGAGACAGGGTCTCCCTGTAGCCCCCAGCTGGTCTGGAACTCACTGTGTAGACCAGGCCTTGAACTCACAGAAATCCACCTGCCTCCACTTCCCAAGTACTGGGATTAAAAGTATGCACCACCATGCCCAGCACAGACACCTAAGTTTTTTTTAAATCTTTCATACATAGACACACACGAAAAAGACAAAGTTTGGCTGGCAGCTGAGCAGTAGCTTACCTGCATGGTAACTAGTCTATCATCCACCATCACCTCCTTGGTCAGAAAGTCTGCTCCTATTGTGGCTTTGTACTGGTTACTGAACTTCTTATTCACATACTGGTTCATAAGAGATGTCTTGCCAACACTGAAATTGGAGAAAAACCACAAGTCTAAGTCAAATAAGGGATTGAAACTAATTTTCCCATCTACAGTTTTAAAAGAAACTAATCTAGGGCCAGGGATATAGTACAGCTGGTAGAGTGCTTGCCTAATAGTCCTGAGTCCCTAGGTTCAATCCGCAGTACAACAAATAAAAACAGGCTGGACAGGTGGCTCAGATATTAACAGCACTGGCTGCTCTTCCACAGAACCTGAATTTGGTTCCCAGCACCCACCCACATGGCAGCTCACAACCATTTGTAACACCAGTTCCAGGGAAATCAAATGCCATCTTTTGGCCTCCATGGGCATTACACACAGGTGATGCACATACATCCATGCAGGCAAAACATGATATACATAAATTAAGTACATCTTGAAACAAAACCCACAATAATAAAACCCCATTTTTAAAAAAGGAGCCTGCCTGCCACAACAGAGCAGGTGCCATCTTCCAGCTAAGGGAAGACCCAGCAATCTTCCTATCATCATGTGCTGCAAAGTTTATAGTTTTCCTAGGATATTAATACAGGGAGAGGGGCCAGCAAAATGGCTCAGCAGATAAAGGCACTTGCCACCAAGTCCAACAACCTGAGTTCAATCCTCATCAATCCCCAGGATTCACAGGGTGAAAGGAGAGAACAACTCCTACAAATTTTACTCAACTTTTACACATGCACCATGGCATGTGCATGCCATGTACACAAATTAAATACATAAATTTAATTAAAATAGGAGGAAGGATCAGCTAAGTGGCAGAGTGCCCTGGATTCCAGCTCAGCATCACAGAACAGGAAAAAAAAAAAAGAGAAAACCAGGGGATAGATGTGGATCAGATGATAAAACAGTTTACCTTGACTTTGAGTAGATCCTCAGCTAACATGACACCTGCTTGAAGTTTAATGTCTACAGCAGAGAAAACACAAGTAATGTAACCAAAAAGAATGTACCTCAAAGCATATTCCTCCAAGCAGATGTCCCAGTGGACTTGGGAGGGAGGCTGAGGCAGGAGGATGATGAGTTTGAGGCCTCTATGGGCTGTACAGTGAGCTCAAAACTAGTCTGGGCCACATGTTTTTGAGACCTTGTCTCAAAAATAAAACAGAGCAAAGCACAACAATAAAACAGGACCAGTGGGGGGGCTGGAGAGATGGCTCAGAGGGCAAGAGCACTGGCTGCTCTTGCAGAGGACCCAGGTTCAGTTCCCAGCACCCACATGGCAAGAACAATTGTTCCAGTTTCAGGGGATCCAACACCCTCTTCTGACCTCCACAGGCATTGATTGCACACATGGGTACACTTACATACATGCAAAACACTCATACACATGTTAAAACAAAACAAAACAAAACAGGGCCAGTACAATGGCTCAGCAGGTAAAGATGCCTGTTGTCAAGCCTGACAACCTGAGTTCAATCCTAGGGAAGAGGATGGAAGAAGAGAACCAACTCCTGAAAAGTTATTCTCTGACCTCCATGTTCAAACATACATGTTTGTGTGCACCCACACATGTACATATAGAGTAATAAAAATAAATAAGATGTAATTTTTTTTTAAAGTCAAGGGCTGGGCAGGTGCAAAGGCAGAGGCAGGCATATCTCCAGGCCAGCCTGGTCTACACGTAAGTTCCAAGCCAGCTAGGATTATAGGGAGACCCTGTCTCAAAAACAAAACAAAAAAAACATCAAAGCATGTTCCTCTCAAGAGAATTTTCCTAAGAAAATTCACCAACAATGTGTTTTGGTGAGGAAAGGGCAGGGTCAAGGTAGAGCACTAACGCCTTCCTTATAGCCAGTACCATCACCATGGCTTCCCACAAAGGAACAAATTCATACACAGAGGACCTGGAAATAGGCATCGTCTATGGTAGTAGTACTTGGCTGGGGTATAGCCACTGAGCACTTGCCTAATGTATAAGGTCCCATCCCCATTACTGCAGCAAACAGAACCTACAGTGGAGCAGTGGTGAGGTCTGTGGTGGATCAAAGGCCCAATGATATCTTCCAGGAAACTTTGGGCACCACACCTCTAAAAAAAGCAGTATCTCGCCAGGCATGGTGGCACATGCCTTTAATCCCAGCACTCGGGAGGCAGAGGCAGGCGGATCTCTGTGAGTTCAAGGCCAGCCTGGTCTACATAGTGAGTTCCAGGACAGCTGGGGCTACAGGAAGACCGTGTCTCAAAAAGACCAAAAAAAAAAAAACCCAAACAAACAACAACAACAAAAAAAAACGGTAGCTCCTGACAACATTGGGCAGGAGACACACAGACTGAGACATTACCCAACTGGTCTGCAACTGAGGAGACAAAGAAACACTAGCTTATTTAAAGTTCCTCAAGCAATTCAAATAGGCCAGAGAAGACAGAAAAATCACTGACTCTTAAGGAAGGGAAGGGAACTTTGAAACACAGACACACCTGCTTTTATTATTTTTACTGCCTTCTTTATCAGAAACAGGGTCTATGTTGCCCAGGCTGGCTTCAACCTTCTGGGCTCAAACAATCTTCCTACCTCAGCCTTCCAAGTAGCTGGGATGGCAGGCATGTACTACCCTGACTGGCTTACATTTTTGCCTTTTGTTTCCTGTCACACTGTAGTCTTTCTTAGCTGGCCTGGAACTCCCTATGTAGACTAGGTTGGCTTCAAACACAGAGATACCCTTGCCTCTGGCTTCTGAGTGCTGGGACTAAAGGTGTGAGCCACCATGCCTGGCCTAGCTTACTGTTTTTATACATAAGCCTCCAGTGAGGCAAAGCCATCATGAGTTACATGAGCTATCAAGTCTGAAAAACCTACCAGAGAATCTTAATAGCCATTAAAGAGTTTACTAGTTGATGAGTGCAAGATCTAGAAACAGCACCTAGTTCTCTGGTCCTGGTTCTTCTACATACAAACCTTAGTCCCACAACAGGAGGAAGGCAATGTACATGTGTGAAGAACCCACACCTGGGTAGGCAGGGTACTAGTGGCAATCGATCCACATGAGCAGCACTTCCTAGTCTGGCCATCTTGGACAGAAGATCCATAAAAATAACCATCATGTGTTGGGTTCAGATTGCACCCCCCCCCCCATAAAAACATGCTAAAAGGGCTGAAATAGAATTCAGTGGTAGGCTGCCTGCCTAATATGCTCAAGGCGCTGGGTTCCATCCCTAGGAAAACACCCCCCCCCCACCACACACACAGACCTCATGGTAAAACCCAAGGAACGAAGGTTACATACTAAGAGATCATTCAAATTTCCACTGTGCCAACAAGGAGAGGTCAGACCCAGAACAGAATGTGGAAGGGCTGAAATAGAATTCAGTGGTAGGCTGCCTGCCTAATATGCTCAAGGCGCTGGGTTCCATCCCTAGGAAAACACCCCCCCCCCACCACACACACAGACCTCATGGTAAAACCCAAGGAACGAAGGTTACATACTAAGAGATCATTCAAATTTCCACTGTGCCAACAAGGAGAGGTCAGACCCAGAACAGAATGTGGTCACAGGCTCTCTAAGGACAATGCTCCAAGCCCATCTGTGAGCTCAAATTCATGAGAAACACTTACCCAGAATCTCCCAGGATGATAACCTTCAGTAACACTTTCTTCCTAGAGGTCATCCTTCAAGCTGTGGGAGGAAGAGAGCACAGTAAGCTGATGAAACACCAAGGAAGAACTGTCTCCTACACAGCTGCTCTACTTAGCCAAGAGCACAGCCCCCAGCATTAACACAGGCTGCCCCCATGTCTGATTAAGGAACAGCATTCCTTAATAGAACTAGGAACCTGTAAGGCTAGCCAAGACAGCAAAGCAAGGGCTACAAGGATGCTGCCCTCCTATTCAGGTGCTGGATCCATCCCTGGGATCAGCAACTGTGATTAATACTCCAAACAAACTCAAGAGCTCAGCACGTGAAGATTTGGGTCTCTGTGTAAGCATCACTCAGAAAGGTAACCACTTTAGCAATCCCCCATACCCCCATCTATTCTGTTTGCTACTTCAAAGCACTTATCACAGAGACATTGTATATGTGGTACTTACCTTCACCCTTTTCTAACAGTCTCCATGAGGGCAGTTTTACTCTCTGTTTGTGTGTTTGGTGCCAGGTAAAAGCTTACCAAACATAGGGTTAGAGGATGAATACCTCAACAGCGCTGCTCTAGGACCACCTTTCTCCAGAAAATCAGGCCGCCTCCCCTTCCCCCACCTCACATTATATAAGATGCTACCCTTGGTTCACACTTACCATACTTGATCTAGTTACAAAAGGGGACTCCTGCCTTAATTACTCTCAGTTGCCAGAATCTAAGTCAGTGACTATCAGAAAATGGGTGGGTTTCAGATAAACGACTTGCTACTTGAGTACTGCATTGTAAGTGATTGATAAATTGGCTACTAATGGGGCTGGAGAGATGGCTCAGCAGTTAAGAGCACTGACTGCTCTTGCAGAGGACCTGGGTTCGATTCTCAACACCCACATGGTGGCTACAAACTGTCCTTAACTCCAGTTCCAGGGGAATCCAAAGCCCTCTTCCAACCTCCGCGGCACTGCAGGTACACTCACATACATGCAAGCAACACACTCATACACATAAAAATAATAAAATATATATTTTTAAATTGGTTACTAAAATAATACATGTCCCAAACACAGGTGACTAGATAACAGAACAGAGAGGCTGGAGAGATGCTCAGCAATTAAGAGTACTGACTACTCTTGCAGAGGACCCAGGTTCAATTCCCAGCACTCACATGGCGGCTAAGAACCATGTATAACTCCAGTTCCAAGAGATCCGACACCCTCTTCTGACCTCCCAAAGCACTGAATGACTTTGATGCATGCACATACACATAAAATAATAATAATAACTAGAACAGAGTCTGGCAGTCAAGAGAAGAAGAGGAGACCACAGTGGTAGGGCCAGCTGTTGTCAACTGCTGTTTCTCAACAGGTGGTACTATACCAAGACTACAGACTAACAAGAGATACTGGACCTGACTAGACTACAAGGAAGGATCAGATTAAGAACCTGTAAAACCTGAGTGTTAGCACCCATCTCCAAATGGTAGGACAGAACTAACCCCCAAAAGCTGTGCTCTGACCTCCACATACAAGGTGTGGCATGTGCATGCACCCTTGATAATGAGTAAAATAAATGTAATTTAAAATTTTATTTCTAAAGTCGGGGGTGGTGGCGCACACCTTTAATCCCAGCACTCAGGAGGCAGAGGCAGGCGGATCCCTGTGAGTTCAATGCCAGCCTGGTCTACATAGTGAGTTCCAGGACAGCTGGGGCTACAGGGAGACCCTGTCTCAAAAAGACAAAAAAAATTTCTAGAGATATTGTCACATACACATCCAGAGATATGCATTATTCATCTCTTACGTGTCTCTCAATCAAATCACAGAAGATCTGGCTGTCTCAAGTGCCCAAAGAACCAAGTCTATGAAGATACCACCTCTCAAGCCTGGTGATGCCGACCAGGGAAACAACTACTAGTGCTGGGTACAGGCTGTACAAGGGTGGGCTGGAGTCCTCAGGGCTTGCTTCTTTCAGCCTTCTGTGACACCTAGAACTTTTCTATACCCTAACCAATATGTATGTGGCGCCTCACTCATTCCTACATTCCCCCAGGGACTGTTCTTGACTAACCAAGGTTTAAATGTCTCATCTAAAGTCTGGCACCACTTTTCCAGCTAGAAATTACACTATGCCTGTAAGAAAAGTTTTGACTCGAAGAGCAGAGTAAGGAAAAGGATAAAAAGAGGCAAAAAGAAGATGAAAAGTTTTGCAAAGACTTTTTTTTTGAGGGGGAAGGGTGCCTTTTTTGAGACAGTGTTTCCCTGTTGCCATAGCTGGTCTGGGAATCACTATGTAAACCAGGCTGGCCTCAATCTCACAAAGATCTGCCTGCAGCTTCAAAGACATCTTTATTAAAAAATATTTTATTTGGCCAGGTAGGGTAGCGTATGCCTTTAATCCCAGCACTCCAGAGGCAGAGGCAGGTGGATCTCTGTGAGTTCAAGGCCAGCCTGGTCTACATAGTGAGTTCCAAAAAAAAATTTTTATTTTATGTGGCGTTTATTACCTGCATGTGTGTAAATACACCCATGTCATGCAATGCCCAGGTCAGAAGGGGTGCCAGATCCCCTGAAACTGGAATCATGTGGGTGCTGGGAACCTAACCTAGGTCCTCTGCAAGAGCAGCCAGTGCTCTTAACTGGTGAGCCCCTCAAACACATTCTTGAAGAACATTTTAAAAAATTTCTAATTTGGGCAAAGGAAAAGGGATCTTCATAACTTAAGTTTCTTAGTAAGCTTCTTTAACATATTAAATTTCAAGAATATCAAAAAGGAGCTGAAGAGAGGGGCTCAACAGATAAAAAGTGCATACTGCTCTTGCACAGGACCTGAGATTGATTCCCAGCACCCACATTAGGTGGCTCACAACCATGTGTAGCTCCAGCTCCAGTAGGATCCAACACCTCTGGCCACCAGACACTCATATGCACATACCCATGCAGACACATAATTTAAAAAATAAATCTCTCAAAAAAGGAAGAACTATACTTTAGGGTCCATGCCAATGTACACCATTTCTCTCCCATTGGGTCTCTGTCCACAGGACGTGCCCATGAAGCACCTAACATACTGACCCCACTAAAGCAGTGAAATATGGAACCTTTGCCAGGCATGGTAGCACACGCCTTTAATCCCAACACTTGGGAGGCAGAGGCAGATGGATCTTTGTGAGTTTGAGGCCAGCCTGGTCTACACAGCAATTCTAGGTCAGCAGGAGCCACAAGGAGACCCTGTCACAAAGACGGGGGCAAAAAAAAATGGAACCCTTGAGTTATTTTTTTCCATCTAAAAACTACAGAAACCACTCAAAGATGCTGCCCCAAAGTAACCTGAATGCCCACAATAGCAGGTGCATTATCTCCATCACACAATTTGGTTATTTCAATACCACCATGTTATTAATGCAACAGTTTTGTGGAATGAGGAATCTTGTGCACAACACCTCTGAAGGTAGGACACTACTTTGTGGTAGAAGGCCTGCCTAGCTTGTGCAAGGCCCTGAGGTTTCATCCCCAGCGACAAAAGGAGGTGGGGGAGACATAGAAATACCTCTGAATTTTCTGTTTGTGGGGTGAGTTTCTTGAGAGGTAGCAACAGATCCAGAAGGGTCTAGAAATGGAGAGATCTTAGACTCACATGGTCACACACACTGGCTGCAGCGACCCATCAACAGTGGGAGTTCTTCCAGGACTCCACTCAGCACATGGCTCAGGCCCAGAGACACCAGAATCAACACTCTGACTGGAAGCTCTTATTTCTAAGGAAAAAATTCCCTTCCAGCTGCCCAGACTCCCCATGAAGGACATATCTAGCACAAGCCAGGTGGGTTTCGACATCCCATGCAACATACTAACTAGGGAACATTTTGCCTTTACCAGCCCTGCTCAGAAGCACATGTGACACCTGCTTCCATTAGCTCCCAGAGAAGTATCTACCATATAGTGTATAAAAGGATGTTTCAGTGAAAACTTGCTGTGGTTTTGGTCTAAGATCAGTTTGTGAAAGAATGGGGCAGAAAGATAATACGAACATGAATTTGGACTTGTATTTCTGAGGAGTTTGAGATGGAAGGAGACAGCAGCATCAGCTATTTCCATCCCTGGCTAAAAACAACTGCTAAGAAAGAGGGCAGTAGCAGAAGGGGCTGCTGGGACCTCTTTGACAGACAGCCATCAACAAACCAGAAGGTGAAACAAAGGGAGTGCCAACAGCACACTCAAGCATGGAAGAAAAAGCACATCAGAAAATGTAAAGAAAAGAGAAGGTGTGACTTGAGAAAGAACATAACTGAAGGGTCAGACACAGTGAGCAGCTGGCTGTCAGGAGGACCAAGGAAACAGTTGGGAGGTAGACAGGTCTGAAGGCATGGTCCAAAAAAGCTGGTGGCTTGACATGGCACAGAAGAGCGATTGTGTTGAGAGAAATAAAACAGTCCAACCTTACAACCGTTCTCCTGGCTGTGCCTCACTCCCAGTTCTAAACACCTAGTCTCAAATGAGCATGCCACCAAGTTCTCAAACCCCTTCTGCTGTGTGCTCTAGACAGTACTCCCCTACGAGGGGCCATATTCTTCTGGACACTAAACCACCACCACCTCATCTTATCATATTGGATTCAAGACTGCATGTCCAACTGGGGCAGAGAGGTAGGGCAAGGCCATGCTATTCTGAAGGCATTTTCTCTTACTAACTTCCCAAGTTCGGCAGTGCTGAGGGAGAAAGCTTGGAGAACTACTGTGGGACAGTGGCTGATACAGCCTTCTTCCTTTAGACACATTTTTAGGTGGCTGCAAGCTACTTGTCTGTCTTGAGAAAAGGCAGGCAGACAAGTCTGGACAAGAAAAAGGAAACGTCTCTGAAGCAGCAAGAGCAGCAGCAATACCTATGCTCACACTTAAAAAAGTAGAAATGGGCTGAAGAGATGACTCAGCAATTAAGAGGACTGGCTGCTCTTGCAGAGGACCTGGGTTCAATTCCCAGCTCCCATATGGCAGCTAACACCCATCTGTAAATCCAGTTGTTACAGACGCCCTCTTCTGACCTCCACTGGCACTGCAGAACACGGGTGTACTTACATACATGCAGGCAAAACACTCATACACAAAAAATTTTTTAAAAATTCCACTATGTAAGTTTAAACATGTCTCTGCTTTCATGTGAATAAAGATCCTAAGTAAGATAATACACAGAAAATTGCTAGCATTTCATCTAACAGAAGAAGTATATCTCATGGGGCTGGAGAAATGGCTCAGTGGCTAAAAGCACTGGCTGCTCTTGCAGAAGACTCAGGTTGATTCCCAGCACCCACATAACAGCTAACAACTGTCCCTAACTCCAGTTTCAAGGGATCCAACACCCTCTTCTGACCTCTTCGGGCATTGCACCACACAGGTACACTTACATACATGCAGGCAATACATTCATACATATAAAATAAAAATAAATAAAAATTAAAAACAAAAGAAATACATCTCACACGAGGGCTATAGTAATTTAGACAGAAATCATGTTTTCTAATCACTAAATATTAATCCATCTTCCAAATCTCACTACTACAGTCTCTCACCAACTTTATAATTTCTGCTCCAACCATAGGTCAGTTCATTGCAGTTGCCTGCTGCTAGTTATCTTTACATTCATGTGTGTACTTCCCATGCATCATATGCTTTTAACAAATACTGTAACTCATGTTTAGCAAGGATTCTTATCCACTGAGGAAGCTATAGCTTTATGACTCTAACTGGCCAGTATCAACAGGAGAAAAAGAAAGCAGTGCTGAAAATATGGGCTCTGGTCTCCCAAGTAACACTTCCAAAGACCAATCTGAATTCTTACCACAGGCACCTAACCCTTTAAGGACACAGTTAAGACACCTGGTCCACAACACCACACCTCCTGTGCAGTGTTCTAATGAACAGAAATAATCACCTGTCTTTTTTTTGTTGTCTTTTTGAGACAGGGTCTCCCCGTAGCCCCAGCTAGTCTGGAACTCACTATGTAGACCAGGTTGGCCTTGAACTCACTGAGATCTGCCTGCCTCTGCATCCTGAGTGCTGGGATTAAAGGCCTGCACCACCACACCCAGCTTATTTATCGTTTTTATTTTTTGTGTATGAGTGTATTGCCTGCATCTGTAAGTGCACCCCTGTCATGCAATAGAGGTCAGAAGAGGGCGTCAGGAGCTAGAGTTAAGGACGGTTCTTAGCTGTCATGTGGGTTCTAGGAATCAAACCCAGGTCCTCTGCAAGAGCAGTCAGTGCTCTTAACCACTGAGCCATCTCTCCAGCCCCAACCTGTCATTCTTCTACCTGCTGCTTTCTTGTGCAGCTTGGTAATACCCTTCACCCACATGACATCCCTCTTGGTTGGAGAGGCAAAGTATCTCTATCACCAGGCTGAACAATGCAACATGGTTCTGGATTCCTAGCTTTTGAGTTACCTACCTCACCTGGGAAGCGATTTATTATGTCTCTTTAAAAGCCTGCATCTTGGAGACTGGGAAGAGTGCTCATTCAGCAAAGTGCTTGCAATACAAGCATGAGGGCCTGGATTTGGATCTCCAGAACCCACATAAAAAGTTAGGCACAGCTGGGCATAGTGGCACTCATTTTTAATCACAGTGCTCAAGAGACAGAGGCAGGTGTATCTCTGGGAGATAAAGGCCAGTCTCGTCTACATAGCAAGCTCCAGGCCAGCTGGGGCTATAGGGAGACAGTATGAACAGATAGGAGAAGGTGCAATGAGCTTAAGAAATTCTATTTAGGGGGCTGGAGAGACGGCTCAGTGGTTAAGAGCACTGACTGCTCTTGCAGAGGACCTGGGTTCGATTCCCAGCACCCACATGGCAGCTATGAACCGTCCTTAACTCCAGTTCCAGGGGAACCCGAAGCCCCTTGTGACCTCTGAGGCATTGCATGACATGGGTGCACTCACATACATGCAGGCAATATACTCATACACATAAAAATAAAAAAAAAATTTAATTAAAAAAAAGAAATTCTATTTAATTCTGTAAGGCAACCATATGGGTCATATATACTCATTCTCAAGTACAAACTCAATAGGAAACAATTGGCAGAATACACACACACAAACCACATACCCTGATGAGACTGATAGCTAAAATATATTAAGAACAACTCATAGCATGAAAAATAACCCAATCAAAAAGTGGGCAAAGAATCTGAACAAAGATTTCTCAAAAGATATACACCAGCGTATCAAAGGGATAGATACTAGAACCCCAAGCTCACTATAGCACTATTCACATAGTGAAGAGATAAAATCAGTCTAGACACCCAACAAATGGATAAGTAAAATGAGGTATAGACCAACCATAGTAGAGCACACCTGTAATCCCAGCATATGGGAGGCGGAGGCTAGAGAATCAGGAACTCAAGGTCATCCTCAGCTACCTAGAGTGAGTTTGAACAGCCTGGGCTTCATAAGACCTTGTCTTGAAAAACAAACAAAAGCCAGAAAAAGAGGAGCCAGCAAGATGGTTCAATGGGTACAGTGCTTTCTGTGAAAGTCTGACCATGTGAGTTCAATTCCTGGAACCCACTTACAGGTAAGAAAGAACTGACCCCACAAAGTTGTTTTCTGACCTACACAGGCATGTGTGGTATGTGCATGCATACACACACGTCGTAATTTTTTTTTTAAGCCAGAAAAGAAAAAAGAAAGGAAGAGACACACATACGTACATACCAGAGTGCTATTTGGCCAAAAAGAGGAAAGAAATCTGTCATGTGCTACAAAATTGATGAACTGTAAGACACACTTGTTCTGTCAGGTAAAAAGGTAGAGTTCAAGCTATCCTTAGCTTCACAGCAAGGTCTAGGCCAATCTGGGCTACATGAGACCCTGTCTCACAACACAAAAGAATGGCTGTAGTAAATGATGCAAAATGTATCATCAAGTCTGCAAGTGTCAAATGTACAAATTACAGGGAGCTAGAGAGTGGCATAGCACTACTACTAAGGAGAGCAGTGAAGGGGGAAAGGGGGCTATGCCAGAAGGACATACAGAGAAGGGCTGGAGACTAACAAAGGACAGTCTGAGGCAAGGACGGCTGAGATGAACGAGCTCAAAAGATGAGGGAAAAGCAGGGGCTTGGTTGCACACACCTGTAATCCCAGCACTTTGGAGGTAGAGGCAGGAGGAACATGAATTTGAGGCTAGCCTGTCCTAACAGTGTCACAAAAATGTTGAGGCTTGCTAAGGCCAGGACTGCACCTGTGCTGTCCCTCCCCACCAAATCCTTGCTATTCTCCATTAAATGTCCTAGACAGGTTTCTCCCTACACAATGGCTTCTCACACACTGAACTGAATGAAAGGCTTAAAAGAGGGGCTGTCAATAGCTACTGGGTCCCCAGGGTATCTAAGAGTCCTTCAGTTCAAGGGATAGGCCAGGTAGAAGGCCACTTTTCTTCTTCAAAAGGTCAGTTCATGGCATTACATCCTCCCAACGACTTCATCCCCCAAATATCCATATGTGAACATGATCAATGGAATCAAACTCTGGTCACAAAGTATTTATCCCTCTGTCATTAAGAGGAGGTAGACTGGGGGCGGGGCAGTGTCTAGATAAGCTAGTGCCAGGAGAAATGCAAGTTAGATAACAGAATCCAAATACGATCATTTGACAAAAGGTCTGAAAGTTCACATACATATATGGCCATCATACTCAGCAAAGGTTTGAAGCAAAAAAAAATTTCTAAATACGGGGTTGGAGAAACAGCTCAGTGGTTAAGGGCACTGGCTGCTCCTGCAGAGGACCTAGTTTCGATTCCCAGCACCCACATGGTGGCTAACAACTGTCTGTAACTCCAGTTCCAGGGATCTGATGCCCTCTTCTGACCTCCAAGGGCACTGCACAACGCAAGTGTATTTACATACAAACAGGCAACACACTCATACACAAAATAAAAATAAAAAATAAAATATATAAAAAAAATTTTTTTTCTCAATACATCAGCCATAAATATCTAAGTGGTGCAAGTGTGGCTCTATGGTAGGGCACTTGCCTACCATGTATGAGGCCATGAGTTACCCAGTATCTAACTAAATACACATGGGGCTGGAGAGATGGCTCAACGGTTAAGAACACTGTTCTTGCAGAAGACCTGGGTTCCAATCCCAGCACTCACATGGCAGCTAACAACTGTCCTTAACTCCAGTTCCAGGGGATCCAACAGCCTCTTCTGTCTTCCGCAGGCATTGCACAACATGGGTGCACTTGCCTACATGCAGGCAATACACACATACACATAAAATAAAAATAAAAATAAATAAATACAACACCCCCAAACCTCCAAAGCGTATTAGCAAACTATACCTAAAGTTCACAAGGAAGTCTAGGGGGACTCTGGTAGAATAGGCCTACCAAGAGCTTGGGATCTGAGCAGTTTGGGCTCAAATCAGGGCTCAATTTGCTACTAGCTGCAAGCTGAGGCCAAACAATTTGGCTTCCCTGAACCTTACATTGAACCCCTAAATCTATAGAAGGTAGATGATGTCACCTCTTTGAGCTCATATGGACGTATAAAGGAGCCAAACACTTGTGACACATCACCTGCAAGTTGCACTTCCTGGCTGGCAAGCACAGCAGCTATTCCTTGAATCCTAGAGCAGCTCTCCACAGGTTCCTAGGGAGATGCTGAGCCTGTATGAACCAGTGGGCACCACAATTCTTGCTGAAGATGAATATCTCACCAAGGACATGGTCACCAGATACTGATTAATCATGTTACCCCCAACTTTTGTTTTATATTGCTTGAGGTTTTTGTTTTTGCTCTTTGTTTGAGACATGGGTCTCCCCATAGCCCCAGCTGTCCTCAATCTTATAGAGATCCACCAGCCTCTGCCTCCCAAGTGCTGGGACTAAAGATGTGTACCACCATACCTGGCTTGCTTTGCTTTTTGAGGTAGTCTCCCTAAGTAGACCAGGCTAGCCTTGAATTTCTAACAACCTTCCTGTTTCTGCCTCCCAAGTGCTGAGGAACACAGGTATGAACCACTGACTGGCATACATTTCCTCTCTTGACATTGACAGATTAGGGAAAGAGCCAGCAGAGCTTTCAGGTTCCCTTTTTAAAAAAAAAATTTTTAATTATTATTTTTATTTTATGTGTATGAGTGTATTGTTTGTATGTAGGTAAGTGTACCCATGTCATGCAATGCCTACAGTCAGAAGAGGGCATGAGATTCCCTGGAACTGGAGTTACAGATGGTTGTTAGCCACCATGTGGGTGCTGGGATCCAAACCCAGATCCTCTGCAAGAGCAGCCAGTGCTCTTAACCACTGAGGCATCTCTCTAGCCCCTCAGGCTCCTTTAATAAGCTGCCAGCTCAAGAAAAGCACTTGCTTTATCCATGCAAAAACAGTTAACAGCACATCAGCAGCAGCCTGGTATAGCAGCACATGTCTGAAGTCATGGCTATGTGTGAGGCTGAGATGAGAAGACTATCTGAGCCCCAAAGTTGATAATAAAGCCTTTCTCAAACAAAGTAAAACCAATTCCAACCATGCAAACAATGGGGGAAAAAAAAAAAAAGGCCTCAAAAAACAAAACAAGGGGCTAGAGAGATGGCTCAGAGGTTAAGAGCACTTGCTGTTCTTCCAGAGGACCCAGATTCAATTCCCAGCACCCACATGGCAGTTAACAACCATCTGTAACTCCAGTTCCAGGGGATCTGATGCTCTCTTCTGGCCTATGTGGGCACTGCTTGACATGGGTGCACTTATATACAACACTCATACATGTAAGATAAAAATAAATAGAATGCTGAGCGTGGCGGTGCACGCCTTTAGCCCCAGCACTTGGGAGTCAGGCGGATGTCTGAGTTCAAGTTCAGTCTGGTCTACATAGTGAGTTTCAGGCCAGCTGGGGCTACCCAGGGAGACCATGTCTCAAAAACAAAACAAAACAAAACAAAAACCAAAAAGAAAACACAAAAGAAAGAAAAGTGACTGAGGCCTTAAGTTTGATTCCTCACACTACAAAAAATACAATGTTGGACATTCTTGTAATCCCAGGCTGAGACAGTAGAATCATGAGCTTGAGGCCGATCTGGGGTACAAAACAAGACCTAGTATCAAAACCACTACTGACTAGGTTAGAGAGATGGCTCAGTGCTTGAGAGCACTGTCTGCTCTTAAAGAGGACCTGAGTTCAGTTCCAAGAATGCACACAGAGGCTAACAACCATCTGCAACTCCAGTTCCAAGGGATCCACTGCCCTCTTCAGATCTCCATGGACATTGTACGACACAGGTGCACCTACTTACATACAAGCAATACACTCATACACATAAAATATTAAAAAAAAAAAAAAACACTGATCAATCACCCAAACTGCAAAAGAGACCACTAGGAAAGAGAGTAACAGAATTTTCAAAGGGTGTTTTAATATGTTTTGCTTTTTTGTGTATTTTTGTTTCGCTGGTTTTTGAGTCAAGAGTGTGGCTAACCCAGGTTGACCTTGAACTTCCAATTATCCTGCCTCAACCTCTCAATTACAAGAATATGCCACCAAGTCTAGCTTTTCAGTCTTTATTCTAGAAACAAGGGCTCAGTACTTTGAAGCTCCAACTGGTAATACTTTTTTTAAATTTTTATTTATTATTTTATGTGTATGTGTGTATTGCCTGCATGTAGGTAAGTGCACCCGTGTCATGCAATGCCCGCAGAGTACAGAAGAGGCTGTCCGATCCCCTGGGACTGGAGTTACGGACAGTTGTTAGCTGCCATGTGGGTGCTGGGATTCGAACTCGGGTCTTCTGCAAGAACAACCAGTGTTCTTAACTGCTGAGCCATCTCTCCAGACCCAAAGTGGTAATACTTCTAACTGCCCAGCACTTTAATATTCTGCTGAGAGACTGAGGTTTCTTTGCTTTACTGGAAGCATCCTTCTGGAATGCACATATAACAAAGGGCATAAAGAATGCTCCACACAAGAACAGTACACCAGAGGGGCTGGAGAGATGGTTTAGGAATTAAGAACACTGGCTGCTCATCCAGAGGGCCCGGATTCAGTTTCCAACACCCACAGGGCAGCTTACTGCCTGTAACTTCAGTTCCAGGGAACCTCACACCCTCTTCTGACCGCTGCAGGAACCAGGCACTCATATAGTACACATACTTACATCCAGAAAACATACACACATAAAATAAAAGTACATAAAAAAAAAATACACAAGGGCTGGGCATAGTAGAACATGCTTTTAATCCTGGCACTCTCTAGGAGCTGCCTCTGCCTCCAGAGTGTTGGGAGTAATGGCGAATATACCCACAGGCTTTAAATCTCTTTTTTAAAAAAACAAAAAACCTTTTAGGCAACTGACTTGTATCCAAGGCCAGGCTGGACTATGTATTGAGTTCCAGGCCAGACAGGGCTACATAGAGGGGCCCTGTCTTAAAAAACAAAAACAAACACCCCCCCCAAAAAAAACCCATCAGTAATCATTTAATCTATTTCTTTGTTGGTCTTTTGAGATAAGGTCTCCATATAGCCCCAGTTGGCCCGATACTCCTATGTAGACCAGGCTACCCTCAATCTGTCAGAGATCCACCTGCCTCTGCTTCCAGAGTGTTGGGAGTAATGGCAAGTATCTCTCAGAGATCCACCTGCCTCTGCCTCCAGAGTGTTGGGAGTAATGGCAAATATACCCCATGGGCTTCAAATCGCTTTAAACAAAAACGAAAACAAAAAAACATCCTGTTAGGCAACTAACTTGTATCTAAAGACAAACCAGTACTTACAATGGTTGGAAAAGTGGTGCTCTAACAGCTAGACAGCACTCCTTATTAAACAAGTTCTTCCTACCCAAAACAACCAAATGACATCAGAAACTGACAAATTAGTGGCCTTGAGTATAATGGCATCAATGCTGGGAATCACAGTACAGTCAGAGCCTCTGTTCTCAAGCACCAGAAGCTGACAGAACTAGGATGCAGACACACTTCATCTTTCTGGGCACCTATAGGTAAACCTGGTTCCTCCCAGGTTTAGCTACCTGCCCAGGCCAACCCTTATCTGCACAAAGCCTGTCAAATTGGTTTCTTTGGCTTTCACTGCCACAGCCACCATCTCTGACTGGGCACATACATATTACAACCATACAATTACAGCTGTAAGCCCAAATAATATCTCTTAGATATCATTTTCTTGTCATTCCCTTCTAAATACATACTATGGGTAGATCATGATAAGAAGCATGGCTAATGTGAAAAGGAATACCACAATCCTTTCGCTTTTAGCCCTAAAGTTCTTCTGCCAGGCCTCCTGCATAGTACCATGTCCTAGTTTGTTCTTCATTGCTGTGACAAAATACTCTGATCACTACCAACTTGGGGAGGAAAAGGTTTATTTGTCTTACATCTCCCAGGTCACAGTTCATCAGGGAGCCCAAGGCAGGAACTCAAGGCAAGAACCTGGAGGCAGGAGCTGGAGCACAGACCATGGAGGAACTCTGCTTACTGGCTTGCTCCCTGTCCCCTGCTCAGCCTGCTTTCTTATGCAACACAGGCCCACCTGCCCAGGGGTGGCACCACCCACAGTGGGCTGGGCCCTCCCACATCACTCATCAAGAAGATGCCCCTCAGGCATGGCCACAGGCCAGTCCAATAGAGGCAATTCCCCAACTATGGCTCCCTCAACCCAGGTGTGTTAAGTTGACACTAAAGCTATCCAGCACATACCATATCTGACAGTCACAAAGCCTAGATATGGCTTAAGCAGTTCTGAATACAATGCTTTCTTACTGCAGTAGGTCCAATTCTGCCTCCTCATTTTCAAGGCTTACTACAAATAGCTGTCCAGGAGTGGCTGCCAATCCACATGTAGTCTCCAGGCTTTACAATTAACACAGGTGGAAAGTCAAGAGGAACACTATTTTCTTCCCTGGATAGGATATACCCTCTCGGTCAAGAAAATAGGAGGTAGGTGGGGGAATCTCAGCACTACTTCAATCCAATACCTATTCAGATTAGGTAAATTTACATATATTATTACTGAACATGCTAAGATGCACACACATATATGCACACATATTATTTCAGTAGGGTACTCTCATTTGTGTTAGTATCCTATAAAGCTATTATTTTTGCAGGTAAAAACCCAGAAGATACTGAGATGGGACAAAGATCTTATTTTCAAGATTTCCTTTTGTGGAATGGCATTTCATACCTGTAGTACCAGAACTCATGACACTGAGGCAGAAAGATTGCTGCAAGTTGGAGGCCAGGCTGGGCTACCTAGTGAGTTCTAGGCACACCTATGCTACAGAGTAAGACATGTCTCAAAAACCAAAGTAAGGCAGTCTACAGAGATGGCTCAGTGATTAAGACTATGGCTACTAAACCCTGGGTTTAGTCCCTAGCACCCACATAGCAGTTAACAACTATTTGCTACTCCAGTTCCAGAGAGTCCAACACCCTCTTCTGGCCTCCACAGGCACTGCAGGCACATGGTGCACTTACATACATGCAGGCAAAACACTCATACACATAATAATCAAAAAATTCTAAATATAACAAAACAAGGCTCTTGAGCAATCTTGCCATACCCAATGCTCTAGCCTTTCACTTTCACTTGTGAATAAATTCCTTGCTATCTTGCTGTAAAGGAAAAGAAAGATTTCCTTTTCTACAATAATATCTACAAAGATACCATTGTGCCAGGCATGGTGGCATATGTATTTAGTCCCAGCACTGTGGAGGAAGAGGCAAGCGGAACCCTGTGAGATGGAGGTCAGCCTGGTCTACATGGCAAATTCCAGGCCAGTTAGGACTACAGAAAGACCATCTCAAAAAGGCAAAAAAAAACCCAAAAACAAAACAACTGTCTATTCACAAGGGTAGGGCTAAGGTTGTAGCACAGTGCCATGGGTTCAGTCCCCAGCACAATAAATAAAAATACAAAAAACTGTCCTAAAGCCACTACTGAGCTTAATGATTTGGGGGGGGGTGTAAATTTATTATTTTTTATTATTTTATGTTATGAGCATATTGCTTGCATATAAGTATACCTGTGTTGTGCAATGCCTGGGAAGTCAGAAGAGGGCGTTGAACACCCTGAAACTGGAATTAGGAATGGTTGCTTGCTGTCATGTAGGTGGCTGGGAACCAAACCTGGGTCCTATTTTTTATTATTATTTTATATGTATGAGTGTAGTGCCTGCATGTATGTAAGTGTACCTGTGCTGTGCAATGCCTGGGGAGGTCAGAAGAGGGCATCAGATACTCTGGAACTGGAATTACAGATGGCTGTTTGCCAAGATATAGATGCTGGGAACCAAACCTGGGTTGTCTACAAGAGCAGTCAGTGCTCTTAACCGCTGTGCCATCTCTCAAGCCCTCCAATCTTTTTTTTTTTTTTTTTTTTTTTTTTTTTTTTTTTTTTGGTCTTTTTGAGACAAGGTCTCCCTGTAGTGGAGCTGGCTTGGAACTCACTGTGTAGACCAGATGGGCCTTGAACTCAGAGATCCTCCTGCCTCTGTCTCCCAAGTGCTGGGATTAAAGGCATACACCACCACATCTGGCCCTCTAAGCACTCCAATCTTAATGATTATCCTTTTTTTAAAAAAAAAAAATTATATGTATGAGTGTACTTTCTACATGTGTGTAAGTACACCCATGTTATGCAGTACCACGGAGGACAGAAGAGGGTGTCGGATCCCCTGGAACTGGAGTTATGGACAGTTGTTAGCCACCATGTGGGTGCTGGGATATGGGCCTGGGTCTTCTGCAAGAACTAGTGCTCTTAACCACTGAGCCATCTCTCCAGCCCCCTATCATCATCCTCTTTTATAGATAGTTCCTCACATACACAAATTCATCAATACAGAAACTGTCTCCCTCCATGGGCCTCTCCCTAGCATAGCACCCAGCAAGATGCATCCTGGGGGTGCCTGAATGTTGACTACACTTTCACTTCCTCCGAATCCCCAGAGTAGAATTTGGTGTTCTCTACCACAGCAATGAGAAGCAGAAAAACCAACTCACTTCTCAGTTTCTGACCAGCACTGTTTGAACAGGTAAAGCTAGTAATTATACACACCATCTACCACCTCCACATACACACTACATTCACTAAAATTAAGGGCAATCTTTCTAGCCCTGCCTGCCTGCCTAATTGGCTAAAAGAAATCTGACCATGGGGCTGGAGAGATGGATGGTTCAGCAGTTAAGAGCACTGGCTGCTCTTGCAGAGGGCCAGAGTTCAATCCCACCACCCACATGGCAGCTAACAACCATCTGTAACTCCAGTTCCAGGGGATCTAATGCCCTCTTCTGACCTCCTTGGGCACTGCACAACACTGGTGCACCTACCTACATGCAGGCAAAACATTCATACATGTAAAATCAAAATTAAAAAAAAAAAGAAAGAAAAGAAAAGAAACTTGACCAGAAGACTCCATCCTTCACAGAGACAGCAGATTGGAAATTCTCTGCAATTTCAAACAACTTCATAGACGCACAGAACAGCAAGCCACAAAGACAGTCATTTGGCAGAACAGCTGGGCAGGTGCATAGAGACAGATTTCATATAACATGCACAGATGATTAGCTAAGCCTCCAAGAGAACCTGAGAAAATAAGGGAAGACTTGGCTGACCATGAACTCTTCTCTTTAGAATGCAATCACTTTCCTCACTTCAGATGGCTAATACTCCTTCAAAAGTTCTGAAAATAAAAACTAGTCCATGAGCCAGAGGTGGGTCAGCCAATAAGACCCGAGTTTGATCCCAAAACAGACATAAAGGTACTCCACAAAGATGTTCTTTGATCTCCACATGCACACACTCCCATTATATACATACAATAAGAATAATTTTCAAATACTTTAAAAAATGGGTCCAATAATGTGAAGAATAATTGCCTCAACCTATCAAAATTAATAAAACAGAAAAGAAACATTTTTAATGCATGCAAAGTTGGAGATGCTTAAATGGAATCCGCCATTAACTCCCCTCCAGGAGTGGTAAAGAAATCCAATTTGTCAAAGTTAGATAACAACAGTAAATAATTCATCTACAGTATAGATTATAAAGTGACTGCTTTTATTTTTTTTGGTCTTTTTGAGACCAGGGCTCCCTGTAGCCGCAGCTGGCCTGGATTCACTAATGGAGACCAAGCTGGCCTTGAACTCACAGATCCATCTGTCTCTGCCTCCTGAGTGCTGGGATTAAAGGCATACGCCACAATGCCCGGCTTATAAAGTGACTACTTTTAAAGAATTTAGGGAAGGGGGTTTGCAGGGGAGTGCTTCTGTGTGTGTGTGTGTGTGTGTGTGTACACTCATGTACATGCATGTATGTAGAGGCTAAATAGGTTGAGGTTGGCTGTCTTCCTCTACTGCTCTCCACCTTACATTTTAAGCCAAAGTCTCTTGCTGAATCTCAACTTCACCCTTTCAGCTATACTGGCTGACCAGCAAGCCCCAATGATCCACTGGTCTTCGCCCCTCCAGTACTGTGGTTACAGGAATGCCTCCATACCCAGTTTTAACATGAGTGCTGGGGATCCAAACTAAGGTCCTCATGCTTACACAGCAAGGCCATTACTGACTCAGCCAACTCCCCAGCCTCATGACTATATTTTCAAATGCAACAAGACCAGAGAGAAGACAAAATATGAAATGTTTAGGAGCTTCATAAACATAATTTAAAACTTAATACTTGCAGGGCTGGAGAGATGGCTCAGTAGTTAAGAGCACTGGCTGCTCTAACAGAGGACCTGGGTTCAAAATCAGCACCCACACGGCAACTGAGAACCATCTGTTAACTCCAGTTCCAGGGGACCCAATACTTTGTTCTGACCTCCGCAGACACTGCATGACATGAGTGCACTTACATACATGCAGGCAACACACTCATCCACATAAAATAAAAATACAAAAAAATTTATACTTGCTTTTCCAAGACTTATTTTCAGTCCATTACTTAAAGCAGTAAAAATACAGATATGTACTACTGCTTTCAGCAAACCCAGGGTTCCGTGGGGATAAGGAACGGGTTTTCTACCATTGTACAGCTACAACTGATGCATCTGTCCCAGATACATTGAGAGGGGAAATAGCTTCTTCACTCTTCAAGGGTACTTAGGAAAAACTTCCTCTAAATATCTAGGTGAATGAGCCTGCCAATTAAACTGATTAAAGGACTAGGACAATGGACAGAGAAAAGATCAATTTAATCATAAACATGTACTACTGTATTAGGGATGTGGTTCAGAGATACAGCGCCTGCCTAGCACACATGGGGCCCTAGGTTTGATCCCCCAGCACCACAAAACCAAAAAACAGCATATACTTAACCAAGAAAGGTTTCTACTACATATGGCAGAGTTTTCACAAAGCAAGCTACAGAAGAATGTGTACTATGTGATCCAATTTAAGCACATTTCTTGTGTGTGTTTGGGGATTTTTTTTTTGTTTTTTTGGTCTTTTTTTGAGACAGGGTTTCTCTGTAGCCCCAGCAGGCCCCAGAACTCACCATGTAGACCAGGCCGGCACAGTATCACAGAGATTCACCCACCTCTGCCTCCAGGATACTGGGATTAAAGACATGTGTCACCACACCCAGATCAATACTACAGGATTTTAAGGACAGGCTATCTGCCGTTTTTTCAGAAGTGGTATTAAGTTTAAGCTTAGTTACACCCTAAAGAACCATTATCATGTGATCCTGCTAAGGAAACACCTACAATCCTGTAATTCCTGAGCCACTCAGGTCATACAATGTAAGGCACTTACATGTGCATTTCTTTTTATCAACCATGGATGACACGTGTATGTATTTATCAAAAGCTACTTGGAGAACATCCATTCAGTCCTATCTTTTAAAACACTGAACCTGGGGCTGGAGAGATGGTTAAGAGCACTGGTTGCTCTTACCAGAGGACCTCTTACAGAAGACCTAAGTTCAATTCGCAAACACCCACATGGCAGCTAACTCCAATTCCAGGTGGAATCTAACTCCTTCTGACCTCCGCAGGCATTGCACAACATGGGTGTACTTACACACATGCAGGTAATATTCAAACACATTAAAAAATAATAATAAAACACTGAACCTTTGGGGAACAAGAATAAGCCAGGCCAGAGCTACATGTAAGGTCAAAAGCCAGATGACAGGCCTCTCTAGTGCCGGCCAGTGAGACACATAGACAAGATGCAACCACAAAATGATGATCTATGGCAAATCACAGGACACAGTAAAAGGTGAGCACTGTTGGCTAAAGCAGTCAAGAAAAACACTATAAAGAGAGCTGGCTGGACATGGTAACACACACCTGTAATCCCAGTGCTTGGGAGGTCCAGGCAGGAGGATCAGGTCAAGGTAATCCTTGGCTATGTAGTGAATTCTACCAGGGCAGCCTAGGCTATATGAGATTGGCTCAAACAAAACCAGAGCTAGAGCCAGGCCTAGTGGTACACACCTGTCATTCCAGCACTCCGGAGGACAGGCTGGGCTACAGGATGATGCCATCACAGAGGCAACTGCATCACTGTCAACCAGCAGGGGACAAAGCTAGAAAGGCCAGCACCGTAGTTTGCGAAGGGCCTCACTGCAGACAATGAAAAAACAGGATTCTGGGGACTGGAGAGATGGCTATGCAGTTAAGAACACTGACTGTTCTTGCAGAACACCCAGATTCAAATCCCAGCACCCATATAGCAGCTAACAACTGTCTGTAACTCCACTTTCAGGGGATGTGACAGCCTCATCTGTCCTCCTTGGGCATTGCATGACACAGGTGCACGTACCTACATGCAGGCAATACATGCATACACAAAAAATAAAAATAATAGGTGAAGGAAGGGAGGGATGGAGGGAGGGAGGAAAAATAAAGGAACAGGATTCTGCAGATAGGGAGGAAACATGAAGACTGTGGAAACACTTTGTCTCAAGAAGACAAGGTGGCATGCATCAGTAAAAGGATACTCAAAAGGTCTAGAAGTTCAATGCTGAAAATATGGTAGGCAAGGAGGGCTCTGACTGGAGTTTTTCATACCCATTATGTACAGAGAATGTTTCCAGGTACGTGACTAAGGTTATTACACTTATCATGTAGAATAAATCAACTTCTTAGGATAGGAACGTAAGTCTTGAATGAAGGTGACAGGCTACTTTCTATCAAAAGCCACATCCCAGGCCAGGCCTGGTGGCATCTGCAATCCTAGTACCAGGAGACAGATGCACAAGGACTTCCAAGTTCAAGGCTTGCCTGGGATATATTAGGAGACCCTGTCTCAAACACTGCACACAAAATGCAGAAGTAAGCTCCTTTCAGCACTTAAATTACCACTTGCTTAGAACAAGAATCTCCAAAGAAGGTTTCTTTCCCCCAACAGTCATTACATCTGACACTAGTGCTTGTAGTCCTGGGCCTGCTGGGTACACAGCAGGATCACACTTTAGGGTGCCTTCTATGTGACTTATTCTAGCCAATGAGCCATAAGCAGAAGTGATGAGTCATTTCTGGTCTGGAACAATTAATTCCCCATAGGCCCAAGAGCCTCTAGCACTTCTTTTTCCCTTTGCCAGGACAGCCAGCCTTATTCATATGAAGGCTATTCGTTTAGGAGTAAGAATGATGCAGGGCTGGGGTGTAGATCCCTGTGGAACACTTGCCTAGAAAGCACAAGACCATGGGTTCTACTAGCAGAACAAGATGGGAAGGGAAGTGAGAGAAGGGTGGCCCTAGGGTCTACCTCTATTCCAAGTTCAAGGCCAGCCTGGGCACACTAAAAAAATAAAAATAAAAACACAGCAGCAAGCCAAGGACACTTGTTCTTTCTGTTCACTAAGGTTGTTACAAAGCATAACTTCACCTGCTAAGTCTGATATTACTTCAAAGGTAATATACCTGGAAACTTAACACCTCACAGAAACAGGACAGAACATCTGGCTTTAAAAAACATTTGAACACAAGAGAAGCATAAAATTCCCAAAGGGAGATCTCCTACCGAAAATGCTCTTCTCACATAAGGTTACAGACCTGGAGCACTGGGTGATAGTCACAGTCCCTCTACTCAGGAATTCCTGATATTGAAGGTACCCTTGCCTTCAGTTTCTTCATCTGAAAGTAACCGACCAGTCAAGGAGCTTAGTTTGAATTTGTGATGTTTAAATGATCCAACATATAGAGACTGTCCACACACACACTTTGTTTCAGGTATCACTCTCCCACAGGGAGAGGAAAAAACAAAGGCAAGTTTCACAAAGTTCATTCCCTGGAAAGCAATTCTTGTTTGAAAGGGCTTTGTGGCTGAGAACAATTGACTCTAGATTCTTCAATGTGCCACTCCTACAGCTCTCAGTTGGGTTTTGTGTTTTTGGTTTTGTTTTGTTTTTTGGGGGGGGCGGGGGAGGGGGGGTGTTCTTGCATTTGCTGGGCTCTACCATACAGGTTTATCTCCAGCCCTGTTCTCAGCTTTAAACCAAGAATTGTCATAAGGGACAAAAATGATGGTGCCTTTTTTGTTTTGGGTTGTTTTCAGGCAGGCTGAAAGCAGATAACTAGTAACAGAGGCAGTTACATAAGAACTATTTTCAACAGCTCCAGAGGTTCTGATTCCAGCTCCAGATATCATAGGTCATAGGCACTTTAATCAATAAAATATACTGGTGATTAAGAGAAGCCCACATGGCTAGCTGGTTAAAAAAAGAAAACCAGGGGCTGGAGAGATGGCTCAGCAGTTAAGAACACTGGTTGTTCTTGCAGAAGACCTGGGCTCGAATCCCAGCACCCACATGGCAGCTAACAAGTGTCCGTAACTCCAGTTCCAGGGGATCCGACAGCCTCTTCTGTCCTCCTTGGGCATTACACAACAAGGATGCACTGATCTACACACAGGCAATATACACATACACATAAAAATAATAAGATTTTTTTTTAAAAAAGAAAAAAAAAAAACAAATTACTTTCTTCCTCTACCCCTATCCTTACCATTTTTAACCTACTGTTAAAAGGCAAATCTAGACTGGGAATATAGCTCAGAGTTAACAGTGCTTTGCCTGGCACGTGAGGACATAAGTTCAATTTCCAGTGCACGTGCAAACACACATACGCCTCTCAGGTCTGAGCAGAACACTTCCACTATAGTCCTGCCTTACCGCCTTTTCGATCTTTAGTTTGGGTTTTTTTTAAGGCAGAGTCTCACATATCTGGCCTCAGTCTCAGTGCAGAGATTACAGGCAGGAGCCACCAGCCAGCTCTCACTAATTTCTAATTTCTTTTGAAGATTTATCTTATTGTTTATTGTGGGGGAGAGAGGATACTTGCAGAAGCCAGAAAAGGGCATCACATCCCCTAAAGCTGGAGTTACAAGAAGCTGTGAAACACCAACTGATGTGGGTGCTGGGAACCAAACTCAGGTCCTTTAGAAGAGCGGCAAGTGCTCTTAACCCACGAGCCATCTCTCCAGCCCTCTCATTAATCTCATATGTTTCTTTAGGTAAATTGTCATAGCAAAGTCATTCCTCTCCCAGAACTTCAACAGTCACAAGATTTAAGAGTGAATATCCACAAAGCACAGCACTGCCAACTGAGGCACAGCTCAACTGCAATGCCTGCCCCCCCCCACCGACTTATCCTTTCCATACCAACTTTATCCAAAAATCCATCAAGTCCCTCCCTACCTTAGTCATCAAAGAGCTCTAGAATTTTCTTTATGCTATTTTTAGGACTCTTACCTCTGTTTTTACATTCATTCCTGAATCTCTAGGAGTTTTATTTTACATCCCCCAGAGCTGCTGGCAGTTTTTTCTTATAGCAGACAATAAAAGCTATCAAGTGAGCAGAACAGAGTTCATCAACCTGAACCTCTACATATTAACCACTGTCCAAGAAGCTTTCTTACATGCTACAAGCAGTAAGGTTACTCTTCAGAGTTACAGATACAAATTTTGAAAGCAAAAAAGTTTTAAAAGGGACTTTGGGTTGGGAAGGGACAAAGCCACATAATATTTCAATTAAACTAAGGTCTGAGTTTCAAAGCTCAATATCACTCAGTCAAAAAGCTGGTAGCCCTGGCTGGTCTGAACTCACTATGTAGACCAAGACGGTTTCCAATTCCCCGTCTCTGCCTCCTGACTGATGAGTTAAAGGTGCATGCCACCATCTGGCCCACTTCTTTTTCTGTTTTTGAGACAGAGTCTCAAAACATGGCTGGGGACATAGTTCAGTTGGTAGAGTGGCTTGCCTAATATGCAGGAGGCCCTGGGTTTGATCCCCAGCACTGAATAAACCAAGCTTGGGGGTATATTCCTGTAATCCCAGAGCATAGGAGATAAAGGGGGAAGCAATTGAAGGTCATCCTCAGGTATACACTTGGATTACATGACCTTTCTCAAGAAAGGAAAAAAAAAAAAAATTGACCAAACTACTCAAAAATAAGGTCAACACTTCACTTATTTGGTGTTACCATGGCATTCTAAAGCAGAATGCCTCAGGGTTTAGGGTTTGTTTTGTTTTTGTTACTATTGTTTTACTTTTATGTGAGTGAGTGTTTTGCCTGCGTGTAAGTGCACCCATGCTGTACAATGCCCAAGGAGGCTAGAAAAGGACCTCAGATTGCCTAGAACTGGTGTTAAGGACGATTGTTAGCCGCCATGTAGATGCTGGAAACCAAACCATGGTCCTCTGGGAGAACAACCAGTGCTCTTAATTGCTGAGCCATCTCTCCAGTCCCCTTGCCTCAGGTTCTTTACCTGTCAGCATCAAACATTTGAAAAATGTTAGTGTTAGTCCTATGCACAAAGCTAGCCTCAAGATCCCTGGCTTCCTGCCAGGGAGAGGTAGGTCAGGACACAAGACCCAAGAACCTCCACCTCCTCCACAGTACTCTATATTTCAGTAAAGGAAAAAAAAGTAATGAAGGAAGAAGATAGAGGGTAGTGAATCACAAGCTTTTCTTCTTTTACTTCCTTTACTTTTTTTTTCCCTAAGATCTGATTGGTTTATTAATCAGCCAAAAAAAAATTTAAATCATGGAAGAAAGACAAATTTTCATAAGGGGTTGACTATAGGCAGCCACCAGGGAACCCATGTGTAATGGAAAAAGCAGGTTGGGGCTGCCATTCCAGATGGGTTACCTGGGGTAAGGCTCAACCATCTCAGGAAGAAACATAGGGCTAGGAGCACCAAATAAAATTCCATGCAACTGTTAAACAACACACAAATACTAGAAGACATTAGAAGGGTTTCTACAAGTTAACAGTGTTCTTCCCACAATCATCATCTGAATGACACAGCCTAGAGGATTTAGAACCAGCTCTACCAGAGACTGCTAAGAGAACCTAGAGCTACTACAAGTATCTCAGATCATCTTTTTTTGAGTGCTTGCAGAATACTGGCAGACTGGCCAACTGCCATGCAAAGAGGCACAGTGATGGGCACCTGTAATCCCAGCACTCAAGACGTGACTGTAGAACGACCTGGAATTTAAAGCCACCCTTGGCAATTTAGCAATTCAAGGTCAGCTTGGACTATATAAGAACCTATCTCAAAACACAGGAGAGCGAAATTCTATTTTTTAAAAGCACAGGCTGGGCTTGTTTTGGGTTTTGCTTTTTTGAAACAGGATCTCACTATGTAGTCCTGGCTAGCTTAGAATTTGCTATGTAGACCAGGCTGGCCTTGAACTCACAATGCCTCTGCCTCCTGAGTGCAGAGATTACACAGTGCCCAGCATGGCTGGGGTTTTAAAAGATAAATTCATAGCACCTTTGTCATTGTACACTCAACTCAAATGTTACCATGGCAAATAAACCATATTCTGGAGCAAAATGCTTATCAATTTGAAATCAACTTCAAAAAACAAAAAAGGCCAGGTATGGTGGCACACACCTTTGGTCCCAGCACTCAGGAGGCAGAGGCAGGTGGATCTCTGTACATAGTGAGTTCCAGGACAGCTGGGACTACAGAGAAACCGTGTCTCAAAAAGACCAAAAAAAAAAAAAAAAAAAAAATCACCTTTAATCCCTGCACTCAGGAGACAGAGGCAGACAGAGCTCTATGAGATCTCAGCCAGCCTGGTCTACATGGTGAGTTCCAGGCCTGCTGGGGTTACAAGGAGACCCTGTCTCAAAAACGAACATATAAAAAGAAAAGAAAAAAAAAAGAAAAAGATTAGACACATAAAGATTAGAAACAAACGATGTGAACTATCTCGAGTATTTTATTTTTTATCAGCACACATTCATATTGGACAAAATAATGGGTTTTCTTATGACATTTTTATATACGTGTATCATTCACTTTGCTCAACCTCCCCTTCCCTCCCCAAATAAGTATTAAAGAGTTCCTGAAGTCAACTAAGTTAAGTCCCTAAGAAGTCATCTTCATTTCAAGGCTGGAGAGCAGCCTGGCAGCACCATTAGCAAGGCTGGCTGAGAATCAAGCCAGGCTGTGCAATCCCTACAGACTACTCAGGTCCTCAGGCTGCCTCAGATCTGCTCTGTGCCAGCGCCGGCACTCCTAGGAGACTAGGATATGGACAACAGAATCAAACAGCCGATCTCCAAAGCACTGATGACATCACCAAAACAGAGAGCCCTGATGAGACTCTGGCTTAAGTACTGCACCTTCAAGCAGATGAGTAAGACCAATACTGCATGTCACCACTGGAGTCAAATCACAATCCCTCCTCCTCCTCCAAGCAGACATTTTGCAAGCAGCTATTCTTAAATTTGGTTTTGGAATCACAGTCTGGAGTACTAGAATTGAAACTAGTCAGGGAGATTCCCAAAAGCTTGTTTTGATTTCACCCATCATATCATTTTTACCTTTGATTTACAAATTGCTGTTCACAACAATTTGTAAAGTTTTTTTTTTAAGTTTGAAAACAAACGCAAATAACTTTCTGTCTTTAATGGCATCTGAAGAGTGGGAGCTAGAATGCAGGGAAAATGGGGAGGGGGAGTAACTGAAGAGAAGAGCACATTGCAAAATGTCTCTGCAGCAACTGCAGCCAGTGAAGCACCCAGATTTCAGAGTGACAGAACAGATAGATGTCTGGCAGCACACTGAGAATACAATGGCCACCCCACCTGGAATGGCAGCAGAAAGCAGGAACCAACAAGTAAGGGGGCTTCAGAACCCTTCAAAAAGGACCCCAGCTCCAAGGGGGAGCTGCTGTTCAGTCCAGGTTGGGAGGCCACCTCCTACACCTCACTTCTCCAAGGAAAAACGTCATCTGGCTCAGCTGTATTTGCTGACTTGGATGGAGATCATTTATCATTGAAAAAAAATAAAAGACTGATGTCAGACTCCAAAGAGGAACAATGCAGATGACTGTGGGCCCATAGAAGGTCTCTGTTTGCACTATCTTTTCATAGAAAGGTTAATGACAAATGTAGGGCAAAAGATTTTTTTTTGTGGGCTGGAAAGAAGGCTCAGCAGTTAAAAGCACTGGCTGCTCTTGCACAGGACCCAGGTTCAATTCCCAGCATCCACATGGTGGCTTACAATCATCCTTAACACGTTCCAAGTGATCGAATGCCCTCTTCTGACCTCCGGGGGCACTGCAGGACACAGGTGCATTTACACACATGCAGGTAATACACCCATACACACAAAATAAAAAATAAATTAGAAATTTTTTCTTTAAATATTTTTTTGTGCAGATAGATCTCTTTGAAGACCTATTAGAAGATAGTCAAGCACTTGGGAGGTGGATGCAGGCAATCTCTGTAAATTTGGAGGCCAGCCTGGTCTACATAGTGAGTTCCAGGCCAGCTGGGCCTACAGGGAGATCCTGTCTCAAAAAGACCAAAAAAAAACCCCAAAACCCAAAAAAAACAAAAAACAAAAGCTAGTCAAATAACTTTCTTGCTTCACTTGGTGGTACAGTCAGAAACGGATTTACAACTCCTTTCCCACAAGGACTGCTCTCTTATAGGGGTATGGCCTCTGATTGTGAGGCTCAACTGACACCAAAAAAAGAAAAACAAAAGTCAGCTCATGTGGTTGCCAATAATTACCTAGAAGACTGTACTAATAAAACTATTTTTAGAGTGCCTTCTCTTCTGTTCCACCCTTCTGTTTACTCATGCAGTTCTACCACCAATGTAAAACCTGAATCTCCAAACAGAAAGCCATGGGAAACAGGCACAGGAGTTTTTAATCCAGAATGCACTGACACTAGGTACAGCAGATCTACACTAAGCTTTCTTGTCAGCTGGAAAAGAAAATCAGTAGCCCCAAAGCGCTTTTGCTCAGACATTACAGTGGCATGGATTCCCTCTGAAGGGGAGGGAGGGGGGCGCAAAAATGGAAACAAGTTAAGTGTTGAAGGTCACTCTTCAAAAGAGACCATCAATTATAAACTGTAACATTATCTTCTCTTTCAAGAGAAAACCACACAAATACTATTGCTAAAGTTGACAAAGATGGGGCCTGAGGAGATGGCTCAGTTAGTACAAGTGCCTGCTGTACAAACATGAGGAACTTAGTTCAGAGCCCCATGGGGGGGGGGGGGTTCCTTTGGAGCTCAATGACCAGCCTGCCTAGAGGAATGGAATATGGAATGGATGAGCTCTTGGTTCAGTGAGAGACCCTGTTTCAAAAGATCAAGTGGAGCAATTGAGGAAAACATCCAACATCAACTTCCAGCTTACACACACCCACACAAGCACTCACCGGTGCCTACATCCACACCAACACGTGCATACACCACACATACAGCTGACAAAGGTTTCAAGTTGTTAGCCAGAACACCACACATTTGGACATCTGTGACTCACTTGGACGGATTAAAAGCAACTCCTCTTTGCAAAAGCCCCAAGTTCTACCTGCAAGTCTTTCCACAACAGAGTTCCTGGCTGTTAGGCTCATCATTTTACAATTCCTTGAGGACAGGCCCCATGCCTGCCTTCCTGAGTCAGGATCCAGCAATGCTTGACACATATATGGAAGATACGCAAAACATTTCCTGACTATGAAAGGTGCTCACCACTGCTCGCCTCTAAACTCACATATTACATAAGGCTACAGCACTTAAGCATATCGGACTGGGTAGCAAAGTAAACAGACAACCTGGGACACCACAGGGTTGTGAACACCAGGCTTTAGCCTAGTCAGTCTTCAGAAGCACTCATAACTCACTTTCCAGCCTAGACTCAATTCTGAACCAATCATCTCAAGTTTGAAGAAACTTATTAACAAGAGACTTTATTAATCCATAGATGAGAAATCATGCGGCTAATCAGCTGCCGAAATCACAAGGAAAAGACAAGAGCCTGTTCTTTGGGAATCCAAAGGCATAGTATTTTCAACCAGCTGGGCACCCATCTAGTCTTACAGGAAGGTTCACTGAGCAGGCCTACCAGACCTAACCCAAAGAAGAAAAGATCCAGATAGGAAAACAATCAAATCCCAGGAAGTGCCAAGCCAGAATTGAAGAGCTTCTCCTTGGGTGACACTACACTTACAGTAATATGCCCTGAAAGTCACAACTGCAAATGAAACATACCTCTAAGGTAAAACAAATGCCACCAAGAGGCTCTCAAATGACATCACTAGCTAGAAAGAAGGTGGAGGGAAGTGCTGATGGACAGGTAACAGGTGGCAAGCTTTTAGGAGAATCTGAAGAGGCTAAAGGCCAGTATAGTAAGTGCTTGGGCTTGAATCTCTGCTCTGTAACTTATCAGTGGTGTGACCTTGGACGAGTAACTTAACCTCTCTGTTCTTCTATTTCTCTGTAAGTGGGCACAGCCACGGTGTTTCAGAGGATTGGTGGGAGGATTGGGCAATCTGTGTAGTCTTGTCACGCAGCCCAGCAAAGGATAAATCTCAAACCTTCGCAATGTTATTCTCAACATCCCCACGATTATGAGCTATAAGGTTAAGCAGGCCATTTGAAAGACACGCAGGAGGTCTCACAGTCAGCCGCCGTCCTTCCTCCAGAACTTCGGAAACAGGATTTACAAGGCATAATCCTGACAAGCTCCAGTGTCCGCAGAGGGCCAGGGCACGTGACGCGCCTGGCAGCCCTGCCTCAATGGCAGCCCGTCCTCAGTGGCCGTTCCGCGCCTCTCCCACCCGCAGGACCTCCGCCCTCTGGCTCACCCCGCGCCCTCCGACCTCCGCCCGCTGGGCGCCGCCCCGCCAGCCCCGACCCGGCCGCCCGCCAGGCCCCGCGGTCCGGACCACAGCGGGGGAAGGGCCGCCCCGGCCTGCCGCTCACCGCGAGGTCCACCGAGGAGGAGACGCAACGCAGGACGCGGCAGAGAGGTCGGACTCCGGCTCCAGCGGGCTCCT
Organism: Nannospalax galili; assembly: GCF_000622305.1. NCBI lineage: Eukaryota > Metazoa > Chordata > Mammalia > Rodentia > Spalacidae > Nannospalax > Nannospalax galili. The sequence continues at coordinate 690,080 of NW_008333794.1, forward strand.
CGGTGCTGCCCAGCCGCAGACCGCCGCCAATGCCGCCGCCTCGGGCTTTATGGCCAAAGCTCCGGCCCCGCTCCCACTTCCGCCACCGCCGCCGCCCCGAGCGGAAGTACCTGTCACGAGACACGCACGTCGGGGTTGGGGGCGGAGCCCCACCTCCACCATGTGTCACGTTCCGGCCATCGGCTCAGTGGACAAACATGGGCGCCCCCAGGTAGAGGCCACCATCTTTAAGGCTCCGGAGGGAGGCGGGAGCCGGACGGCGCCATGTTGGGTCAAAATCCAAATCTTCTGTCGTCTTCTGTAATCTCCGCATAAAGAACCCTGAAAGAGCGAGGACGAGGGTCAACTGGCCTTTCTGAGAGTGCCCCTCTCCAGAAGGCGCTGTTCAGTCAACCATATGGCAGACAGGGTGGGATTCAGGGTCTTCTGATTGCGTGGGGTGCGGCCGGAAAGGTGGATGGAAATGGTTAGTGTCGTGGGTGATGGACACCGGGAGGTGGACTAAACACTGCTAAACAACGGGGCCAAGCAGATGACCCAGGAAAACGAAAAAAGAGCCAGAGCTTTCGAACTGAAGATAGGGACATACAGGGCATGGTGACACGTGCCTTTAATTCCAGTACCTGGGAGGCAGAGGCAAGCTGATCTCTGCGAGTTCAAGGCCAACCTGGTCTACTACCCAGTTGTAAGCCAGCCAGGGCTACACAGTGAGACCTTGTCTCAAAAGAAATAAAAGATAAATAAGCAGTAAAGGCTGGTTGTGGTGTCAGGCTTGGAACCCAGTTCAGAGTTAGAGGCAAGAAGGTGGAAGGATGGATAGATTGTGTTTAAAAATCAGTGTGTTGGGCTGAAGAGAGGGCTCAGTGGTTAAGATCACTGGCTGCTCTTGCAGGGTACTGGGGTTCCTGGGGTTCGGTTCCCGGCACCACATGGCGACTAACAGCCATCTTTAATTCTGGTTCCAGACAACCATCTATGACTCCAGGTCCAGAGGATCTGACGCCCTCTTCTGACCTCCACAGGCATCATAAGACACAGGTGCACTTACTTACACATGCAGGCAATACACTCACGCACATAAAATAAAAATAATAAATAGCCTGGTGTGGTGGCACACTCCTTTAATCCCAGCACTCGTGAGGCAGAGGCAGGCAGATCTCTGTGAGTTCAAGGCCAACCTGGTCTACACAGTGAGTTCCAGGCCAGCTGGGGCTACAGAGAGACCCTGTCTCAAAAAAATTAAAAAAAAAAAAAATTTAATAAAATTCTGGGGCTGGAGAGATGGCTCAGCAGTTAAGAACACTGGCAGTTCTTGCAGAAGACCTGGGTTTGAATCCCAGCACCCACGTGGCAGCTAACAACTGACCATAACTCTAGCCCCAGGGGATCCGACAGCCTCTTCTGTCCTCTGAGGGCATTGCACAACATGGGTGCACTTACCTACATGCAGGCAATACACACATAGACATAAAAATAATTTTTAAAAACTTAAAAAAATAAAATTAAAAAATAAAAATCAGGGGACTGGAGAAATGGATCAGTGGTTGAGAGCACTGGCTGCTCTTACAGAGGACCTGGATTGGATTCCCAGGACCCACATTGTAGCTAACAACCATCCATAATTCCTGTTACAGGGGATCCAAAGCCATCTTCTGACCTCCATGGGCATTGTGCAATACAGTGAACATATATATGTATATATGCAATACATTCATACACATAAACTAAAAATAAGAAAAATCAGGCCTGGCATGGCGGCACATGCCTTTAATCCCAGGAATCAGTAGGCAGAGGCAGGTGGATCTCTGTGAGTTCAAGGCAGCCTGGTGTACATAGTGAGTTCCAGGCCAGCTGGGGTTACAGGGAGACCCTATCTCAAAAAAAATAAGAAATAAAAATCAGTGGATAAAAGAGGTACAAAAAGACAGACCAAACACAGATCTCACTAGTACCAAGTACCCTCCCAAGAGCAGAGGGCCAGCCCTACTCCCTATTTCTTTTTTTGAGACTGGATCTCACTGACCTAAAATTCCTGAACTCCAGCTCTCTTGCAGCCTTCAGGATGCTAGGACTATAGGCTCTGTCACTGCACTTTTCTAATAACTCTTCTAATTCACTCTCTAAGGGACTACCAATTCGTTCTGCAAGACCAGTATGAATGGATCTCTTTGTGCTAAGCCAACCTCTCAAAGGTTCTGTCATCTCCCAGCATCTCCAAGCTGAGACCAGAACCTCCAACACATGAATTACAGGGGAATTCATTCAAGCTTAAGCCAAGCCACAGCAGCTGCCTGGTTAAGTAAGTAGCAGTAGGCAACCAGGCTAGGACCTACACACCAGAAGTAGAGAACTGTATAAAAGTCTTTCCGAGAACAGGTTGAGGTGGTACCATTGGTACCATAGCTCATAATTGTTTTTATTTTATTTATTTATTTATTTATTTATTTTGGTCTTTTTGAGACAGGCTCCCTGTAGCCCCAGCTGTCCTAGAACTCACTATGTAGACCAGGCTGGCCTTGAACTCAGAGATCCGCCTGCCTCTGCCTCCCAAGTGCTGGGATTAAAGGCATGCACCACCATGCCCAGCCTGCTCATAATTCTTTTTTTTAAAAAAGTGACAATATCTCAGCTGCTTTATAAGTCTAGTACAGGTTGGGTGCGGCTCAGTGGTACAGCCGCCTTTCCTGAAATTGCTGAGGACATGGTTTCCATCCCTAGCATCACAGAGGAGAAAGAGAGAGAGAGAGAGAATGAATGAGAATGAGAATAATCTCTCAGGATATAGTGGTTCATGTTTGTAATCTAGCATTTGGGAAGCTGAAGCAAGAATATTACCTTGAATTCAAGGCCAGCCTGAACTACAACATGCTACAACGTGAAACTATGTCTCAAAAGTTTTGTTTTTTTTTTTTTTCTCTAGTGACTTAATGTCTTGCAAGAGATGAGGCTGGAAACTCAGGGACCCAGTGAAAGGATAGGAGGCCTAAGCCAGAGTCAAGTGAGGCGTTTGATAGGGAGAGACAAGTAGAGACTATGACATTGATTGATGCCTATGCCAGGCCCTAGGTCCTATCCTCAGTACTGCAAAGAATAGAAGGAAGGAGAGAGAGAAAGAAGTTTGTCAACGGTTATGGGTCTCATGCTCTCTGGAGTGTCATTGGATGAGCTAAAAAGGCCAGAGAGAGTGATTGGAGCCCAGAAGCAGCAAGCAGTAGGCAACTAAGAGTGAGTTCAGTTTTAGAAACACGGAACTGGAAAATCCCAGTGAGATGTGGAGGTGGCAGATTGTTTGAACAGAGACAGAGATGGAGTAGATGGGTTTGGGGCCCCTTGTGGGTACCTGTGGCACTCACCTTTAATCCTAGCACTTGGAAGGCAGAGGCAGGCAGATCTCTGTGAGTTCAAGGCCAGCCTGGTCTACTAGTGAGTTCTGTAGCTAGGGCTACAGGGAGACCCTGTCTCAAAAAAAAAAAAAAAAAAAAAAAGAACAACCCTGTCTCAAAAATACCCCCCCAAAATCTTATATATATATATATTTATTATTTTTATTTTATGTGTACAAGTATATTGCCTGCATGCATGTGAGCGCACCCATGTTGTGCAGTGCTGCAGAGGTCAGAAGAGGGTTTCGGATTCCCCTGGAACTGGAGTTAAGGACAGTTCATAGCTGCCATGTGGGTGCTGGGAATCGAACCTGGGTCCTCAGCAAGAGCAGTCAGTGCTCTCAACCACTGAGCCATCTCTCCAGCCCCCCCCACCCCAATCTTTTTTACAAAGGGGGTTAGAATAAGTTCAGCAACTAGTAAGAGTGGTTTTCTGTTATCTGGTTTATCTATTAAAATTTGATTGGGGAAGTGGGACACTTATGAGTAACAAGAATAAGGAACTGGTGGCAGATTCAGACCTTACTTAATTGTAGGGATGTAGGAAGTTGGTATGCACAGCTGTTTCTCTGTCTTCAGCACAGTATCAGCCTCTACTGGGCAGTTAGACCAGCAGTCAGGAAGCAAAGGTGAATGTATGTGGGAGCAGACACACCCTGGACCTGTGGAAGTGGGAGGTAGGGAGTCATCATGAGGAGGTGGGGAAACCATGGCTGTTTCTTACCTCCTCTGACTTCAGTTCCCCTGGGGTAGCTTACAGAAGAACCTGACACCTTTCACCATAGCCACACACGCTTGCCTCAGAGGAGCTAGGGAAGGAGATTTGAGGGCTGGAGGAGATACAAGTCTGGGTGGTACCTCATGCCAGCAAGGCCAGCATGCTGCAAGCACTGCCCTAGAGCCTTGCACCTAATGTGACCTTCAAAGAACAAACCCCATGACTGCTGGTTTACTTTTCCTTTCTAAACCTCATGTGGAATTTGTGTTGTGACCTAAGCAAATGCAGATTGGCCTGGAGAAGAGAATTCTGGGAAAATGTAGCTCCTTTTTCTACATACCTCAAAACTCCCAACACAATGGGGCAGGGGCAAAAACTGGACTTTCAGTTGCATGGATTTTATATGTAAGTTTTAACTATGTGTTGGCAAATGCCTGTAATCCCAGCACTTGGGAGGCTGAAGCAAAAGCATTGCTATGAGAGTCAAGTCAGCCTTACAGAACTCATGTCTTAAAAACAAACAAAAAACAAACAAAAGGGATGGGGTGATGGCTCAGTTGGTAAAATACTTCCACCCCAAGAATGAGGACTTGAGTTCAGATCTCCAGTGACCCACATAAAAAGTGGGGTGTTGGGGCTGGAGAGATGGCTCAGCAGTTAAGAGCACTGGCTGCTCTTGAAGAAGACCCAGGCTCCATTTCCAGCACTGACATGGTAGCTGTCCATAACTCCAGTTCTGATTAATCTAACACCCTCTTGTAAAGTTGTATGACATGGGTGTACTTACATACACATGCAGGTAAAACATACATAAAAAATAACTTTTTAGAGTTATGGATTAATGATGGAAAAGAGGTGATATCAGGCATGGGTGGCCAGAAAGTACTCTCTGATGAGGTAAAGAAGTGACATTTGAGCAAGACCAGCTGACACAACTAGCCTTCATGAATAGAAAGTGCTGTAGTGTATGTGTCTGTATCTCTGTATGAAGCAGAGCAAATGTGCTATGCAGAAGGCATCCTTTTCTGCAAAAAACAGAGCTGGTGTGGCAGAAGCTGAGCAGGTGATGGGAGAGAAAGGCAAAGCCAGATTATATAGTAGATCCAGGGTCATGGAGTTTGTACTATGTGTGAAGAGAATAAAACCTGGAGGTGTTATTCAGATAAAGGTGTGTGTGTGTGTGTGTGTGTGTGTGTGTGTGTGTGTGTGTGTGCACTGGTCACTCTGCATGGCAAAGACAGTTCTGGCTACCACTCTTTCCTTCTCTTTCCCACAGTGAGCCTCATGGCCTTAGTAGGTGCCTGGCACAGCCCCAAGATCCAGCTCACTGTCTAATTTTGTCCATACTGGGGCTCTCCTTGCTCCCATCTCCTGAGTTGCACCACCATGTCTTGTTTTTTGCAGCGCTAGATATTGAATCTATGACCACATGCCTACCAGACAAGTGCTCTATCAACTGAGCTACATCCTAGCCCCTTATTTGGATTTTTAATATTTTGGTTAATTTTAGGGCTAGAGAGATGGCTCAGCAGTGAACAGCACTGACTGCCCTTGCAGAGGACTTGGGTTCAGTTCCCAGAACCCACATGGCAGCTCACCACTGTCTGTAACTCCAGTACATGCAGGCAATACACTCATACACATAAAATTTATGTGTGTGTATCTGTGTGTGTGTGTGTGTGTGTGTATTTGAGTGTTTTGCCTGCATGTATGTAAGTGCATTTGTGCATATAGTGCCCTCAGAGGCCAGAAGAGGGCTTTGGACCCACTGGAACTGGAGTTACAGACAGTGGTAAGCTGCCATGTGGGTTCTGGGAACTGAACCCAGGTCCTCTGCAAAAGCAGCCAGTGCTTTAAACCACTGAGCCATCTCTCCAGCCCAGATTTTGATATATTTTTTGAAAATTTTTATGTGTATGTTTATTGCCTGCATGTAGGTAGGTGCACCCATGTTGTGCAATGCCGGAGGAGGTCAGAAGAGGCTGTAAGATCTCCTGGGACTGGAGTTACAGACAGTTGTTAGCTGCCATGCGGTGCTGGGATTCGAACCCGGGTCTTCTGCAAAAACAACCAGTGTCCTTAACCCCTGGGCCATCTTGCAAGTCCCTTGATATATTTTTTAAGATTTTATTTTATTTTTATGTGTATGTGTCTGTATGTCTGTATGAAGCATGTATGTGCAGGGGTCTACAGAAGTCAGAAGAGGGCGTGGAATTCCCTGGATGGAATCACAGGTTATGAACCACAGATATGAGTCCTAGGAATTGAACTCCAGTCCACCTGAAGAGCAGCAAGTGCTCCTCACCACTGAGTCATCTCTCCAGTCCTGATTTTGATGTTTTAAATTATGTTTTGCCTGGCTTGGTGGCACATGCCTTTAATCTCAGCACTAAGGAGGTAGAATGCTGGGACTAAAGGCATGCACCACCATGCCTGGCCATTTTATAAATAAATAATTGAAGTTGGTTGGGGGAATGTGTAAGAGAGGTCCTAGGGAGAATTGGAGGGGAGTTCCTGGATTTGATCCTCAGCACCAGTGAACTGAGCTAATCACCAACCCCTGGTTTCGATTATTTATTTATTTAGGCTTTTTGAGACAGCGTCTCCTTGTACCCACAGCTGGCCTGAAACTGGATTTCTAGATCAGGTTGGCCTCGGTCTCATGGAGATCCACCTGCCTCTGCCTCCCTAGTGCTAGTATTAAAGGTATGTGCTACCATGCTTGGCCTGATTTTGATATTTTAAATGATCAGTTTTAGCCCAGTGTGGTGATTCCCACCTATAATCTCAGTATTCAGGAAGTAGAGGCAGAAGTATCAAAAATTCAAGGTCATCACCGGGCGTGGTGGCACACGCCTTTAATTCCAGCACTCAGGAGGCAGAGGCAGGCAGATCTCTGTGAGTTCGAGGCCAGCCTGGTCTCCATGGTGAATCCAGGACAGCTGGGGCTACAGGGAGACCCTGTCTCAAAAAGACCAAAAAAAAAAAATTCAAGGTCATCTTTAACTACATAGAAAGTTCAAGGACATCCTGTAGGACTCTGAAAAAAAAAAGGAAATTTATAGCAATAATTTATTTCTCATAGCTCTGGAGGCTGGGAAATCAAGTTTAGGCACATTCAGCATCTGGTGAGGGCTGTTGCTCTCTGCTTCCAACATGTAGCCTTGCTGCATCTTCACATCACATAGCAGAGGGGTCCAAAAGTGACTGAACTCCCTACTCCAGTCATGGGGGTAGAGCCCTCATAATCTCCCCAATCACCTCCCCAAACCACAGCTCTTTGTTGTCGCTGCTGTTGTTTTGTTTCGTTTTTTGAGACAGAGTCTCCCTGTAGTGCCAGCTGACCTGGAACTTGCTATGTAGACCAGGTTGGCCTTGTTCTCACAGAGATCCACCTGTCTCTGTCTCCATAGTGCTGGGTTTAAAGGTATGCACTACCACCCCTGGCTTAAAGCCACAGCTCTTGAAACAGACATCTTGGGGGTTATATTTCAATGTACATAGTTGCAGGATGTGGAAGGATAGTAACATTTAACCCATAGCAGAAGCCAAAGTGAAAATATAAGCAACAAACAAATGAACATGCTGGATTCCACATGATCCCCTCTTCTTTGTCCACAGTCTGAACCCCACTTTCAGGTCTTCCACTTGTTTAATGGAAGTCATGGCCACAGCAAGAGGCTGGTCTCAGTAGGTAGGCAGTGCACAGTGCCTAGTCCTGTGTGAATGGACTCACAAAAGCCCTGCCCTCTCCAGTGACCTGCCAGAAGAACCCAGAAATGTGGGAGGGCAAACGCTCCTGTTGGAGTTTGGACCTTAAATGTCCCCTGATCTCTTGAGTTAAAGGGCCCAACAGCAGTACTACGGGGAATGATGGGAATTTCAGGTGTAGCCTATCAGGAGGTTTCAGGTCATTGAGGACATGGCCTCCAAGAGGTCAATGTGATCCCAGTCTCTTCCTCTCTTTGCATCTCTACCATGCACTGCTACCATGATGTGCCATCTCACACAGGCCCAAAGCAGAGCAACACCTCTTGTGGTGGTTTGAATGAAATTGTCCCCCATAGGCTCCAAGTATTTGGACAGTCTGTCCCCAGATGGTGGCACTGTTTTAGGAGGTTTTAGAAGGTGTGGCTATCCTGGAGGAAGCATGTCACTGGGGGTGGGCTTAGAGAATTCTTAAGCCTTGCCGTATCGCCAGTCACTCTCTTGCTTCCTGTGCCTGTGTGATGATGTGAGAACTTAGCTTCTGCTGCTCCTGCTCCAGCCACCTCCACCCACCATGCCTCCCTACCATGATGGACTGTAATTCCCCTGGAACCATAAGCTCAAATAAACTCTTCCTTCTATAAATTGCTTGGGTCAGTGTTTCTATCACAGCAACAAAACAGTGACTAATACACCTCCAAAACTGGTTTCGGGACTTGAACTCAAGTCATAGGGCCTGAGTGGCAAATGCTTTTACACACTGAGCCATCTAACTAGGCCATTGTTTTTTTCCTTTTGAGACAAGATCTCACTCTGTAGTCTAGGATACCCTCAAATCTCTGTCCAGGGTAACCATAAATTCACAATGATCCTCCTTCCTAGGTCTCCTGAGTGCAGGGATTACTGTGAGCCACCTGGCTTGGAACCTCCAAAACCAAGTGCCCAAATAAGATTTTTCTCTTTATACTACACTTGATCTCATCCAAAAGGCAGAGACATGATTCTTTCCTCTTCATAAATTGTGTCAGGCATTTGTTACAGTTATCTAACTAACACAAGTCCTCTGGTAAACTGAGGAACTAGACTCGGGGTTTGGAGAAGGAATAAGAGATACAGCCTCCACCCATCCTCCTCATAGACCATCCTGTACAGCCTTGGAGACCTCTCCTCTGACCAGGATGCTTGTGCTAAAACACTGTCTGCGTCCATTTGCAATTCACATTTACCTGGGCATCCTGTGTTTGATCTGGCAGCCCTCTGCGGGATAGAGCACTCTTGCTGTGGATCTGTGGGCAGCTTGTGAACACAACTCTGGATTCTTCTCCTGAGTCTCTTTTTCTGTCAAGCTCGTGCTGCCCGGAACTGAATGCCACAGCAAGCAGCAGCAAGTTGAGTTTGTTCTCAGACTCTGTTCTCTAAGTTGCCAAGAAACACAAATTAATTCAAGCAGGATTTCCGAGAGAGTCCTTAACATGAAACTTAACCTCACTTCCCTCTTCTATGGGATAAGGATGATAGTTCCTGCCCCATGGGCAAGGCATTACCCCCACGGCTGCTGGACTACAGCAATCATGCCCGTGTTAGTCACCTTCCAATCCCTGTGACAAAGTCCCTAAGATAAACACGTAAAGCAGGAAGGATTCATTTTAGCTGACAGTTTTGGAGTGTTCAGTCTACAGTTTGCTGAAATATCATGGCAGAGGGCATGGGAGAAGAAAGCTGCTCATCTCATGGATGACAAGAAGCTGGAAGAGACCACACAGACAAGGTGACTCTTCAAACATGCATACCCAGTGACCCACTCCCTCCAACCAGGCCCCACTTCCTAATAGCTCATTCAGAATGAATCTTTCCTTGGATTGACTCATTGATGACATTTGTATCCCTGTGATCTAATCCCCTCTATAGATCTACCAGCTGGGTACCAAGCCATCAACTTACAAACCTTTGAGGGCCACAGTCAATATCTAAACCATAATACCCCAGAGGGCAGAAGCATGAGCCTAGAGCTGCCCTTGCTACACTGAACTAATCATCTGAGGGATGCCCGTGGCTATGGATTCTTCTTACCATGTCACCCAGGCAGTATCCCCCTTGGCTCCTTCATCCTGACCTCTGCACCCACCTGTTTCCATCTTTTCATTACAGACACAAATATCAGAGTTGCTTCCATGTAGCAATTATTCCTACAATGTGAATTGAAGCCCTGCCTTAGCTGCACCCTCACTGGGCTGGGAACGGCATGTCTTGCCCTCTGTGTGCATCTCTGATAGTCTTTGCCTGGAAAGACCCTGGTGCCTTGTAGGTTTTACATGATCCAACTTTATATGTGTTTTTGAGACAGAGTCTCCCTATAGCCCCAGCTGGCCTAGAACTCACTATGTAGACCAGGCTGGCCCTCATCTCCCGGTGATCTGCCTGTCTCTGCTTCCCGAGTGCTGGGACTAAAGGTGTGAGCCACCATACCCAGTACATTGCATTTTTCATTTGTTTATTCACTCAGTAAGCATAGCTTGAGCATTACTGTCTGGCAAGCACAGCTCTAAGCAGTGTGTGTCAGGAGACCTGAGTGAACTAGACAGACAGAAATCCCTGCCCTCATGGAATTTACATTCTTGTGGGAGAGACAGAAAATAAAGCAGGTATGTTAGAGATATAGTTCTGGCAGAGAGCCTGCTTAACATTCATGTGGCCCATAGTTTAATACTGAGTAGTTCAAAATAATAATAAAGTAACAGGTGAATGAGGAAACGTATAGTATATTAGACAGTGGAGAGCATGAAGGAGAAACTCAAGGAAGTAGGGAGGTAACCACCTGCCTGGTCTGGTCTTGCCCCCACCCTCCTCATGGTGCTGCCTATTCCTGTTCTCAAATGCATCAAGCCCTGGTGTCTGTGCCCTTAATTTTGGTCCATTTTCTGTTGCTAAAAACATAGTATCATAGACTGAGTAAATTATAGAGGAAAGAGGATTGTTTTGGCTCATGGGTTCTGGTGCAAGATGGAGGGACCCCATCTGATGCTGGCCTCTTCAGGAATCATGAGGGGGCATGTGGTAAAACACAGGGGTGGCATAATTGTGTGAGTGAGTATGTGTGTGTGTGTGTCTGTTCTCTGGTCTCTTTTCTTCTTATAAGCCACCAGAATTCCATCCTGGGGGTTCCTCCTTGATGACCTCATCCAATCCCAATCATCCTCAAAGACCCTTCCCCGAAGCATTCTGGTGATGTTTCCTTCCATCCTCTCAAGATGGGGATTAAACTTCAACAAGAATTTTACAGTGACAAACCACATTCAAAAGGTAGCATCTTTTGCTTGCTGTGTCCAGGAAAGCCCCTTCTTTCCCTCCCTCTGCCAAATGGCTGTCTGGCTGGGTCCTTTTACTCAATTCACATGACAGAGGGCCTCTTGTATCCCTCATCAGACACTGGGTTCTAGCCAATCTTTACAAGATCACCTTGTTGGATGGTTACATTTTCCCCCATCACCATTCAGAAATAACTCTACAGTGACAAATTCATAAGGCCAATGATCCCCTTAGAACTCATGCCTAAGGGAGCAAAACCTTTGAAACTCCTATGTCTGGAGCAGTGTCTGGGACCTCACTGGCTTCAGTGAGAATTTACTGCATTATATATATGTTTGCTGCTCCTTTGTCCCTCTTTCCTTCACTGAAAAAAAAATCCCCATTTCCTATTTTCCTTTAAGAATCTAGCATGTTGACAGTCCAACAAGGAGTAAGCAGGATATTACCTTAATGTTCTAAGTAAGATAATGCTAGCTGCTATAACAACTATGACTGGTCTGTGGTCTGTGAATGTACCCAACCTCATCTGATCTCAGGAGCTAAGTAGGGTTGGGCCTGGTTAGAGACAAATACATTTCCACAGAAATTCCATTTCAAACAAAATCAAAGTAGGTGGCTTCCCTTATCCACAGACCCATGGCATGTATGGCAGAACCATTCCCAGGGGACCTGTCATTGTCTAAATACAGCTGGTCATAGGACAAGTGTGTGAGAGGTACACCCACTTGTTAAAAGCTTCAGTGCCTAGTGACACATGGCTTCCTCTCACATACCTGTGGCAGGAGCTGATTGTACGACCACACCCACATGCCAGAGGGGTTGTGACTTAGGTTCCAGTTGGGAAGCTGCTTTCCATCAACAGCCATATGCTTTGGATGGAGAATAAATTGTTGTTGGACAACTTTTTGCCTCAGGTAAGAGTCCAGCTGAATAAATGCTAGTTGAAAGAAGGGAAGAAGCTACAGTGACCAGGAGTTGCACTTAATGTCACCGGGGAGGTAGGGTAGTTAAGGAGGGCTTCTCAGAGGAGGTAGCATTCAGGTGACTCAGGAAGGCAAAACTTATTCTGTCAGGAAAGGAAGAAGGTCACTGCTGGCCAGGGAACAAGTGCATGTAGAGGTATGACTCATTCTGGAAACTGCTGATGTGTGTGTTGCCCAGGAACACAGTCGAGAGAAGGAAACTGGACATGGGAGCTCTGACAGAGAGCAGGTCCTGGTGGATCCCTGGCTCAAATGTGGATGGAGGCTTTATCCCATTTTTCTAGTATTGATGACTGAGAAACATAATCAAAGACAGAGTGCAGTGGTCCTTACATTTGAGGAAGACTTCAGGATGTCTGTTAAGAATGTAGAAAGAACATACCCAGGCGTGGGTGGCAAATAACTGTCCATAACTCCAATTCCAGGAGATTTAATACCCTTTTCTGACCTCTGTGGGCATTGCAGGACTCGGGTGCACTTACACACAGGCAGGCAATATACTCCTATGTTTAAAAAAAAGATAAACTGGGCGTGGTGGTGCACGCCTTTAATCCCAGCACTCGGGAGGCTGAGGCAGGTGAATCTCTGTGAGATCAAAGCTAGCCTGGTCTACATAGAGAGTTCCAGGCCAGCTGGGGCTACAGGGAGACCCTGTCTCAGGGAGTCCCTGAAAGTCACTGCCTGCTGTGGGATTTTGGCTTACAGATTTTCCTTCTTCACTACCAACAAAGTGCAAGGAGTCTAAGACACTCGCTTTTAAGGCATGGGGCATAATGCAACCAGGAAGATGAATGTCTTGTTTCCCAAGGGAACCTATGAAGAAGCAGCATATGGATTGGTCCCACCTTTGCCTTTGCCTCCCAACAGCCAGAAAGGAAACCATGGGGTGGGAGGGGGAGGTAGGGACTGGGACATAGGACAATAACAGGACACTGGCTGACCAGGGATGCTGCTGGACCCCTCTGGGAGGATAGAGTGTCAGACTTTCCCAGGGCCTAGACTTTGCTCTGGGGGCTCAAATCATTGTATCAATTATCTACTGCTGCAAAACTAAAACACCTGGAGTTTTAATGGCACAGCCCAGCATGATGGCCAGTTCAGCAAGAGACCCTGCCTCAGTAAACAGAAAGAAACTGAGGAATACACCTGTGGTATCAATCTCTGGCCACCACATGGACACACACACACACACACACACACACACACACGTGCACACACACCCATACATACATGGGAATGTGCATACACACCATACATACAATAAACAAAAGTCAATATAGGCCATGTGTAGTGACTCATACCTGTAATCCAGCTCTTAGGAGGCTGAGGCAGCAGGATCAATACAAGTTTGAGGCCAGTCTGAACTACAAAATGAGACCCTGACTCAAAAAACAAACAGTCAGGTGTGGTGGCTCACGCCTTTAATCCAAGCACTTGGGAGGCAGCAGCAGGTGGATCTCTATGAGTTTGAGACCAGCCTGGTCTACATAGTGAGTTCCAGGCCAGCTGGGGCTATAGGGAGACTCTGTCTCAAAAAGACACCTCCCCCGCCTTAAATAAAAAACAGCACCTGACGAAACTAAGGTTGAGGTTGGCCTTGTTGTCCTCTGGCCTTAACCATACACACATGCACCTGCACACACACAAATACACATGAAACATCACACACAAATAAATAAATCTGAAATATGTACAATAAAGGCCAGTTATGATCCTTTTTAAAAATTTTATTTATTATTTTTATTTTATGGGTATGCGTGTATTGCCTGCATGTAGGTGAGTGCACCCGTGTCATGCAATGCCCGCAGAGGTCAGAAGAGGCTGTTGGATCCCCTGGACTGGAGTTACAGGCAGTTGTTAGCTGCCATGTGGGTGCTGGGATTCGAACCTGGGCTTTTGCAAGAACAACCAATGTTCTTAACCACCAAGCCATCTCTCCAGGCCCCACCAACTATCATCTTAATAGCATTCTAACTGCTTAACTCTTACCCCAGGGTCTCAGGGACAGTGGCCCACTGTTTTGTGTCAGGACTATAGGTGTATGCCATTACACCAGCCTTGCAATTTGGTTTTTAAAATGGTAAGTTTTAAACTTGGGGCTGGAGAGATGACTCAGTAGTTAAGAGCACTGGATGCTCTTGCAGAGGACCTAGTGCAGAGGTTCCTAGCACCCACATGACAGCTAACAACCATTGGAAACTCCAGTTCCTGAGGATCCAACACTCTCTTTTGACCTCTGTGGGCATTGTATGCATGTGGTACATGCAGGCATAACATTCATACACATAAAATAAATTGAAAAAAAATTTTGTTTTAAAATTATTTTAAAATTATTTGTTTTAAATTATTTAATTTAATGTGTGGTTGGGTGGTTCTAATTCAGGGTCTTGTGCATGCTAGGCAAGTGATTTTTTGTTGTTTCTTTTTTTGTTTCTTGAGACAGAGTCTACCTGTAGCCCCAGCTGGCCTGGAATTCGCTATGTAGTCCTGGCTGGCCTTGATCTCACAGACATCCATCTGCCTCTGACTCCCAAGTGCTGGGATTAATGGTGTGCACCACCCTTCTTTTCATTTTGTTAGCTGTTCAGAGTATGGTACCCTAAAGCACAATCTTTAAAGAATTTTTTTATTTATTATTTTTATTTTATGTATGAGCATATTGCCTGCATGTATGTACGTGCACCCATGTCATGCAGTGCCCACAGAGGTCAGAAAAGGGTGTTGAATCTCCTGGAATTGGAGTTATGGACAGTTATTTGCCACCACATGGGTGCTGGGAATCCAACCTGGGTCCTCTGCAAGAGCAGCCAGTACTCTTAACCACCGAACCATCTCTCTAGCCACCCAAAGAGCAATCTTTCCAAAAAATGTATTTATTTTAGTTGTGTCTATGTGTATATCTGCTTGCCTGTATATGCACCATGTGCATGCAGATACCTGTGGAGGCCAGAAGAGGGCATCAGATCCTTGGAACTGGAATTACAGGCAGTTGTGAACCACTTGACATGGATGCTGAGATCTGAACAGAGGTCCTATAAGAGTAATGAGTACTCTTAACTGCAAAACCATTTCTCCAGCTCCTTAAAGCTGGTCTTTTGGTATCAAACCAGGTATGCTTGGGTACTTTAAACTCAAGGACATTGGGAAAGTTTTAGAAGGAAACTTTCTTTCTGAACTTCTCCCCTTTGTATTCCTGCTTCTCTTTCTGCTCCAAGGCAAATCATCAAAGGAAAATTACATTTTCCCAATGTATTCTCGTGACAGTCACCAAGAGTTGAAAGCTTTATCCCCAGAGTGGTAGTATTGGCAGGTACTGTGGTCTTTTAAAAGGAAAGAGGTACTTGGGTCACTAGGGTCATGCCTGTAAATGGGATTATGGGACCCTGATCTCTGTCTCTCTCTCCCATTTCAACTGAAGATAGAACTGCTTGCATCTACGTGACAGTTCCACCATGATGCATCCTTTACCAGAAGTCAAAATCAATGGAGCCATTTGATCTTGCACACTGAAGCTTCAAAACATGAGTCTACCAAATGTATCAAAATAATGGACCTTGTAGATGATGGGCAAACAGTAAAATACAGTACTGAAACTGTACCCCTTGAACCATAACTCTACTCCCACCCCCCTCCTGCTTTCCCAGCCCTGGTTTCCATTGTTTCACCTCAATTCCTAGAAAATTGAGTGCTTACTACTCTGGTGCCTCTTATAAATAGTATCATATATTCAATTTGTCTTTCATGCTAAACCATGTGTCAGCAGCATTTCTTTTTTTTTTTAAGACAAGGTCTCATGTAGTCCAGGTTGGCCTTGAGCTCACTATATAGTCAAGAGTGACCTTGAACTCCTCATCTTTCTGTCTCCATCCCTCTAGTTCTGAAATTACAGGTATGTACCACCAGCCCAGTTTATGCAGTACTGTGAACTAAACCTAGGGCCTTGTGCATGCTAGGTAGGCACTCTACCAACTGAGCTGCATTCCCCACTCTGTAATTTCCTTTCTTTTAATACCTTTTCATATTCTTTTTTTATTTGGGGGAGGCGGTGAGGCAGGATTTTGTTAAGTAGTCTTGGCGGGCCTGGAACTCATTGTGTAGACCAGCTCAAACTCATAGTAATCTTTCTGCTCTGTCCAGTATCCTCAGTGCTGGGAGTCCAAGTCTGCATCACCACTCTTGGCTAAGATTTTCTCATATTCTGCAAATATGCTACCTTTTGCTTGCCCATTTACCCACTGCTAGATGTTTTTACCTTTTAGCTATTATGAAGAGTGCAACATGAACTTGAGTTACAAATATCTATTCAGGCTGGGCATAGTGGTGCACACCTTTAATCCCAGCACTTGGTGGGTTCAAGGCCAGCCTGGTCTTCATAGTGAGTTCCAGGTCAGCTGGGGCGACAGGGAGACCCTGTCTCAAAAAAGACCAAAATAGTAATAATAATAATAATAATAATAATAAAAAGAATTTCATACCTACATACAATATGTTTTGATGAAATCCACACCCCCATTCTAAACGGCCTTATACTTTGGTTTCTTCAGAAAGAACACTTGGGGGCTGGAGAGATTGCTCAGTGGTTAAGAGCATTGATTGCTCTTGCAGAGGACCCAGGTTCAATTCCCAGCACCCACGGGGTGGCTACGAACCGTCCTTAACTCCAGTTCCAGGGGAATCCGAAGCCCTCTTCTGACTTCTGCGGAATTGCATGACACGGTGCACTCACATACATGCAGGCAATACACTCATACACATAAAAAACTCATACATAACAAAATTTATCATCTCCCTCTTTTTGGGGGGTGGGGGCTTGCGACAGGGTCTCTCTGTAGCCTGCCTGTCTGAGATCTGCCTGTCTTTTGAGTGCTGGGATTAAAGGCGTGTGCCACCATGCCTTGTAAATTTTATCATGCTAACTATTCCAAGTAGTGCTCCACAGCACTGTACTCTTCAGTGTGCCATTTTAAAATGTGCAGTTCGTTGCACTGCACATTGTGAAATAACAAGATATGCTCCTCTTGATCTACCTTATGTACTTTCTCTGATTTCACCCAGTTCTAGGCACCTGGCCATAACATGCTGTTCCTCAGACATGCCAAGCATACTCCACCCCAGGGAGTGAGTACTCAACGTTCTTCCTGCCCAGAGTGTCACTTCAGGCTCTTGACATCTCACCATTCCACTGAGGTCTGTAAAGTACTGTCTGCCATCTACTCTGTTCCAGTCCATCATCCTGCTTCAGTTTTTTTTTTTTTTTCTTAGCACCTATCACCACCACTTATCACTGTAGTTCACAGTGTCACCCTAGGAGAATACAAACTCTAGGAAGGCGCTAGGATTTGAATGTGGCTGCTAAAGTTCAAGAGTTGGTACCTTAATACTCAGTACAACAGGGTTTAGACACGGGGTTTAAAGAGGCTGGGTCACAAGGGCTCTGGCCCAGGAATAGAATGATGAACTACTGCAGAGTGAGTTAGTTACTGAGAGGCCGGACCCTCTCTTGCCCGTCTGCCTTCTGCCATGGGATGACATAGCATAAAGGTGCTTACCAGGTGTACACCAGGCTCCTGGACCTCCCAGCTTCCAGATCCCTAGTAACAAACAAGCCGACTCTCAGTAACCAACCCACTCTGCAGTACTTCATCACTATTCAGGGGACAGAGTCCTGTGACCTACTCTCTTTAGACCCTGCATTAGTTTTGTTTCTGTTACTGTGATAAAATACTGGCCAAAAGCAACTTGGGGAAAAACGGTTTATTTCATCTTACTCTTCCAAGTGACAGTCCATCATTGAAGGAAGCCACAGCAGGAGCTCAGGCAGGAACCTGCAGGAAAGAACTGAAGCAGAGACCATAGAGGAACACTGCTGACTGGCTTGTTTCCCCTGCTTGCTTCAGCTCCCTTTCTTATATAGCTCAGGCCCACCTGCCAGGGGATGGCATCACCCACCATGGGCTGGACCCTCCTATATCAATCATCAATCAAGAAAACACCCTACAGACATATCCATAACCCAATCTGATGGATGAAATTTCTCAGTTGAGTTTTCCTCTTCTCAGGTGACTCTAGTCTAGATCAAGTTGACAAAAAAAAAAAAAAAACTAACCAGCAGAAGCTGGGCATGGTGGTGCACACCTTTAGTCCCAGCACTTGGGAGGCAGAGGCAGGTGGATCTTTGTGAGTTTGAGGCCAGGCTGGTCTACATAGTGAGTTCCAGGACAGCTGGGGTTACAGGGAGACCCTGTCTCAAAAAGACCAAAAAAAAAAAAAAAAAAGAAAAAAGAAAAAAAACTAACCAGCAGAGATCTGATCTCTTTATAAATTACCCAGTCTTGGAGATTGTTAAAGTAGGATAGGAAATGTGCTAAGGCAGAAGGCAAAGTCTTGATCTTTTTTTATTATAATAAAACCCTCAATTATTTTTTGTGGTGTTGGGGATCAAACCAAAGGCCTAAAACATGCTAAATACACACACACACCACCCCCAGCACCAAAATTGTCAATTCTTTTTGTGTGTGTATATGTGTGTAGTGTATATGTGAGTTCAAGTTTGTGTGTATATGTGTATATGCACATGCATGCATGTGTAGAGGGTAGAATTCAACATTGGGTATCTTTCTTGTGCTGGACAGCTTTAGTTGTCAACTTGACACACCTGGGTAGAGGGAGCCTCAACTGGGGAAGTCTCCATTGGACTGGCTTATGGTCATGTCTGTGGGATAGTTTCTTGACTGTTGGGTGATGTGGAGGGGCCCAGCCCACTGTGGGCAGTGCCACCCCTGGGCAGATTATTCTGTATTGTATAAGAAAGCATGTTGAGCATGGGCCAGGGGAGCAAGCCAATAAGCAGCATTCCTCTGTGGCCTGTGCTCCTGCCTCCAGGTTCCTGCCCTGAGTTTCTACTTTGGGCTCCCTGATGAACTGTGACCCAGGAGATGTAAACCAAATAAACCCTTTCCTCCCCAAGTTGGTATTGGTCAGAGTGTTTTGTCACAGCAATTGAAGGCAAACTAGAACGTTCCTCCAATGTTTTTTTCATTTATTTGTTGGGGAGGGGGCATGCCACTGTACACATGGGGGTGATCAGAGCACACTTTGTGGGAGTTGGTTCTCTCTTTCCATGTGGATTCTGGGACTCAAACTCAGGTTGTCAGGCTTGGTGGCAAGTGCCTTTCCTGCTGAGCCATGTCTCAGTATTAGTTTTTGAAGCAAGATCTTTTGATGTGCCTGGAGTTCACTGATTGGCTAAACTGGCTGGTCAATGAGCTGTGGGGATCTACTGCCTCTGTCCCCTCCATTTCCCCCAACTCCTTACCTCCTCCATCCCATCCCTGTCCCCCAGGATTATAGAGATGCACCACCATGCCTGGATTTTATATGCATGCTGTGGATCCAAACTCAGGTTCTGTCCATACAGCAAAGGTTTTTCTCCCTCTCTGTCCCTGTCTCTGTCTGTCTCTTTTTGCACAGGGTCTCTTATAGCTTAGGTTGATCTAGAATTCTAGAACTGGATATACAGTCAAGGATGACTTTGATTTTTTTTCTTTTTGAGACAGGGTCTCCCTGTAGCCCCAGCTGGCCTGGAATTCACAATGTAAACCAGGCTAACCTCTATCTCATAGCGATTCACTTGCCTCAGTCTCCTGAGTGCTGGGATTAAAGGTGTGCACCACCATACCCAGCTAGACCTTGAACTTCTATACCCCCTACCTCCATCTTCCAAGTGCTAAGAATATAGGTGTTCACAACAGCCCCAGTTTATTCAGTTCTGGGTATTGAACTGAGGACTTTGTCCATGCTAGGCACATACTCTATTAACTGAACTACTTCCTTGGCCTAAGACTTGTTTCTTGTGTTAACGTCAGTTCATGCCTGGTCCAAGAAAGAAGACTGAAAAGAGAAAAACATTGTGCATGTTGCAATAAATATATATTCTCAACTATTAAAAGTATATAAATATATATATATATTGTCCTTTGCACACATAAAATAAAAAATAAAGTATTTCAAATACTAGGTGCAAAGATTTTGCTGCCAGTTCTTTTCTAAAATATTTTATTTTTATCTTTTGTGTGTCTCTGTGTGAATGTGTATGAACATATTGCCATCTCTCCAGCCCCAGAAGTTCTTATTATGTGATAGTAACACAATTATGTTAACAAACCTATCCTGAATTCAAGTAACATTTTTTTTTCTAAAAACAGGGTCTCACTATGTAACCCTGACTAGCCTGGAACTCTCTCTGTAGACCAGGCTGGCCTCAGACTCACAGAGATCCACCTGCCTCAGCCTCCTGAGCGCTGGGACTAAAGGCGCATGTCACCACACCTGACTCAGATAATACTTTTTTGAATGGATTAAAGAGAGAATGGATCCAGTGAGCTGGCTCACTGAGTAAAAGTGCTTGTTGTGGGAGCCTACAGGTTTGCTCCCCAGATCCCATGGTAGAAACTAATACACACACACACACACACACACACACGCACACATACATTCATTAATAATAAAGTATTTATGGCTGGAGAGATGGCTCAACAGGCAAAGGTATTTGCCACCAAGCTTGATAACTGAGTTCCATCCCTAAGACCCACTTGGTGGAAGGAGAAAACTAACTCCTGCCAAGTTGTCCTCTGACTTCACACACACACACACACACACACACACACACACTTAATAATATATTTTTAAATAGCTTTTTTTATTAATTTATTTTGTGTGCATGTATGTCTGTGTGTTTGTGAATGCATGCATGTGTGCATGTGTGCGTACGTGTGTGTGTGTGTGTGTGTGTGTGTGTGTGTGTGTCTGTGTTTGGCTGTTTGCATGCCAGTGTGTGAGTATGGAGGTCAGAGGACAGTTTGCAGAAGTCAGTTCCCTCCCTTCACCATATAGGTCCCAGTGCTGAAATGAAATTGTCAACCTTGGTGGAAAATGTTTTTACCCACTAAGCCCAAAATAAAACATTAAAAAAAAATTTTTTTTAAGAGAGAGAGCTGGGTGTGGTGAGATACATTTTTAATCACAGCACTTGGGAAGCAGAGGTAGGATCTCTATAAGATTGAAGCCAGCCTGGTCTATATAGTGAGTTCCAGGCTAGTCAGGACTACATACTGAAATCCTAGAGAGAGAGAGAGAGAGAGAGAGAGACAGAGAGAGACAGAGAGAGACAGAGACAGAGAGAAAGACAGAGAGAGAAAGGGAGGAGAGGCAGGTTCATTTCCTGAAATGTATGCAACAAAACACCAGCCCTGTAAGAAGCATTTTGTGGATACAGCTCATCTTTCCCTGGAAGATTCCCAACAAACACAGACATATTTATTTGTTTGTTTACTTATTCACATATTTGTTTTTCTTTTTTTGTTGTTCTTTTATTTGTTGGTTTGTTTTGTGTGTGTGTGTGTGTTGAAACAGCATCTCTCTGTATAGCCTAGCTGGACTGGAATTCACTATGTAGCCAAGGCAGGCCTTGAACTTGAGGTAACCCTCTGCCTCAACTTCCATAATGCTGGAACACATTTTATCTGTCGGTGTTCCCTGCAAGGAGCAGTGGCCAGGTGACAGAACTGCAGACAAAGAGGTGGAAGTAGAAGTGGTTGGGTGTGGTTCCCTGAAATGTTCACAAAGAGCTTACTGAGCTATACAGGATAGTTGGCCACTTTGTGTCTCCCTTCATCCTGTCTGAACTTGGTTGTGATGGGGAAGTGTCAAAAGTTGTCTTTGATCTTGAGGGGACAGTAAGAGGATGAAAGCCATAGGGCAAGGAAGATTGAGCAGGACCATAAAAGTGGCCTTGGTCCCTAGTGGCGCCATACTTCTTCCAATCAATGAGAAAGAGGAAATATGTATTTGGTTGGGGAACTATGGCATCAGTTTGTTTGTAGTGCTGGTGATGAACCCAGGGTCTTTTGTGTACTAGGCTGGCACTGAACCACTGACCATTCCCATTGTTAGAAATAAAATCGGAAATTTTCTTTTGTCTAGAGATATGCCAGAGTTATGGTTTTCTCTAGGATCTATGACCTCTCAGGCCATACGTATTTGGCTATAATTACAGTGCCACCCATGAGTTCATTCCCACTGAGAGGGCTTTAAGTCCAATTAGACGGCCTTTGATTACCCCCCAGATAACAGTGCCATTACTGCACCAATAGAGGTAGTTTACTGTGCCAGTCATTATGATTATTCAGCTTTAGTACTGGATTTGACCATTGATTGATTTTCTCCTTTAGCAGCTTACATTGTATTCTCTAGAACTATGAGAGCTAGTCTTCAGGGAGACGGCTTCTAGGTCAGGTCCAGCTCCATTGCTCCAAGCCCTGTGTCCAAATTATGTCCTGTCTTCAGCAGTAGGGTCTTACCTTCAAATTCTGGGAGATAACCAAGGGCTCTGAAAATAGCCTCTGTTATTTTGGGAGTCCCTTGGACTACTCTGACCAACCACTCAAAGGGAGGTCTATCCTGTCTGGCATTGTGCTCCTTGCCATACAGCCCCTAAATATACACATGCACTAATATTCAGACACCATATATGCATTTCTCAGAGGGCTCCCAAGCCAACACATTTCCGTCTGTTTTTCCAGGACACCCATGATCCATTCATCTTTCTCCATCCAACCATCCCCCACTCCCCAGTCCAAGTGCCCCCATTATCCCCACCCTGCCCCATAACACCCCCCAACCCCCTCTCCTGAGTTACCCCACCCCCACCCCCATGGTCTTCTGCATGTCCCTCCCTCTTCCCCTCCCAGCCAAACACTCCTATTTTCCCCACCTTTCCCCTGGTACCATCTGTTCTCTACTATCCCCCTTTTGCAGGCTTTTTCCTTCCCTTTAACTCCATGTTCCTTTCCATTTTCCTGGCTCCTGCTGTCATATAGCTAGACAAAAGGAAAAGACTTATCATATGCTAAATATGGATCCTTATATTTACAGACAAGTGTACCATACACTACTCATCAAAGAAGCTTCTTTTTGTAATAGATGGAGACTACTTCCACAACTGGACACATACAGAGAATACATGTCTGAGAGATGCCCACCCCTAGGTGACATATCTATATTGGAACCTCTACACAGATCACAGTTCATCAGGAAGCCCAAGATATGAACTCAGGGCAGGAACCTGGAGGCAGGAGATAGAGTACAGACCATGGAGGAACACTGCTTACTGGCTTGCTCCCCTGGCCCTTGCTCAGCCTGCTTTCTTATGCAATACAGTCCCATCTGCCGAGGGGTGGCACCACCTACAGTGGCCTGGGCCCTCCAACATCACTCATCAAGAGGATGCCCCTCAGACATGGCCACAGGCCAGTCCAATAGAGGCAATTCCCCAACTGAAGCTCCCTAAACCCAGGTGTGTCAAGTTGACACTAAAGCTATCCATCCAGCACACCCATCATTCCCTGAGTGCTTTCTAGATATACTGTCAGGGTAATATTAATTATCTTGATAAACTGTCACGTGCTGTTTGAGCTCACTGAGATGCTGACTCTGGAAATGGAATTGGCCCTCCCACTTCAGACTCAAGTCTATTATCTCTAGTTGTGTTCTCCAAGACTTTTCCAAGTTCAGGCTGGCCCCCTGACCCTGTGACAAGGAGAAGGAGAACAATAAAACACCCTAAGAGTAAAGGCACTATGCAGTTGAGAACAACTAAGATGTAAATTAATTTCAACAGAGGGTATCACTGTCTATAATGAAACTAACTAATGGGATTATTTTCAGTACTATTTATATTTTATTTATTCTTAACCTAATCTGTTAATGTTTCCTTTTGTCCTTCCTGTCTCCTCTGATTTGTGTTTTTAGATTGACAAGGTTTTATTAACTTCCTTCAGTTATTTAGCTCTTAAAAAGGAAAAAGATCTACCTCAAATCTATATGGAAACTTAACTCTTTCCTTAGACCACTAATTACCTATACAAAATGGCATCTAAGCTGGTTGGGTAAAATCCTGTTTGTTGAATACTATTTTTGTTTTTAGTTTACTTTCATGGTGTTTTAAGATGTATTCATTTTGTTTGTCTACTTCAAAGATGTTTTGGTTTTAAAATAATAAACTGGCTTCCCTGAGCCTGCACAACCCACAGACCTCTCTCCAACCAGCAGGCCTCTCTCTCTCTGGGGTAAGTCGATCTCTAGGTGGTACGGCCACCATCTGCCCTACACCAGCATCTTTTCTGGGCCCAGCTCCCAGGCCAGTCCAACCACAAATTCCTGAGGCAAAAATCTTTCCTGGAGGCATCCAGACCTTAGGAGAAAGCCTGAGAGCATCTGATCCTCATCTGACTTGGGCCTCTGTGGGAACTCCTGAAGAAAAAAGCAACCTGGCCACTCCAATATAAAATCAAAAGAGAGAACCGGAAGCTTAGAGGAACCAGTTTTCATGCCCAAAAAGTAAACCACAAAAAGACATAAAGTTCACAAAAAGAAGCAAACCTAAACTTGAAGGCTTGAGTCTCACACAAGAATCAGAAACTACAAAAGAAATTCACATATCAAAATCACAGAGAACAGAGAAA
>NW_008333794.1:715504-717916 GCF_000622305.1 Nannospalax galili
ATGCCAACCCAGATTACTATACCCAGCCAAAATGTCTATTATAGTTGAAGGGGAAAGAAAAATCTTTCATGACATAAATAGGCTGAGGAATTCATGTCTACAAAACCAGCCTGTCAGAGAATTCTGGAAACAATAGAAAGAGCTAAAGAAAGGAATGACCAGGCCAGGCATAGTGGCCCACACCTTTAATCCTAGCGCTAGGGAGGCAGAGGCAGGTGGATCTCTGTGAGTTCAAAGCCAGCCTGGTCTACATACTGAGTTCCAGGACAGCTGCAGCTACAGGGAGACCCTGTCTCAAAAAGACCAAAAAAAAAAAAATTAAACCTGTCTTTTTGTTGTCTCCAAGTAACTCATCTCACTTTCAAGGACAGACACTATCTTAAAGTGAAAGGATGGAAAAAATATACCAAGCAAATGGTACTAAGAAAAAAGCAGGTATAGTAATTCTAATATCTGATGAACTAGACTTTAAAACTAATCAGAAGAGATAAAGAGGGCCACTTCATTCTGATCAAAGGGAAAATAAATCAAGAAGATATTACAATCATGAACATATATTGACCAAACTCTGGTGCACCCAACTTCATAAAAAAATACTACAGGACTTTAAGACCCAAATTAACACCAACTCATTAATAGTAGGGGACTTCAATACCCCACCATCTCCATTAGATAGGTCAACAGGGCAGAGAGTTAACAGAGAGACATCAGAATTAAACAATACCATATATCAAATGGACTAACAGACATCTACTGAGTATACCACCCAAGCACCAAAGAACATACTTTCTACTCAGCACCCTACAGAAACTTCTCCAAAATCGACTGTATACTGGGGCACAAAACAAACCTCAACAAATATGAAAATATTGAAATAATTCCATGTATTCTATCAGACCACAGTGCAAAAAAGCTTAAAATCGACACTGGAAGAACCCCTGGTAACCACATGAACACATGGAGATTAAACAACACACTCCTGAATGATGAATGGATCAAAGGAAATAAGAAAGAAATAAAAGTATTCCTGTAATTAAATGAAAAGGACAATACAACATGACAAAACCTCTGGGACATGCTGAAAGTGGTCCTTAGAGGGAAGTTTGTAGCTCTAAGTGGCTACATCAAAAAATCGTAAAGAACACAAATAAATGACTTAACAGTGCAACTCAAGACACTTGAAAAACAACATCAAATGAAACCCAAACCCAGCAGACAAGAAGAAATAACAATAATCAGGGCAGAAATGAATGAAATTGAAACCGCTGGTCTTACCATGTTCGTCACCATCCTGAAGCAGCTGGCTTGATAGAACGATGGAATGGTCTCTTAAAGACACAGTTACAGCACCAATTAGGTGGCAGTAGTCTGGAGGGCTGGGGCAGGGTCCTCCAGAAGGCAGTGTATGCTTTGAATCAGCATCCAATATATGGTACAGTTTCTCTTATAGCCAGGGTTCACGGGCCCAGGAATCAAGGGGTGGAAATGGGAATGATTCCACTCACTATCACCCCTGGTGACCCACCAGAAAGTTTTTGCTTCCTGTACCCTCGACTTTGCACTCTACTGGCTTGGATGCTTGGGTTCCAGAAGAGGGAGTGCTTCTGCCAGGAGAGACAACAAACATTCTGTTGAACTGGAAGCTAAGACTTCCCCCTGGACACTTTGGTCTTCTGATGCCCTTAAGTCATCAGGCTAAGAAAGGAATAACAATATTAGGAGGGGTGATTGACCCAGACTACCAGGGGAAATTGGACTGGTTCTCTACAGTGGAGGTAATGAAGATTATATCTGGAATGCAGGAGATTCCTAAGGGCAACTTTTGGTGTTACCATGTCCTGTGATTAAGGTCAATGGGAAACTGCAACAACCCAATCCAGACAGGACAACAAATGGCCCAGACCCTTCAGGGATGAAAGCATGGGTCAGTCCTCCAGGGAAAGGGCCAAGACCTGCAGAGGTGCTTGCTGATGTTGGAGGAAATTCAGAATGGGTAGTAGAGGAAGGTAGCTACAAATACCAACTTAGGCCATGTGACCAGTTGCAGAAATGAACTACCAAACCTAAACCAAGAAGAGATTAACAGCTTAAACAGACCCATAACACAAAAAGAAATTGAAACAGTAATACAAAACCTGCCAACTAAAAAAAGTCCAGAACCAGATGGATTTACAACAGAATTCTATCAGACATACAAAGAAGATCTATATCCAATACTACTTAATTTATTCAAAAAGATAGACATGGAGGGAGAACATTCAAATTCCTTCTATGAAGACAGCATCACTCTAACACCAAAGCCAGGTAAACATACAACCAAAAAAAGAAAACTATAGACCCATATCCTTAATGAACATACATGCAGAAATTCTCAACAAGATACTTGCAAACTGCATACAGACACACATCAAA
>NW_008333794.1:718374-719902 GCF_000622305.1 Nannospalax galili
AATCGGAGAAAGAATTCAGGGAAATGCTCCCATTCACAATTGTTGGCAAAAAAATAAAATATCTTGGAATAAATCTGACAAAAGACACCAAAGATCTCTACAATGAAAAATTTAAATTGTCAAAGAAAGAGATTGAGGAAGACACCAGGAGATGGAAGGACCTCCCATGCTCATGGATTGGAAGAATTAATATTGTGAAAATGACCATCCTACCAAAAGTAATATATAGCTTCAATGCAATTCTAATCAAAATCCCCATGATGTACTTCACAGAATTAGAAAAAACCATCCTTAAATTTGTATGGAAGCACTTTAAAAGACTGCAGATAGCCAAAGCAACCCTGAGCACAAAGAGAAATGCTGGGGAGATTACTATACCAGATTTCAAAGTATACTACAGAGCCATCATCATAAAAACAGCATTGTACTGGCACAAAACAGACACATAGATCAATGGAACATCATTGAAGATCCAAATCTGAGTACACGCAATTTCAGCCACATGAATTTGACAAAGGTGCCAAGAACACACAATGGAGGAAAGACAGCATCTTCAACAAATGGTGCTGGCAAAAGTGGATCTCCACCTGTAGAAGAATGAAACTAGATCCTTATCTTTCACCTTGCACAAAATTCAACTCCAAATGGATCAAAGACCTCAATGTGAAACATGAGACTCTGAAACTGTTAGAAGAAAACATTGGGAAAAACCTACAAGATATAGGTGTAGGAAGGGATTTTCTAAACCAATTGCTCAGGAAACAAGATATCAATTGCTCAGGAAACAAGGGAAAGAATTAACAAATGGGACCTTATTAAACTAAAAAGCTTCTGTACATCAAAGGAGGCAATCAGCGAAGCAAACAGAAACCCCACCGAATGGGAGAAAATTTTCACCAGCGGCACATCCGACAGATGTTTAATATCCAGAATACATAACGAACTCAAAAAACAGAGAATCAAGACAAGAAGTAACCCAATTAATAGATGGGCTAAGGAACTGAACAGAGAGTTAGAAGATGGCTGTGAAACATCTTAAAAGATGTTCAACATCACTAATAATTAGGGAAATGCATAGAACTGGGAAAATGAACAGCAGGCCCCAATCTCATCTAAAGGAATATTGACAATTGATTGCTGCAAGATGAGGAACAGCTGACCCTCCTAAAAGAAAGACCTCTAGATAGGCTGACTAGATTCACCAGAAGGGCAAAGTAGTGGGGAATGGCTGGGGGTGCCAACAACACAGCAGACAGTAGCAGGGATATCAGAGTATAAGTGCTCTAGTGGGGGGAGGCTATGGGAGGGTGCCATCTGGGAAGTGGGAGTATAGTTGAATAAGATGGTTTGGGATATTCTGTGTGATATACACACATACACACAAAAAAATCAACAAATTTTCAAAAATGTATTATATTTGAGGAGGAAGCATGAAAATTTACATCATGCTAATTAGTAGATGTGATAAACATTACTATTGAAATCTACCCAATGACTTTATAGACACTCACAGGAGCCAAGGATCCAA
>NW_008333794.1:720033-727054 GCF_000622305.1 Nannospalax galili
TGTTTATACTGAGTTCAATATTGTATAACTATTAATTCAACTGTGAACCTAAAAATTTACAGCCACTTTTGAAAGAGATGTATCCTTCCTCTGAAGTGTACTGAATATGTTAAAGCTGTAATGAAATGCTTCTTCTAATCATGTTATTAAAAAATTTTTTTTAATGATTAAAAAAAGATAAACCCCATTCTCAACAAAGACTATATAATTAAATATATATACACAGTCAACACAAACTTATGCTTCTTAAAATTAATTTATTTGGTATCATATTGATTTTTAACTAAAATCTCATGCAAAATTAAAATGTTAAATTAACACCAACATATTTTTTTCAGGCCAAAATATTCTCTCTTTAATCTACAACATGGTTCCTGGTACTAAAATATATAAAATTTAAGTACCTCTCTCCCTATATCTTTCTCTCTCCCTATCTCTCTCTCTCTATCTCTCTCTCTCCCTCCCTCCCTCCCTCTCTCACCACTGCCCTTCTGGGGCTCTACTAAACCTCTACTAAACCACTGCCCTTCTAGGGCGCATATTCCCTCAGCCTTTACTAAACTTCAGGATCAACTTGTTCCACAAGCTTCCCTCCCTTCTGACTCACTACGTTTTTTCCGCTTTTCTCCCATCCCATTCCTTGTACTTTGTCTCCATCTACTGCCTGGTCATGCCACGCTCTCATTGCAGGGTTTTCCACTCCTCTCACTTGCCTCAAAATCATACGTGTGTTGGAAAACCCCTTCCTTTCTCTGGATTTAGGATGCTATTTCCAGAGATAGGAACACGCACTACTTCCTGTCTATGACATGATCTCACCTTTCTTCTCCCTGGTGATCTAATTGCGACTTGGAAATAACTAGAAATTAATAACTCGAACCCTCACAACAAAAAAGGATGCTTTCTTTTGATACCTAGTTCACCTCTCTCTCGTTTTGTGTGACTGATGCCAAACCCCTTTTCCTCCTACTCCCTCCCCATCTGTCTCTTCCTCATCTGCTGCACTTTCCTGCCCAGACATGTAATCCTGCCTCCACTCCCTTTGGAGAGAGGATTTTCTTTGTCTCCTGCCTGCTCGGTTCTGTCTCTACCTCCTACCTGCTTGCTCAGTTCTTTCTCTATCTCCTCTTCACTCTGTACTTAATCTGTCACTATGGGAACCACCCACTCAAAGTCTCAGGGTCTCACACCTCTTGTCTTCTTAAATCCTTAAAACAACTAGGACTTTCAGATATGATCAGGCCAAAATGCCTAAAGTTCCTGTGCACCACTGCCTGGCCTCATGATGATTTAGATAATGACTCTGTTTGGCAACACACCGGAACCCTAAACTTCAACATTTAGAGAAATTTAGAAAATTTCCGCCATCTTAAAGTCAAACGGTCCAAATTACCACACCTCCAAGCTTCCTTTGATCTCCATGCTAATCTCTCCCTCTGGGTCCCATGTTCTTCCCATCAGATTCTTCTGGCTAAGACAGTTTCACAGGATCCCAACCCGCCAGGGGCCTCTGCCCCTCCCCTCCTCCTCCCTACCCCTCCACCTCAGCTTTTGATCCTACCATAGCCAATGAACTGCCTCTGATTAGGACCCATCCCCAACCTCCTCCTGCTCCCCATCCTGAGGCACAGCCAAGTCCTCCCCATGCTCTCCCCTTGCTATACTCTCCCTTGCCTCCCATTTGAGGGCCCAACCTGGCACTCCTCCTTTCTTCAACTCGAACTCCCTCTCCATGCCAAGATCCTCCCCTTCCTGGTGCTGCTCTCCTTCCACTGACTCTCCTCTACTTGAAGAAATCCAAACCCTTAAACACCTCTTTGCCAAATATTCCCTAGTCCCCCCTATTCTGGCTTCTAGCTCAAATAACCTGTTTTTTTGTTTGTTTGTTTTGGTCTTTTTGAGACAGGGTCTCCCTGTAGCCCCAGTTGTCCTGGAACTCACTATGTAGACCAGGCTGGCCTTGAACTCACAGAGATCAGCTTGCCTCTGCCTCCCAAGTGCTGGGATTAAAGGCAAGCCCCACCACACCTGGCTTCAAATAACCTGTTTATCCCTCCTGTATCTACTTCTACTTCAATTCCAGATCCCGCCTCCAAAACTCCTGCCCCTGCCTTGTCCCCTCATGGACTGGAAACCCCTCCCATCTCTCCCACTCTGGCCTCTTTCCAGGACTCCCCTTCTCCCAATCCCTCTCCTATGTCAAGCCGTACTTGCTCCCACACCCAGTCTCAACCCCCTGCCCATGGTATCTTTCTCCCTCCAGGAGGTGGCAAGCATGGATGGGATGGTCAAGGTCCATGTCCCTTTCTCTCTTGGAGATCTAGCTCACCTCAAACACAAAATAGGCTCTTTTCCACTAATCCTACACACTTCATACAAGATATTAAATACATCACTCGCACCTGTGATCTAACCTGCACTGTCCTGCCCCATGTGTTTTGAGATAGCCCTCACCACTTTGGACAAGCCCAGCCAAGGATTTAACCTCCCTAAATCTTAACCCCTCCACCATCCTACAATATTTAGATAACCTATTTCTTTGCTCTCCATCTCTCTCAGTCTCCAAGGCCCACACAATCAAACTCCTTAATTTTCTGGGTACAAGAGATATAGGCTATTTTCAGCTAAGGCTCACCTTTCTCTCCCTCAAGTCAAGTACTTGGGTTCCTTCTCAAACCTACATCCAGCCATTTAACTATACATAGGACAAGTTACCTAAGGTCTTTAAAGCCCCCCACAATCAAGGAGAAAATTCTATTTTTCCTAGACATTGCAGGGTACCTGTGCATCTGGATTCCTAGTTTTGCCCTCTTGGCAAAGCCACTCTACGAAGCCTCTAAAGGAAACTCCCCTGAGTCTGTTGACCCCTTAGGGCCCATTACAGTAGCCTTCCACAACTATAAACACCTTAAAGTCACCGGCTCTACCTCTCTCCAACCTCAAATGTCCATTCCTCCTCTATAGAATTGAAAATAAGGACCAGGCATTAGGGTCTTTGGGACAGATGAGGGGTCCCACTTTTGTCCCAGTAGCTTATCCCTCTAAACAGCTTGATACCATCTGGGGGTGGCAACCTTGCCTCTGTACTCTGGCCACTACTGTTCTCCTGGCTCCAGAAGGAATTAAGCTCACTTTGTGTCAGCCCATCTCTGTCCTTTCCCACCACCAGCTTAAGGATTTAACTAACCCGCACATCTATTGCCAATCTAGCTCCTTCTAAATTACAACTCTTCCATGTCATGTTTCTTTAAAAATCCCTTGCACAACCTTCATTCCTGCCCTCCTCTCAATCCAGCTTTCTACCTCCCTTCCAGTGAACTGCTCATTCACTCGTGCTTGGAAACTCTTCAGGAACTCTCCTACCAGGATCCCCTAATTTTCCAGATCCCCTACCAAACCCAACCCTAACTTGGTTTATGGATAGTTTAACTCTCACCCCAACAATGTCCCACAGGCCATAGTATCTCTCACAGATGTCATTGAGTCAGGAACCCTACTGCTTGGGACCATGTCACAAAAAGACAAACTTGTGACACTCACCAGGTCACCTAAGGATGACCTCTTCCTCCAGCATCCCTCCCTTCTACACTGCCTTCACCCTTCTAAGGAAACTATTCAAGGAACATGCTGACCAGATTATTCCCCAGGCTTCTAAAGGCCAAATTGATCACCCTCTTCAACCTGGAGATCACGCCTACCTGCGGGTTCACACCCAACAGAAAAGAGTGAAGGAAACCCTCCAGCCTCATGGTCCTCACCTCGTGATCCTTTCTACCCTGACTGAAGCCAAGCTCTCGGGGCAACCAATTTCTAAAGTCGTAGCTTAGTCAACTAGTCTAAGGATGTCTAGTCAAGGTTTATTTAAGGATGTTGCCCAAGCTCTATCTGCATAGCACATGGTAATTAAAAGTACCAGACTGGTGTAACTAACCTTGTTGGATGTTTAATAGCCAGACTCTAAGGCCTATATTAATCTGGTCAGAGGGACTTAAAGGGACAAATTTTTGTTCCTTGACCTCCAAGATCAAACAAGTTCCAGGGGCTATGGAGCATCTCTTGAAGTGTCCTGTAACTTTGGTGAGTCACCCGTCCTCTTGTTCAGGAAGGCCATGGAGACCCCAGAAGGTGGACTTGAACCAGTGTCCAGTCTGCAAAGAGGAGGGTCAACACAGAAGAAACATTTCCTCCATGCTTTCAAGCGAAGCCCCGGTCAAGCAGGACCTTTTGACTTATCTTCATGTAGATGGAACTGATAAAAGCCTGAGGAGCCAGGGGCTTCCCCTAAGCCCATGTGACCTCTGAGGTCCAAATCCTCAAATGACCTTAAGAGTAAAAATAAATTGATT
This sequence comes from Nannospalax galili, assembly GCF_000622305.1. Classification (NCBI taxonomy): domain Eukaryota; kingdom Metazoa; phylum Chordata; class Mammalia; order Rodentia; family Spalacidae; genus Nannospalax; species Nannospalax galili. Next base: position 724,380 of record NW_008333794.1, read on the forward strand.
TGGGCCAACAGTATGGTCTTAAACACCCAAAAAGAAAGTATAACCAAAAATTAAAGTCATCAGTATATTTTAACAGTTCAAGGGATTACACAACCCAGACATTAGATGTAAGTTCTTATGTTATTTAGACAATTATCTCTCATTGATGATTTTGTTCCTAATAAGACAACACTACTCAAATGTAAGACTTCAAATCTTGGTCTCCAATACTGTAGTGCCCACCTACAGCTAAGGGAGGCAACCCACTATTGTTCTAGCCTAAAAAATTAAATGATGGCTAAATTTGTTTTTCTCTCCCTATCTAGAAGCCTTTGAGAGGTAACTGACACTAATTCTAGCCACTCCAACAGCTATCAAAATGCCTGAAAACAAATCCTGAGTCCATCACTCTCGAGTTCGGTCCTGGCAAAAGAAAAAAAAAAAAGAAAAGAAAAAAAATGAGCTATTATCTTGGTGCTAACCACTGTTCCTTGCCTTTTCAGATATTTTTGGGACCAAAATCCAAAAACTAACTCTTACTCTTATACTAATTTTAATCAGTTGTTACTTTCCTTCCTTCCACATGTATATGAACACCTGTCAACCACTGAGGACCCTGTTGCGATGCATGAAGAGGGAACCCCTGCTGTCTGATAGACCCTTAATCCAGCCCCCCCCACGTCAACCCTGTCCAGCAGGAAGTAGCAAGATGGCAACAGCGCCCCCTGTCCTATAACACAAAATGATGGAATGTTAAGGTTCAGCTAGCCCTGCCCCCTCACAAGCCCCTGAGAAAAGGGAACTGAGTTGATAAGCACCCTGGTCTTTGAAGTCAAGAGAAACAGACTTTTCTCCACTGTTTGGCCAACACAGAAGGCTTCCCTTTGATCTCTAAAGAGGACAGGTTTTTGTGGGGGTTTTTTGGTCTGTTTTGAGACAGGGTCTCCTTGTAGCCCCAGCTGTCCTGGAACCAGGCTGGCCTCAAACTCACAAAGATCCACCTGCCTCTGACTCCCAAGTGCTGGGAATAAAGGCATGCGCTACCACACCCGGCCCAAGAGGACAGGTTTTAACAGTCCTGCTCTCCCACTCCCCCCACCTAACTTTAAAAAATATATATATTCCCGCCTTCTGCAGAAAGTAGAAGCCTCCCCCTTTAAAAAGACCCCAGCTCACAACCCGGACAGACATTTTCCCTGCCGGGAAGGGAATGTGTCCCATGTGTTCCTTTGCTAATAAACTCTATTCTGATGGAGTTTTATCTGTGTCCTGGTGCTTTCTCCTGATCAACCCTATTTGTCATATGCCTACTTTATCTATCAGTCTACATAGTGAGTTCCAGGCCAGCTGGGGCTACAGGGCGACCCTGTCTCAAAAAAGAGAAGACACAAAAATAAAATAAAATAATAAATAAATAAAATAAAATCTGAGGTCTGTCCCACCAATACTGCACAAAGAACATGTGAACAGAGAGAAAGTAACTTAGCAAGATTGATTTTACTTTTGCAAAAAGAGTGGTTGTGTGGTTGGTCAAATCCAGTTAAGCACACAGGACCGGAAAGCTTGATAGGTTTTTATTCCTAATGCTGGAGTACTGTATCTTTTCTCCACTGGCTGGTGTTCAACCTCACAGTCTTTCCCAGTTGGCTAGTTTTAAAAAATCAGTGCAAAGTAAGGCAGAACTCCACTGCCCCAGGCCATGGGGTGAAAGAATGCATCAGAGCCTTTCCTTAAACAAGTTTTACAGGGTGTGGTGGGATTAAGAGATTAGAATTCCTTCTCATAAACCAAGATTTATAGGATTTGAAAGAAAAAACTTAATATTTAATGTTTCCTACATCCCCACCCCATTTGTTAAACTCTTGTGTTTATTTTGTTTTGTTTTTTGAGAATGGAACTCAGATCTATTTCTATCTGCCACTGTGAGTAGACAGGCCACCTACTGAGAAGAATAAATTGGAGATAAAAGGCAAGATTGCAGTTACTCTTGAAGCTTCTTAATTTACACTGTAAAGGCAAAACTTTCTTTGAAAGAAAAGGTACATTTAATGTTTCTTACAGTGAGACAACCAAAAGCAGACTGAGACGGGATGATGGTCTGGGTTTGGCACTTGGAAAGAGGTTTGAAAGATCAGGCTGAGGTTTTATGATGGAACTCTGAAGGTTCCCTCAGGGCCTGTGAGGGCAGCAGAGATATGGCCATGTCTGAGGAAGAAAACGAGGATCAGAATGGGGCTCCAACTAAGGGAAGACCTTCCCACAGCCAGAGTGCTGCAAAAGTAGACTGGGCTTCCTTGATTGAGGGAGCATTCCCAGCCTAGGGCGGCTGGACACTGTGTGGTGGGGAAGACATCCAGAGAACTCAGTGGTTATAGTCCATGACTGCTGAGGAATTTTCAACCTGGACTAGTGTTCTAAAGCATGTAATTTGATTCTGAAGTGGGATGTTGTCAACTTTGACAGAGGATCCATCTGAGGTCAAGGGGACAGCCCTCCCTGCAATATGTCTACTATTCCTCAGATGTGCTTCTCTTTCATGAGGCCAGGGCCATCTGGACAGATTCAATGGGGAAGTTTTCATGTCTTTCTGAATAATTATTAGGATGTGCTCTCTTTCTCTCTCTCTCTCTCTCTCTCTCTCTCTCTCTCTCTCTCTCACACACACACACACACACACACACACACACACATACATA
>NW_008333794.1:727173-727675 GCF_000622305.1 Nannospalax galili
TTTTTGGTACTGGAAATTGAACCCAGAATCTCATGCATGCCTAACAAGTGCTCTGCCACTATGCTATGTATACTCTGACTGGCTTGGAACTCATTATATAGACCAGGCTGTCCTCAAACTCACAGATATCTGCTTATCTCTGCTTCTCAAACGCTAGGATTAAAGGCATGGGCCATAGTCTGCCCTCCTTTTTAAAAAACTATTTTGAGACAGGGTCTTACTAAATTGTCTAGGCTTGTCTGTGATAGGTTTTGAGGAGAGAGGGAGCAGGTGGCGTGGATGGGATGGAGGCACAGATGGAATTCTCAGCGGGATACAGATTTATTTCGCATGGGGCACCTTTCCTCGGGGAACGGAAAGATGTCAGGGAAGGGAAGGATGTCAGGGAGGGCAGGGAAAGATGTCTGGGAAAAACAGGGAAGGCAGGGAAGGCAGGGAAGGGCAGGGAAGGGAAAGATGTCCGCCCACGGGTTGTGAGCTGGGACTTTATATATGGGGGCTT
>NW_008333794.1:729043-747688 GCF_000622305.1 Nannospalax galili
AGGTTTGTGGGGTCCAACACTCTGTTTTGTTAAGAAAAAGGGGAGGGGCAGGCATGGGCCCCTGTACTAGAGTAGTACACTGAGTAGTTGCCTGCGGAGTAACATTGTAAACTGAGAGAGGGAGAAGTGTGCCCTGCAGGGGGGCACAGAGAAAGCAAGTGGAGACATTAGCATTAGAGAAGTTTCTCAGGAGATTAACCAATAAAGTGAGAATGCGATCCCAAGAGAAGCTGCGGGAGGCATTGAAGCTTTGAAGCTGCTTCGCAGCCATGCTGGAGAATGGGAGAGAAATAGAAAGGGAGGGCTTTTGCATGAGATCCCTGCCAAGTAGGGGGGTTGGGCAGGTGGGCATAACCAGGAAGGAGTGAGTTAAAGGCACCTTCCAGAATACACAGGCTAAGGGTCCTGTTGATTTGGCGTTGTGAGGCTTCCCATCAACCCCCACCACAGAGATCTGTGAGGGAAAAACTTTATCAGAGTAGGAAGGGAGAACTGACCATGAAACGCCAGTGTCAATAATGAAATTAATAATCTTATCCGCCACCATGGCTGAAACCCTAGGCTCCTCCATTGTGATAGTCATAGAAGCGGTGCAGGCCGAGAAGCCAGGGCGTCGACAGTCTTCAGCCGCCAGGCCTAGAAGGTCATTCACTGAACCCTGTAAATGAGGCTGGGTCTGGGAGGTGAGTGGCCTTCCAAGGCATTGCAAAGAAGGACAATCAACTCTCCAGTGACCTTGTTTCCCACAGGAAGGACAGGGTCCAGGTGGTGGCCGTGGGTCAGGGCATTGCCTTACCCAAAGTCCAGTAGCTCCGCACTTGAAACAGGGTCCTGGCGGATGTTGTTGGGCCCCATTGGTGTTTAAAGTGTTCTTGGGAGGAGCCCTTAGGACTGCAGCCATAAGCTGGTACTTTTGCTTGGACAGGGTAAGCTTGTCTGCCTTCTCCTGTTCCTCTCGGTTATAAAATACTTTAAATGCTGTGTCCAACAGATCTCTCATGGGGGTTTCAGGGCCCTTGTCTAAGCGCCTAAGTTTCCTTCTAATATCTGGAGCTGATTGTAAGATAAAGTGGTGGTGAAGCATAAGCTGTCCCTCTGCAGACTCTGGGTCATACTTGGTATACTGGACCAGAGCATCAGTGAGTCTGTCCATAAACTGAGCTGGGGTTTCAGCAGAGCTCTGAGTAACCAATCTAAGCTTTTGAAAGTTAACTACCTTAGGGGGTGAAGCTCTCTGAAGACCTGTCAGGAGGCAAGTGATCATGTGGTCCCTGGCTGCTCTACCTGGGGAAGGTCCTGCCTGGGCTCCTAGTGGGGGTTGGTAATCCCACCCAGGGTCCTGAAGGGGAACTACCTTACTGCCAATAGGGTGAGCTTGGTTAGTAGAATGAAGCTCATTAGCATATTCCTGTGCTGCTGTCCAGACCCTATGTCTCTCATCAGGGGTAAGGGTAGACTGGAGAATCATAAAGAGATCATGCCAGGTTAGATCATAGCTGTGAGTAATATATTTAAACTCTTGTATGAAGTGAGTAGGATTAGTGGAAAAGGAACAAATTTTGTGCTCAACCAGTGTTCTTAACCACTGAGATATCTCTCCAGCCCTAGTTAATTATTTTTATGTTATGTGCATGAGTGTTTTACCTACATGTATGTAAGTGTGCCATATGTGTACAAACCCACAGAGGCTGTTGGAACCCCAGTTTGGGGTCCCCAACGTCCATAGGAGGCCGCTCCCCAATAACTCAGTCCTCAGACCAGGAGATGCAACAAGCATGAGGATTTATTACGTTTTGCAAAACGGACCCCTGCCTCACTCGGAGGGCAGAAGCCCAGAGCCCAGTTCACAGGCTTCTTTTAAAGACAAAGACCACAAACTAGAGAGAAAGCGGCAGTAATGTCACAAGCGGCGGCTATGTGCCAAGCAAAAAAGCAGAGGCTATGTGCCAAGCAGAGGTAGGGGGGGATTTCTGGGATGATTTCCAGCTTTGGGCAAAGAGCATGAAAAAGGTCAGCTCAGCTTGTTCTTAGCATTCAGAATTATTTTTTTATTTTTATTTCCTTGTACAGTTCTTTGGCCTGGAGGACTTATTTCCTTGTCTTTAGCCTAGGGGGACTGAATTAGGGTCCTTCAATATTGAGGTCTAAGGTTCCAGTGTTTGGCCAAACAGAGTTATTATCTAGTTTGTGCTGAGACCAGGAAGTCGTGCACAAGAATTTTAGGCGTTTTGATCTGAAAGTGAAAGAAGGGTTAAAGACCTCAGCTGGTGGGTGGGGGAACAAAAAGGAAGATTACATGGTGGGGGGGGAAGGTTTGGCTCACGTCACGTAAAAACGAGAACGAGAAGAATCAGGCAACAAAAGAAAAGCGTCCTTTTTTCTATTGCTGATTCGAGTTAAATTCCCGAACCCCAGGGCATCATCGTGCAATCACTGGGGGGGGAATACGAGTTGTGCGTGTCCCCGCCAGTGACCACAGTGTCCTGTAGTCAAAGGCAGGGCGGAACCTCCCACACACCAGTGTGATTTCGAGCGAGTAAAAATGAGTTAGGAGAGGTTCTGCAACGTGGTGCGTGACCAGCCAGTAGGAGCCAAAGCATAAGGAAACAAGGTAGTGATGGGCCCGGGAATGGAGAAGAGTGGAGAGGCCTAGATGAAGCTCAGAGTAGCCAGTAAATGGAGGGAGAGGAGAGAGAGAAGATGAGATGTTAGGGGAAGGCAAAAGATGGCAGGAGCTAGGAAGGGAAGGGAGCTGAGGTAGGGAAAAGGATTTGAGTGCAACGGGGAGACAGGTCTGACTCCCAGGTGGGCGTGGACAGACACAGTAACTGTGCCGGGCAGTTCAACGGTCGCAGAAACCAGTGCTGTACAGTGGCCGTGAGTGAGGTCCGGGAGTGACCGAATTTGATTGGAAAGGAGATGAAAAGAAAACTGGCGGAGCGTAAAAAGCAGAGGCCAGTAATGACAAGCGAGTCCGAAAGTTTTACGTGCGAGGTCCCTTCAAGTAAGATCCGAGTCACGGCACCATCTGATAGGTTTTGAGGAGAGAGGGAGCGGGTGGCGCGGATGGAGGAGGCACCAAGGCACAGATGGAATTCTCAGCAGGATACAGATTTATTTCGCACGGGACACCTTTCCCTCAGGGAAGGGAAAGATGTCAGGGAAGGGAAGGATGTCAGGGAAGGGAAGGATGTCAGGGAAGGGCAGGGAAAGATGTCAGGGAAAAGATGTCCGAAGGGAAAGATGTCCGCCCACGGGTTGTGAGCTGGGACTTTATATATGGGGGCTTTAGGGTGTGGAAGGGGGGAATGTTTGGGGGAGAAATCAGGGAGGGGGAAGCAGGAAAAGCCTGCTTATCTTATCTTTGGAGATCAGAGGAGAGGCAGGCTGCTTCTCAGCAGAGTTTGTTTCCCTTGACTCCAAAGGTCAAGGTGAGGTCCCTGTTCGGGAGGGGGGAAACTGCTGCTCTTTGGAACCCCAACGGTCTGGAACTTTTAATCCTCCAGGCTCAGCCTGCCAAATAACTGGTGTTATAGGCCCACACCACCAGGCATGACTGAAACCTTTTTTTTTTCTTTAATTTTATGTTTATGCGTGTATTACCTGCATGTAGGTAAGTGCACCCATGTCGTGCAATGCCCTCAGAGGTCAGAAGAGGCTGTCAGATCCCCTGGGACTGGAGTTACAGACAGTTGTTAGCTGCCATGTGGGTGCTGGGATTCGAACCTGGGTCTTCTGAACAACCAGTGTTCTTAACTGCTGAGCCATCTCTCCAGCCCTTTATTTATTATTTTTATTTTATGTGTATGAGTGTATTGCCTGCATGTGAGTGCACCTGTGTCATGCAATGCCTCGAAGGACAGAAGAGCCCATCGGATCCCCTGGAACTGGAGTTATGAACAGTTGTTAGCTGCCATGTGGGTGCTGGGATTTGAACTCGGATCTTCTGCAAGAACAACCAGTGTTCTCAACCACTGAGCCATCTCTCCAGGCCCCCGACTGAATTTTTTTTTTTAATTTTATTATTTTAGTTTTATGTGTATGCATGTATTGCCTGCATGTAGGTAAGTGCACCCATGTCGTGCAATGGCCATGGAGATCAGAAGAGGATGTCAGATCCGGTGGGACTGAAGTTACAGACAGCTGTTAGCTGCCATGTGGGTGCTGGATTTGAACCTGGGTCCTCTGAAAGACCAACCAGTGTTCTTAACCACTGAGCCATCTCTCCAGCCCCTGACTGAAATATTTTTTAAAAACTATTTATGCCTTGACCGGGCATGGTAGCACATGCCTTTAGTCCCAGCACTTGGAGGCAGACGCAGGTGGATCTGTGTGAGTTCAAGGCCAGCTTGGTTCTACAAGTAAGTTTCGGGCCAGCTGGGGCTACAGGGAGACTCAGTCTCAAAAAGATCAAAATGAAAAAAACAAAAACAAAAACGAAACCTATTCATGCCTTTTATTCCTATTTATTAAACCAAGAAGACATGCACAAAACAATAAAAAAGTGGTAAGGAAACAATGAGGATGCAATTAGGTAATTCTACCTTCCAGATACACCCACACTTCATATTTTAATATAAAATTATGTCTTTTATGTACATTTCTTGAAAGTTTATTCTATTTTACATGGCATTTTGGTTGTATGTGTGTGTGCATGTGTGTGTATTTTAAGACAGGACCTCATGTAGCCCAGGCTGACCTCAAATTTACTGTGTAACTGAGGATAATCTTGAATATTTGATCCTTCTCCCTCCATCTCCCAAATGTTGGGATTACAAGCATGTGTCCCCTCTATACCTGCCTAGTGTATTCCTTTCTTTGACAGGATCCCATGTAGCTCAGACTACTCTCAAACTCCTGATCCTCTTGCTTCTACCTCCTATGTGATGAAATTACATGTGTGCTCAACCATGCCTGATTCTTCCTTTTCTTTTCTCTTTTCTTAGTAGCAGGGATTAAACCAAGGATCTCATGCACGTTAGGCAAGTGCTCAACCACTGAATTATAGCTCCAGTTCCCACACCCCTCCCACCTTTTTTTTTTTTCACTTTATTTTGAAACATGGTCTCACTTATGTTGCCTAGACTGACTCAGCAGTTAAAAGCACTGGCTGCTCTTGCAGAGGACCCCAGTTCATTTCCCAGCACCCACATGGTGGCTAACAACCATCTATAACTCCAGTTCCAGTGGATCCAACACTGTCTTCTGACCTCTGTGGGCATTGCAGGACTCGGGTGCACTTACACACAGGCAGGCAATATTCTCCTATGTTTAAAAAAAAGATAAGATGGGCGTGGTGGCGCACGCCTTTAATCCCAGCACTCGGGAGGCAGAGGCAGGTGGATCCCTGTGAGTTCAAGGCCAGCCTGGTCTACATGGTGAGTTCCAGGACAGCTGGGGCTAAAGGGAGACCCTGTCTCAAAAAGACCAAAAATAAATAAATAAATAAATAAACAAATAAATAAATAAAGATAAGACGCTGGTGTGGTGGTGCGTGCCTTTAATCCCAGCACTTGGGAGGCAGAGGCAGGTGGATCTCTGTGAGTTCAAGGCCAGCCTGGAAGTGTGCCACGTGGCCTCTAAGATGCCTATAAAACTAGCAGATTTCTAAAGCCCCCAAGAAACTCAAATGCAAAAATGTATTGTCTCAGGCTATGAAGCGTTGCCGTAGAACAATAAATAAATTGCTAATATTTATTAAGCACTTCAAGCACTTCATACAGGTAAGCCACTTGGCTAATTACATTATTTTAAGGAAGGACAGATGTATCTTGGCTCAGTGTCATGGAGGGGAGGTCTGGTGGCTGGAGCTCTGTGGTGTGGCTTGTGCAGCCTGACCTGTTACATCTCCTTGTATCAGGAAGCACAGCACATCATATTTAACACCTCCAAGACCCTAAAGTGGTATGTATAATTATTCATGTAAGATCGCTCAATTTAGCACTCTTTTTAGTGATTGTGCAAGCCTATAATCATACCACTTGGTAGGTGGGAGGAGGGTCAGGAGTTCAAGGCCAACCTCCTTTACATGACAGTCTATTTTTTTTTGTTGTTCTATTTTAAAGCCCAACTTGTTCAGAGCTTGGCCCACTAGGCAAAGGTTCCATGTGGTCAGGTTCTTTAGGATTTAGTACTGATACTTCTTCACATTAAATGTAACTCCCAACATCAATACCAATTCTAAAACTCCTAATCTATTATGTTTTTTTAAAGTATTTTATTTCTTATTATTTTTTATGTGTCTGAGTGTATTGCCTACATGTATGTAAGTGCAATGTCTGAGGTCAGAAGAGGGCATAGGATTCCCTAGAACTGGAGTTACAGATGGTTGTTAGCTGCTGTGTGGGTGCTGGGAATCAAACCTGGGTCCTCTGCAAGAATAGCCAGTGCTCTTAACCTCTGAGCCATCTCTCCAGCCCCCTGCTGTTTTTTGAATCAGGGTCTTACTCTGTAACTCAAGGATTGTCTCAAACTCACAATTCTCCTGCCTCAACCTATAAATGCTGGGAATATGAGTCACCACACTTGGCTTGCTACTTTATTTTGGGGACAGGGCCTCCCTGTAGCCCCCACTGGCCTGGAACTCCTGATGTAAATCAGACTGGCCTCCAACTTACAGCTCTGCCTGCCTCTGCCTCCCAAGTGCTGAAATTAAAGGCCTGTGCTACCACTCCCCAATACTTTATTACATAAGCTTTTAAGACATCCCTCCAAATGATTCTAAGGCAGAAATAGCTCAAACTCTAAATTAAAGCTACCTAATTTCTGTGATGTTAATCCTAAAGGATCAACTGAAAAGCCATTGAGCATGTATGTAAGAAAGCCTTGCATTTGGGGCTGGAGAAATGGCTCGGTGGTTTAAAATCATTTACTACTCTTCCAGAGTACTACGTTCAGTTCCCAGCACCCACAGGGCAGCTTACAACCTTAACTCCAGAAAACACCCTCTTCTGACCTCCAAAGGCAACAGAAATGCACATTGTGTACTTCCATACAGGCAGGAAAACACTCATAGAAATAAAAATGAAATTACAAACAGAAAGGAAAAAGAAAAAGAAATGGATTCAATCAACAGGTAGGTCTTCATGCCCCTGCTGGCTCTCCATCTCCCCTAGAACTACGTTTTGCTTCCAGGAACGCTCAGGTTATCACTTGGACTTGGACTCTTCGCAGCAAGAGTGTTATCCTTGCAAATCATATCCTATTAGCCTTTTCAAGTATGTTGGTCCATGTCTAGAATCTCAGAAGAAAGGACAGATTCAGTGGATTTCAGCTAACTAGATTCTGCTAGTTGTCCCAAAAGAAAACCAAGCAGAAAAGGTGATGGTGAAACAGGAAAAGGAACTTTAACTTCAACGTGCTCCTGTTGAGGTTACTGAGGGAGAACAAAGACCAGAGCTAAGGGAGTCCTCATAGCAGGGAGTCTTAGTAAGTCAAAAAAAGTTGCTGCTGCCTGCTGGGGGATCTGCAACTTCATTTGGTGTGGAGGAAGTGCTGGCTCAGGGGGCAATGTCCATTTGCTTCACATGATGTTTATCTGTCAGATCTGTGATCCTGAAACTTAAGATAAACAGCAACTCGGAAATAGACAGGTCAGAGAGATAAAATGACCAAGTGTTAGGTTAACTGAGTCCTCCTGCTATTCCAGGTGAAAACTGATGGTAATTTTATCCCCTATGTACTATTTGCAAGTGATATGCTCAAAAAAGTGCTTATGCTATTTATCATAATTTATGGGCCAGTGAGATGGTTTAGTGGGTAAAGGCATAGGCACTTGTCAACACGTCTGACAATCTGAGTTCCATCCCTGGGACCCACACAGCAGAAGAACCAACTCCTCCTACAAGTTGTCCTCTGACCTCCCACTGGTACACCATGGCATGTATGGCACATGCCTTTAATCCCAGCACTGATTGCTCTTTCAGAGAACTGGGGTTCAAATCCCATTATTCACGTGGCGGCTAAGGGATTTGGCACCCTTTTCTGACCTCTGCAAGCATTGTACCACACAGGTGCACTCACATACATGCAGGCAATGCACTCATACACATAAAGTAATAAAAAATATTAAAAAATTTTTTTGTCTTTTTGAGACAGGGTGCACCACTTTTTAAAAATTCTGTAATGGTATCTGTCACTTTGCTAATTTTAAAAATACATAAAATTTTTTTTAAAAAGAGCTGGGCGTGGTCACATATGCCTTTAATTGCAGCACCCAGGAGGTAGAGGCAGGCAGATCTTAGTTCAAGGCCAGCCTGGTCTACAAAGCAAGTTCCAGGCCAGCTGGGGCTACAGGGAGACCCTGTCTCAAAAAAGTTTTAATATACACGGGCATTAAGGAAGAAAGATGCAGGACAGCGTACATCTAAGGGTAGGCATGGGTTTCAGAGAATTTACGTGTTTTAACATTAAGCATATATATGATTTGGGTGACTTTTTTTTTTTTTTTTTTTTGAGACAGGGTCTCACTGTGCAGCCCTAGCTGACCTGCAACTTACTATGTACAACTGGCTGGCTTTAGCCAGGTGTGGTGGCACATGTCTTAATCCTAGCACTTGAAAGGGCGGAGCCAGGAAGATCTCTGTGAGTTCAATGCCAGTCTGGACTACCTAGAGACTACCAGGCCAGATGGTGGTACAGGGAGACCCTGTCTCAAAATGAACCCTTGCCTCAAAAAAAAAAAAAACCAAAAAAAAAAAAAGTAAAAACTTGCTGGCCTTAACTCACAGAGGTCTGTCTGCCTCTGACTCCCAAGTGCTGGGATTCTGGGATTAAAGATTTGTATCACTATGCTGGACTACGTAGACCAGAGTGGCCTCAAATTCAGAGATCCAACTGCCTCTGCCTCCTGAATGCTGGGATTAAAGGTATGTGCCACCATGCCCAGCTTTGGGTGACTTTTGAAGGTGAAGGTGCACTGCTCAAAAGGTTTCTAAGAAACTTTACTCCTTTTTTCTTTTTATTTTTTGAAGTAAATGTGATCATACATAGTTTTCTAAGGTGCATCAGATTACAGGCTGACAAGAAAAAACACAGGTAGAGTGCCAAAGGAATTTTTACTGTACTAGGTCACAAGGAAGTTAAAGTTAAATCATATTTGTCACTAGTAAACAAAGTAATCTTGTGAAATTCTCAAGAGAGTTACAGGTTTATAGTTAGGAAACAAGGTTAAAATTAAAGGTCCATCCCCAGTGTGGTGACTCATGTCTATAATCCCAGCACTAGGAGGGTTGAGGCAAGAGGACTGTTATGAGGTAGAGGCCAGCCTGGGCTAGTGGGACCCTACCCCAAAAAGCAGTAAATAAATTAGCCAGATGAGGAAGCACCCATCAGAATCCCAGCACTTGAGAGGTGGAAGCAGGATGTGAAGTTCAAGAAAGTCCTTGGCTTATACAGAGTTGAGGTCAGCCTGGACTACATGTAACTGCTCAAACAAAATGGCAAGGAACAGAACCATGCTTCAAGGGCAAGGAGTCTAAAACCTTGTTTTTCTTTTTGGATTAAGACATGGCCTATGAAACCTAGGCTGGCCTCAATCTCACCGCAATCCTGCTGCCTCAGGCCCCCAAAGTGAAAACAGCTGTGCCCCACCACAGTTGGCTAGTTTTAACATTTTTTGAAATACATTTAGTAAAAATCGTCTCTGTGATGGTAATCTTCAGTGAATGTTGTTGTCAACTCTCTCCGGGGACTCTAGGTGAAGGACGACCCCATTCTCGGCCCCATGTCCCCTTAATGTTTCTAGCCTGCTTCAGTGTCCTGGCAGCAGGTAAACCACTGCTTCGCTAGTTTAGGGATGAAGACATTTCCTCTGAAAGCGTTTCACCACCCCAGGTTTCGGGTTTGTGGCTGAAAACCGGAACACGGAGCCCGAGTCAGGCCTGAGGCTCCTGGAAACCCCTCAACGCGGACCAATGGAAGGGAACATCACCAGGACGCCACGTTGAGCGGCACCTTCGCGTTCCTGGAACCCAGGCAAAGGAGCGAGGAAACAGACCAGCGCCCCGGGGCCAGGGGGACCGGGAGGCGGGCGGGGCTCGGCTCCCTGAGCCTCAGGGCGTGCCGAAGCGCCGCCATCTTATCCTCTGTGTTGCCTCCAGCGTCCGAGCCTCAGACTCCGTAGCGGCGGCTCGAACGCGAAGTCCGCAAGGCCAGCGCGTCGCTCGGTGATTGTATTTCCAGAACCGGGCAACCGTTTTCTTCCGGCAACGCCTGCGGGCCTGAAGTGACGCTGGACGCCAACATGGCGGCTCCCACGCCGGCTGGCGGAAGTGCGTCACAGTTGCGCCGGCTTTGACCTGTTGGGATTTCTGCTTCGTGACCCTGGCGCTGGGGCGAGGTTTGGGTTCCCTTCTGGGACTGACAGCTTCCGCCGTGTATAGGGGTGGGTCGGGGTGCGATGGGCGCGGATTCAGGCTGCTGGGATCTCCAATCTGCTTTTCTTTTCCGAGATCTAGGAAGCCAAGTAGCATTGTTCCTGTTTCCCCTGAGGAAACCGATCTTCTTCCTTACCCACTCCGCTCAATTCTGGTGGAGACGGGATTAGAAGCCTTTTGCCTTTTGTCCAGTGAGGTAACATCTACTCTGGCATCATTGTGAGGATTAACGACTTTTCAGTTTGTAGTGCCAAGTTCTTTTTATTATTAATGTGTGTGTGTGTGTTTTTTTCCTTTTCGGAGCTGAGGACCAAACCCACCGCATTCAGTGCTGAGCATGCAACCACTGAGCGAATTCCCCAACCCCGGTGTTTTGAGACAGTTTGTTGTAGCCCTTGAACTTTTGATCCTACCGGCTCCACCTCCCCAGTACTGAGATTACAGGTGCCAAATTCTTTTTGTTTTAAGATTTATTTTAGTGTACGTGCACACCCATGGCGTGGAGGTGAGAGGGCAATTTCCTTGAGTTCTCTCCTACCATGTGAGTTCTGGGGATCGAACTCATGTTGGGTTTGGTGGAGAGCACCTTTTACCTGCTGAGCCAGTGTCAGGTTCTTTGTTTGTTTGTTTTGTTTGTTTGTTTGAGACAGGGTCTCACTACTGACCTGGAACTCATTATTAATGTAGACTACTGGTTCTTGCAGAAAACCCAGGTTCGAATCCTGGCACCCACATGGCACCTAACAACTGTCAGTAACTCCAGTCCCAGGAGATCCTATAGCCTCTTCTGACCTCTGAGGGCATTGCACGACATGGTTGCACTTACCTGTATGCAGGCAATACACGCATACACATAAAATAAAATAATAAAAAAGTTTGAAAAAAGACCCCCCCCAAAAAAAGGAAAGGAGATGGGGGAGGGGGCCTAAGAATTCATTGTATGAAAGTCTTAGAGAAGTAATAAAAATATTTTTCTAAAGATTTTTTTGGATTTCATGTGTATGAGTGTTTTGCCTGCATATATGTAAATGCAGCATCTTTGGGCAGTGCTCATGGAGGTCAGAAGAGGGCATTGGATCCCTTAGAACTGGAGTTATGGACAGTTAGCTGCCGTGTGGGTGCTGGGAACTGAAATCAGGTCCTCAGCAAGAGCAGCCAGTGCTCTTAGCCACTGAGCCATCTCTCCAACCCCCAAAATAATATCATTTTTTAAAAAAATCAAAAAGTATATAATACATATACAATGGTAGCCTCCTACCAGGCATGTTATCCTTGCCCTGCAGGTATGAGGAAAGCAGTATTAACTTTCCTATTTGACAAGGACAGTGAGAAAAACAGAAGTTGGCTAAGTCAAGAAGGGCTAGTGGCAATGTCCAAGTGGTTTGGGGTGGGAGATGTAGCATTAACTGTTGACTATTGTCTCTAGTAACAAGATAGGTACTGGCTTCTGGAGGCTGTGAAGGAATGAATCATTCTCAGTGTCCTCATGAAATGTGAGCTGAGCCCAGAAGAAGAAAGGAGTGGGAAGAAAAGAATTGGCTGCAGAGGGTCCCAGGGGGTGGACTGGGGCTGTAGCTCGGTGGTATTGTGCTTATCTAGCATGTGTGAGACCCTTGGTTCTGCTTCCAGTCATACACACATGGTTTCAAGGGGGAATGACCTAGAGATGATAGAAGCAAGATATTTGTCTCTTCTGTATCAGTCATGAAGAAAAAAACTTCCAATTTAGGGCAGGGATGTGGGGTGACACTAATAAAACTGAGCAATATGGTTTCTACCCTTTGAAGGTACTAAATCAATGCCAGGACTTGAGGCTAATGCTGGGAAAGTTGGGCTCTTAGCAATGAATTTACCTACCTGAAACTGAAGTACTAGTAATCCCTGTCTTAGTCAGCTAGCTGGATTGTCAGGACGCCTTTAATCCCAGCACTGGAGAGGCAGAGGCAGAGGCAGGCAGAAGTCTGTGAATTCTAGACCATCCTACATGAGTTCCAGGCCTGCCAGGGCTACATAGTGAGACCCTGTCTCAAACAACAACAACCAGCCATGCTGGAAGTGTCTGTTAATATAGAATTAATCTTTTGAAGCAGTCTTCTCAATACCGATCTGTTGGCTGGAGTCTTTGTGCTCTACCCAGTTATAAAGTAAGCCTGCCTCCAGTATTTTGCTATAGTAATTAAAAAGGACTAATAACATTCCCCATGTGAATATAGACATATGTATAAAGAGATACAATCCATACTGAGTATAATAGCACATGCCTGTAATCTTAGTACTTGAGAGTCTGAGGCAGGAGAATTTCAGTGAGTTTGAGACCAGCCTACGCTATATAGTTTTAGGACAACCTGGGCTACAGAGAGGACCCTGGTTTAGGCAGCTAACAACTATCTGTGACTCCAGTTTCAGGGGATCTTATTCCCTCTTCTGACCTCTGGGCACTGCATACATGTGGTGTACTTACATGCAGGCAAAACACTTGTACACATAAAATAAAAATAATAAATTAAAAATATTTGTTTTTATTTTATTTGTGTGAGCATTTTGCTTGCATGTATGTAAGTGCACTGTGTGTGCAATGCAGAGGCCAGAAGAGGGTGTCAGATCCCCTGGAACTGGAGTTACGGACAGTTGTTAGCTGCCATGTAGGTGCTGGGAATTGAACCTGGGCCCTCTGGAAGAACAGCAAGTGTCCTTAACCTCTGAGCCTTCTCTTCAGCCCCATAAAAATTTTTGTTTTAAAAAAGAAATTAAGGGGCTGGAGAGATGGCTCATTGATTAGGAGCACTGACTGCTCTTGCAGTCTTGCAGGTTCATAGCACCCACATGGCAGCTATGAACTGTCCTTAACTCCAGTTCCAGGGGAATCCAAAGCTCTCTTCTGACCTCCAGCATTGCACGTGGACACAGGTACACTCACATATGTACAGGCAATATACTCATACACATAAAATTTTAAAAGATAATAAAATATTTTTTAAAAAAGCCAGGTGTGGTGGTGCACCCCTTTAATCCCAGCACTTGGGAGGCAGAGGCAGGCAGATCTTGGTGAGTTCGAGGCCAGCCTGGTCTACATAGTGAGTTCTAGGCCAGCTGGGACTACTGGGAGACCTTGTCTCAAAAAAGACCAAAATAAAGAAATTAAGAACAGGTGTGATATAGCACCTTATTGACCGTAGCTGCATCATGTTAAAGTTTAGGCTGACTCTAGCCTCTGAAATTACCAGGCAGTTGGCCCAGAGTATGGTAACACCCGTCAGCAGGACCCCAGTTGTCTTGGAAAACAGGTCAATGTGAACTGGAGACTTACGGCTTCTGTAGGTTATGCTTGGCTTATGTCACACTAAATTTTCTTCATTTTCCCTTCTTGGGAGGCTCCTCCCATGCCCTCCCAAGGTCCCAAGGCTTACAGACTAACATATGACATTTTTAGCTTGGGTTTTGCATGGTCCTTTATGGTAGGGAGTGAGGAGATGACTCAAAAAGAAACCACGTAATGCCATGTCATGCTTCTGCATCCCACCGACAGTCTCCATTAGCTTTTGCCTGCGCCCCATGGGCCCAAGTCCTCACCCCAGGTCTATAAATGCCCCATCTTGCTTCCATGCTTGCAGGATGCCCCATCATTCGCCCTGGCAGCCTCACACACTTCCTTTTCCCGTTTCAATCCACCCTTCTTCCCAGGGTGCCCTGTGCTCGCCCATCACTCATGCTTTTCGGAGGAATGAGACGTTTCTGGGCTAAAGCTTGCTTCTGCAAAATAGTAGTAATTGCTTACTAGAATAGAAATTGTTAAGCTTGGAAACTTAAACTTTTCACCCCTGGTTATGGTTTCTCTGTATAAAAGCTTACCCTAGAGATGTTTCTGTGCTACACGTTTGGGTTCTGACACCCTTGTGTAGCCACTGGCCAGCAAGACTTTCATTTGGCAAAACCTTGTCTAAGTGGTCTTTTCTGGTGAAGCACCTCACAACACAGGAGGTCACCAAGACAGTGAAAAGATTTGGTAAAGACATTTAACACAGAAAAAAAGTGACAAATTCTACTACAATTATCACCATCAGTGTAAAAGTCAGTTCTGTAAATGATGATATCAGTGGGTTTAAGGAAAGAAAACTTGCAGTTTTCCAGATTGTCTTAAAAATCTACATATGGGGGTTGGGAGGAGGGAATGACTCTAGGTGAAAGGACTTGTTGTGCAAGTATGAGGACCTGAGTTTGAATTCCAGCATCCACAAAAAGCTTTCTCAAAGGAGGAAGAAGGTGAGGACTGGCACCTGAGTTTGTCCTCTGACATTCACATGCACACCATGACACATGCACTCATGCTTGCCTGTACTCACACATACAAATGTGCACATACATATGGGCATACGCCTCATACACCAAAAACCAAAACAAAACATGGATGTCATGAAGGGTTGCTAGGAATCTCTAACAATTTAAAAGTTTGAGGGGAGGGCAAAGGTATTGCCCTTCATGCAACAGAATAAAGTTGTGAAGTTCAAAAAGACTTAAAATAGGGGCTGGATAGAGGCTCAGCTGTTAAGGGCATTTGCTATTCTTGCACAGGACCCAGGTTTGGTTCCCTGAACCCACATGGTATCTCACAAATGTCTGCAACTCCAGTTCCAGGAGATTTGTTGCCTTCTGGTCTCTTTAGTCACCAAGCACGCATGTGGTGCAAATACATACTTTCAGGCAAAAGACTCATGCATGTAAAAAATAAATTTTGGGGTTTTTTTTTTTGGTCTTTTTTAAGACAGGGTCTCCTTGTAGCCCCAGCTGTCCTGGAACTTGCTATGTAGATCAGGCTGGCCTTGAACTCAGAGATCCACCTGCCTCTGCCTCCTGAGTGCTGAGATTAAAGGCATGCACCACCACGCTTGGCTCTGTTTTTTGAGACAGGGTCTCCCTGTGGCACCAGCTGACCTAGAGCTCGCTATGTAGACCAGGCTGGCCTCAAGTTCACAAAGGTCTACCTGTCTCTGCCTTCCAAGTGCTGGGACTAAAGGCATATGCCACCACACCCAGCAAAAAAAAAAAAAATACACATAATTTTTTTAAAAAATAAAAGGATAGCCAGGCATGGTGGCACATGCCTGTAGTCCCAGCACTTGGGAGGCAGAGGCAGGCCAATCTCTGTGAGTTCAAGACCAGCCTGGTCTACGTAGTGAGTTCCAGGACAGCTGGGGCTACAGGGAGACCCTGTCTCAAAAAGACCAAAAAAAAAAAAATTAAAAATAAATAAGTAAATAAAAGGATAAAATAGAAATAGATACATAAATAAGATTTTCTGTATGATTATCCATTTGACCTAGAATCACATATTCATTTTTTTGTGTGTGTGGAGGTTTGCTGCGAGCCATGACTCTGTCCAGCAGAGCCGAGGAAAGGACAACACGAACGCCAAGGTGAGGTTCAAGCAATTCTCTCACTCTTCCTTGTATTCTTCGTCATCCCACAATATATACCCTCATCAGATCCATCCCACAATCAGACCGTCACACGGAGCCAATCAGGACATGAGCACGGGGCTAACAGTTGGAGCAAACAAGTGAGGGTCACGAGGCTTGGCAGCCAGCCAGGGCGACATCTTGGCTGGCTCGACCACGCCCGCTTCCCACAGAAGTTTTTTTTTGTTTGTTTTTTTTTGTGTGTGTGTGTATGTGTGTTTTGAGACATAATCTCCCTGTAGCCTCAGCTGGCCTCAGTCTCTCTGTGAGTTCCAGGTCAGCTGGGGCTATGGGGAGAACCCAGCTACACACACACACACACACACACACACACACACACACACACACAGATTTTGAGCCAGTGCTGGATATGGTGACTCATTCTTATAATCTCAGCACTTGGAAGGCAGAAACATGGCTATGAGTTCAAGACTCACAGACTGGGCTACAGCGAGTTACAGGGCAGCACCATATATTGAAATGGCACATTTTTTTGTTCATTTGTTTTTTGTTTATGGGACAGAATGTCATGTAGCTCATGCTAGCCTTAATGCCTAGTCTTCCTGCCTCTGTCTCCAAAGTGCTGTGATTACAGACATGTGCCACCATGCTTGGGTAAATGACATTAAAAAAAATTTTTTTCTTGTTCTCTAAAAACTGTGATAAAATATAACGTTAAATGTATCAGGAGAATGAGGCCTGGTTGGGGAGGGGTATAGCTCAGTGGTAGAGTATGCACAAGGTTCTGGGCTGTTGTGGGTTCTCTTCAGGCCAGCTGTGAAGACCCTGACCTGGATCGGATCCCCTGCCAATTAGGGGGGACAAGAGGCATTGAGTCAACACACAGACACCAGGAGTGGGGGTAGAAGCAAGCACTAGGTGAGGTGCTGCAGGCTTGTTTAATGCAGGAGGGGGCAGGCCTTATATTTCCCTTTTCTCTGCCCCCAAGTCCCTTTAGTCAGGCATATCGTTTTCTGATTGGTCTGCACCACGCAATCTGTCAGCAGTCATTGGGCTTGCAAGTAGGGTATGGAGGTGTGGGCTCCTTTTCATGGGCTATTTGCGTATCAAGAAGTGAAGTGAATTCTCGCTGAATCCCAGGGCCCTGAGTCCACGCCATCTTTGGAGCCCTCCTACTACATTTCTACCCTTTTTCTTTAAAAATGACTGTCCAGCGAGAGCCTGTAGGCAGCTCCGCCTCAGGATAACCCCAGGATCATGGACTGTGCCTGTCTTAGGTTGTCCTATTCGGGCATGAACCTTACCCATCATTGGAGCATGGGCATACACGTCTATGTCCTGGCTTAGGTTGATTCAGCCCAACAGGAGCTTACCCGTCATTGGCTACCAGCCCTCCAAGGGTTATCATCCCTGGGGATCAGTCGAGGTGGGGTGTTATCTGTAGGAGGCCTTGTACATTTGTGTGAGCCAAGTCTGTCAGGCTGCATAGGGTGGGTTGAAATCATCTTTGTGTATTGCTCTGAGGGCCTGATACACCGAGTGATTGAATTTTTTCTGACTGCGGAAACGAAGAACAGGGCTGCCTGTCAGGAGTAGGTAAGTGACGATCCAAGACGGGTCAAACAGTGCTTTTAGATTAGACCAGATTTTCTCTAAGAACCCTGAATTGATGTCCAGCGTGGGGGCATGGGTATAATTTAGAGCAATAATTTGAGTAGTTGGTAATATAGAGTAATTAAGAAACTTTTGATTCCAGTGGCTGTGAATATAGTGCGAAAGTTTGAGGCACGCTTCAGTAATATTCTGTACTTTATAGGGGGTGAGACAAAGTGACCTAAAGCGAGGGTCACAAGCTAGCAGAGCCATGTCTTTTGTAATTGCCAGCTCTTAAGAGATCAATTTGTTGTTGTAACACATTAATTGCCTAGTGAAGATGCTGGTTGATAAGGGACTGAGTGTGAAAGGTAGAGGAGGTTTTGGACATGGCCTCATTGAGTGTCTCCACAGTAGTGGAGGATTGGGTGATAGCTACTGCAGCGGTGGCGGCCAACCCCAATGCAAGGATGATAGCAGAGATGAGAGTGGCAGTGATCCCAAAATCTTTAAGTGGGGGGCCTGTGACAAGGCTGTCCACTCTATGAGGGTGACAGCATGGAAGTGGGTTGCATTGGTGACTGGAACCCAAAGGGCCAGGGGTTCACGCATAAAGAGAACTATGTGAGCAGGATGGTTCCAGCAGGCCGCCAGTACACAGGTAGTGTTGGTATTGGAGCAATTGAGTTGTCCCCAAGAGTCGGAGGTAACATTGGCTAGGCCTGTGACAAGGCTGTCCACTCTATGAGGGTGACAGCATGGAAGTGGGTTGCATTGGTGACTGGAACCCAAAGGGCCAGGGGTTCACGCATAAAGAGAACTATGTGAGCAGGATGGTTCCAGCAGGCCGCCAGTACACAGGTAGTGTTGGTATTGGAGCAATTGAGTTGTCCCCAAGAGTCGGAGGTAACATTGGCTAGAAGTAAGGCAAACGGGGGCCACATGCAAATGGGGGTAGGGGGCCAGGATGTCGTGTGATCAATGAATGTAAGGATTTTATTTTTGACACAAGTAGAGGGATTGGTGTTAGTGTAAGTGCCGTTGGAAAGCTGAAGGCCCTGCTGTGCCAGTAATGGCCTCATGTCCATGCAGCCATGTGGACCACAGAGGTCCCAGTTACCTAGTATTGATTCACAGTTGGTATGGGAGATCTTAATGCCGCAGGGATAGGTGGGGGCCAGTTTTCTCCAAGATCTAAGGGGTGATTAGAGGGGGAGCGGCTGAAGCGGCAAAAGGGAGGGATGGCATGGGGCATGGTTGGG
>NW_008333794.1:750259-762417 GCF_000622305.1 Nannospalax galili
ATTAGGTCCTTGGGGATGTTGGTTAAGGCCTTATTAACATATAATTGACAGATTGTGGGGCTTTTTTCATACCCTGTGGTAGTACCTTCCATTGGTATCTCTTGGCTGTTCTTTGAAAGTTGGGCTCCCATACTGTGAAGGCAAAGTGAGGTCTATCTTGTTCTGCTAGGGGGATTTGGAAGAAACAATCTTGGATATCAAGTACTATGATATGATGGGATGGGGGGATGGCTGTAGGGTGTGGTAAGCCCGCTTGTAGTGAGCCCATTTTTTCCATCTGGGCATTGACTGCTCTAAGATCTTGGAGAAGTCTCTGTTTCCCCAATTTCTTTTTAATAACAAATATTAGGGTATTGTGTTTACTGAGAGAGGGCTCAATGTGGCCAAGCCTCAATTGTTCAGCTACCAAATTTTTGAGGGCAGATAATTTAGGTTCTATTATAGGCCTCTGGTCCACCCAAATAGCATCATTATCTAGGTAATGGGGATTGGCTCAGGAGCCAAGATTGGAGTCGATCCCCGGTGGGCGGTGGCCGTTAGGATTGGGGGTGTTGGGCAAGGTGTTGTCCTCTCCCTGATAGTCCCAAGTTATCGTGGAGCATGATATCATCGTAAAAGGCATGGTCATCTGTGGTAAGGACAGCACCCATGTCCTCTAGGATGTCTTGGCCCCATAAGTTATGGGGAATGTCCGCTACTATGGGGGTAACTGTGCCCTGGTTTCCATCCAGGTCCTTCCAATATACTGGACGTGTGACCAGCTTGGTATCTTGTTTGCCACCAACTCCTTTTATTGGTGGGCCTGGCTGATATTTCCAATGAGGGAATTTAAGGGATTCAGTTTCAGATATAATGGTGACATCAGCCCCTGTGTCTACCAGGCCCTTTATGGCAGTCCCATCTAGGAACAGGGTCATTAGTGGGGAGTGATTGAGGATTGGGAGGGTCCATAATATCTGTCTCATTTCCCCTCTTGTGGGTGGGACTGAGGGGTGTGCCGGGTGAGGTTTAAAGGAGCCAAATCTGGTTGAGATTGTGACCTACAGTCCTTAGCCCAATGGAATCCTTTTTGCACTTGGGGCAGCGAGTCTTGGGGGAGGCTGTACCTTTTGGGCAGTGGCTACGAAAGTGCCCAAGACCCCCACAGTTCCAGCAGCCTTCCCATGAGCCAAAGTGGGGGTGTTTTCCTTGAGACAAAAGAGTCTCCAAGGAAGTGGTCAAAGCCTCAATAGGGCCTGCCCTGGGGTCTAAGTCTCTAGTAGTGAGTACCGATTTGTGAATGTTATCATTGCGGACAGGCATAATAACATTACAAGTAGGGGTGTTTAGGCCCTCCCAAGTTAACTGTTTGATAAGCACCTCTTGGGTGTGTCCAGACTCCACCCTCTGCTCTACTGCCTCGGTGACATAGGTAAGGAAGTCCATGAAGGATTCCCCTGACTGTTGAATCAAATTACGAAAAAGACTTGTGGGTCACAGGGGGAGCAACATTTAAGGGCCTCAAAGGCCAAATCAGAAACTTGTTGGAAATAGGCATGGAGGCCAATAGTAGACTGGGAGATGGGGTCAGTATATTGTCCATGTCCCGTGAGCATGTCCAATGTGATGTTGAGGCCATATTGGAGATTTAGGTGTGCCTGGTTTTCAGCCTGATCATCATAGGCTGTGCACCAGTTTAGAAAGACTGAGGGTTCTAAGACTACCTTTAGTAAGTTATACCAATCATAGTGGGTTTGTAAATGTAAGGACCACTGGTGAAGAACCTGTTTGAAATATGGGGAGTCAGGGCCCAATTGCTTAGCTGCCTTGCGGATAAGGGTGAGGTCAGCAAGTGGGCTGGGCAGCCATGGGGGCTGAAGTTAACCAGAAATGCAAAGGTGGGTGAGGCTTTAAGGAGGGCGGTCTAGAAGGGAGGGGCATGGTAGCAGGGGAAGAGGCAGGATGGTTATTGGGGGGGAGAGAGTAACTCCTTCCATGGGTAATGGGGCGGGGGAATTTTTGGGCATGGTAGCTCTAGGAGAGTATCCTGAGATATAGGCAAAGGAGCTCCTTCCTTATTGGAAGTGGGAGCAGAGGCGGCATCCACCTCCGGGTCTGGGGGGTCCAGGAGGTCTGGGATCGAGGTAATAGCCAGATCTACACTAGATTGCTCCTGGCAGTGCTTGTTGTGGGCTGAGATGACTTCCTCAGGAGAGGAGGATTTAAGGCTAGCAATGATGGCTAGGAGGAGCGGTACAAACGATGTGGGGGAAGTGATATCTGACCTGACCTCCCTTTTTCGGGCCAGGAAGAGGACCCGCATCCATGTGTCAGGGTCCCACAAGTTTTCAGGGGAGACCCATGGAACTAGATTAGTGGCTTCGTCCCAAAAATGTTCGATATCTTTTGGTTTAACTTTTAGCCCTCTAGTTTTAAGGAGCACCTTGAGTGCTGCTGTTTGTGGTTCTCTGCATTGTGGTGGTAAATTGCCCATTGTGGGGGGGTCTCACGAAGGGGAATTCACCACAAAAGTAGAAGATGAGAGTGACTACCAAGAGGGCACAAAGGAAGCAAAGAAGCACCATGAGCCACTTGGATATAAACCGCCCCGACATGTAAGGGTGTATTGGATCCAAATGTCTTGTGATTAGTGAGGGACTTCTGAAGGTCATGACCCCTTCAGCCATATGCTCACACGGTGTCTCCGGGACAGGCAACAGAGTGACCCAAAGCCTGGGCTCTGAGTTTGGGGTGGATCAGCCCTTATGTGAACTCACCAGGATGAGCCTAAGGAGGAGGTGCCGACGTGGGCTTTGGGACCACATGGCAGAGTGTGCCTCACTGATCTAACAAACTAGTCCAAGAATAAAGACGACAGACAGGGTGGAGGGGACAGAGGTTGGGGCTACTCACTCACCCTCGAGCAGCCGAAGAAACAGGAAAATCCAGGGGCCTACTTACCAAACGAACTGAGGTTCTGGGTGTTGCCAACACCATGGGTAGGGGTCCCTGTTCAGGTGCTAGGTGTTGTGGGTTCTCCTCAGGCCAGCTGTGAAGACCCTGACCTGGATCGGGTCCCCTGCCGATTAGGGGGTCAAGAGGCGTGGAGTCAACACACAGACACCGGGAGTCAGAAGCAAGCACTAGGCGAGGTGCTACAGGCTCGTTTAATGCAGGAGGGGGCAGGGCTTATATTTTCCTTTTCTTGGCCCCCAAGTCCCTTTAGTCAGTGTATCATTTTCTGATTGGTCTGCGCCACACAGTCTGTCAGCAGTCACTGGGCTCATGAGCAGGGTATGGAGGCGCGGGCTCCTTTTGGCGGGCTCCTTTTGGCAGCCTATTGGTGGACCAAGAAGTGAAGTGAATTCTTGCTGAATCCCAGGGCTCTGGGTCCATGCCATCTTTGAAGGCCTGCTGCTACACTGGGCTGTATCCTTAACACTGTAAAAGAGTGGAGAAGAGAGTGAAAATAAGATAAGCCACAGATTAGGAGAAAAAAAATTTGCAAAAGACGTGATAAAGGATTGCTATCTAAATGTACAAAGAAGTCTTAAAATCCAACAATAACAACAAACCCAACTACAAAATAGGCCAAAGACCTTCCTTAATAGATAACCTCTCCAAAGAGATAAAGATGGCAAATAGCCACATACTCATCAAGTCACCAGGGAAATGCAGACAGAATGACAGAATGTGACACACCTAACCAAGTGGCTGATGTCCAGAATACTGACCAGAAAGCTGACGTGGGGCAATGGGTATGTTCCTTCATAACTGATGATAATGCAAAATGGCAGTTTCTCATCAAATTGAACTTATCCTCACCGTACAATCCACCAATTACATTTCTCAGAATTTGTTCAAAGGAGTTGAAAGCTTAGATCAGACAAAAGCCTGCATATGGATGTTTATAACAGCTTTATTCATAATTGCCCAAACTTAGATGCAGCCAAGATGTCCTTCAGCAGATAAGTGGGTAAACTATGGCTCATTAAATAAGCACCAGCACTGAAAACAAATGAGCTATGAAACCATGACAGAGGAGGAGAGGAGGAACCTGAAATGCATATTGCTAAGTAAAAAATGCCAATCTTTAAAAGTTCATAATGTATATTTTCAACTACAGGATAGTCTGGAAAAAGCAAAAGTATAGAGACAGTAAAAAGGTCAGACATGGGACTGGAGAGATGGCTATGGCTCAGTGGTTAAGAGCATTGGTTGCTCTAGCGGAGGACCCGGTTTGATTCCTAGCACCCACGTGGTGCCTAACAACCAGGTGTAACTCCAGTTCCAGGGGATCTGACCCCCTCTTCTGACCTCCATGAGCATGGCACGACATGGGTGCACCTACCTACATGCAGGTAATACACACATACACATAAAATAAAAACAAAAAAAGGTCAGGGGTGACCAGGGTTAGGTGGGTAAGTGTATGTGTGCAGTTAGAATGAATGCATAGGGAATTTTCAAGGTGGTAAAAATGCACCAGGCACTATAATGGTGTACACACATCATGGTATATTTGCTCAGACCCATAGACTATACGACACTGAGTGACAAAGTGCAATCTGTGGACCTTGAGTAATAACGACATGTCAGTGTAAGGTCATCAGCTGCACATGTACCACTTGGGGGGGTGGGCAGTGACATGGAAGAAGGTATATGGAGTGGGGGTGGGAGCTGTTTTGGGACTTTTGCTCCCTTCCTCTCAAAGTTTTGATGAACTTAAAACTGTTCTAAAAGAGTTAAGTATTTTTTGTCATGCATGGTAGCATATGTCTTTAATCTCAGCACTTTAGAGGCAGAGGCAGGTAGATCTCTGTGAGTTCAAGGCCAGCCTGATCTACATAGGGAGTTTCAAGCTAGCTGGGGCTACATAGTCATACTCTGCCTCAAAAAGGTAGTATTTAAATTTTTTGGGGGGGGTTATTTTCATGAGTCTTTAAATGATAACTATATAGTCACATGATGTAAATGAAGTTTGGGATAGCTGGAGAATGGGGGAGGAGAAGAAACTGGATTAGCATAGTACCAGAGCCTGTCTACCATGGGCAGGCAGGATATACAAACTCAGAAGTAACTGTTCTAGGCCCAGGACTCTCAGCTGGTAGTTAAATCCATTACTTCTGGGCTCCAAGCCACCTCCTAGTCTCTGCTTCATGAAGCTGTCGTCTGACTCCTATCTCCACTGCATTTCTTCATCCCTGAAGCTCTTCCCTGTGGCAGGAGCTGAGTCTACTTTGCAGCTCTTTATGGGGACAGAATCAGCCTCAAGGTGCCTGCTTCAAAAATGTGCACATCATTGGCCAGCACCCCTCCCCTGAGGTCTGGGTCTCAGTCCTGTAGGCCCCTTTCCATGAGCTCTGATACCATCCATGCAAGACTTCTCAGATGTCTGAAGTTTACTATACAACCTGTGTTCTAATAATTCCAACTACTTTCTCTATGCATGAAAGCCCTCCTGGGAATGGTAGCTGCTTTCTGAATGATGACCTCCAGGATAACTTGCATTCTGTGAGTTTCTATAAGTTTTCATATGGTTAACTCTCTCTCTCTCTCTCTCTCTCTCTCTCTCTCTCTCACACACACACACACACAGCAACAGAGACAAGGAGGAAAGCTTGGAGGATGTCTGTCTGTGTCTGTGTCTGTGTGATGCTTGATGCTTGGTTAGAACTGAGTTACATCCCTAGCCCAGTGATTTTTTTATAATATTAATTCTCTCAATTTAAGTAACTTGTGAACATGCTTTTCTCTGGCCTTTTAGTTACTCTGCCTCAGTGACCCCAACACTGCCCATGAGAAAGCCTGACCCTGTGGTGGAGGGCAGCTGGGGTTGGATTGTGGGTGAAGAGCAGTCCCTCCATACCATATCACAACCAGGGAGATCACTGCCCAGTACCAGCCTGGCCTCAGGAAGAGACTGTGAGGCCCAGGGGTCTCACCACCTCTGCAAGTCTCACCTTGAGCTTGTGCTATATGCCTAGGCTGGAGAGTGCAAAGTCAAACCAGGTGATGTGAGTCAGTGGGCTGCCAGAGCTCATTCAGGAACTGCTGGCCACAGGGACAGCACTGAACTCCATCCTGTGGGCCAGTAACCACAAGTGGGATGGGGTTCTCCTAGCAGGCCCAGCTTCTAAGAGTTATCCTAGGATGAGACCTTATGCTGCATGAAACCATGCCAGTTGGTTCTCTTTCTGCTGAGACTTGGATGGACTCAGACCAAGGATTTTTCAATCTCAATACAGCTTGTAGAAAGAGGAACGAGATATGAAGATGACTCAAATGTGTGTTAAGATCCTTGCTACATCAGTGGCACACCACTATTGACCACAGTAGGGTCCTCATGAGGAACAGCATTCAGCCAGGATCAGGCTGGCAGTCAGTGACTGTCCCTCTCAGCCATTAATATTCAGCCATAAGCATAATGTGGTAAGTCAATAATATGGCAAGAAAAGGAATGAAGTCATTTCCTTAAGTGCTAGTGCCCATGATGTCAGGCCTCACCTAGAGGCCCAGAAGGAAACAGCCCAGAAGTGGCCAAAATGACAAAGCTGATGGATGGAGACAGGGCTGAAGTGATTCTGAGCCTGAGCCTGGAAGATGACTGCAAGCTGAGGCTGAGGCTGAAGCTGAATACCTCATTCTTCCTGTCTGTGCACAGACCACTTTTTTGTTCTGCCCCATCTGCTTGTGAGCTGGGCCAGCTCAAAGTAAGGGTGTCAGTGGGGTAGCCACACAAATCATAATGAAGTCACTGGATATGCTGTCTGGTGATGCAGATGGCAGTGATTGGTGGTCATGGAGATGAGACCATAAAAAGGTGCCATCAGCCACTGGCTGCTGCTGGAGACCAAGTAGTTCAGTTGAAGAAGCCAGCTAGGGGGGTTGTCTCTTAATGGCTTACCAATCAAGAGCATTGGCTGCTTTTGTAGAGGACCCAGGTTCAATTCCCAGAACCCACATGGCAGCTAACAACTGTTCTAACTACAGTTTCAGAGGACTCTGACACACTCTTCTGACCTCCATGGGCATTGTACAACATGGATGCACTCACCTACATACAGGCAATACACTCATACACATAAAAAATAAAAAAAAAAATTTTTAAGAAAAGAAGCCAGCTACGGTGGCTGAAGAGATGATTCAGTGGGTAAAAGTGCTTGTTGCATAAGCCTGACACCCTGAGTTTGGGTTTCTAGAACCCATGTTAAAACTAGACAGTAGTGCAAGCATCTGTCATCCCAGCAAACCCCTATGGGAGATAGAATGTAGATAAAGAAATATAGATAAAAATAGTGTGATAAAGGAGAATTTCCAGAAGTTTTGGGGCCATCTAGCCTGGTGTATGCAGTATCAAAGAGACTCTGTCAAACAAGGGAGAAAGGTGAGGACCAACATCCAAGGTCCTCTGACTTCCACACACACTCTGCAGCATATGTGCATTTGCATCCTCACATGTGAACAATCTCTCCTCTCTCTCTCTCTCTCTCTCTCTCTCTCCCCTCTCTCTCTCTCTCTCAACACAAGCCAGATAAACAAGCCAGCTAGGGAGGACAGTGGCTGCCCTGCACAGTGGCATTGCATGAAGAAGAGGAAGGGTATTGCCTTTATCATAGTGATGGTGAGGAAGCACATGACCTCCAGGTGCACCAGCCTCAGGTGTGCAATGAGCTTAGACACCAGTGCAGGCTGCATATTGCCAGAGATCTGCAGACCTAGAGGATCTTGATCAGATCAGAGAGAATTTGAAATTGACCAAGGTTAGTACAGGTAGCATGGCAAAATGTTTGCATGTTGCTGATGGTAGAGTTGAGAAAGCTGCTTTCCACAGAGGCCACCTGATGAACATAGGGAGTCAATGTACCATTCAGCTTAGCCACAGTCCATACAGCATGTTGAGTGTATGCAGGTGATTTGCCAGGCAGGTAGCGGTTATGAAAACATTCTGGGGAAGCTTGGTTCCAAGCCCTACATGAAGATGCCAGCCTTGTCCCTTTTGTCATGGTGATGATTCTGCTGCACCTGGCTGTGTGATCTCAGGAAGCTGACTGAGGACTGTAGTCACAAGAGGAGGCAGTTGTCTCAGGTATTTGGCATCTATGTTTCCTTTTGAGGGCTCCTGTTTTTGTCAGAGTCCTCAGAAAAAGAAATACTGCAGAGGCAGGTGGATCTCTGTGAGTTCAAGGCCAGCCTGGTCTACATAGCGAGTTCCAAGCCAGCTAGCTGGGAGACCCTGTCTCAAAACAAAATAAACAAATAAAAAAGAAAAAAGAAACAAAGACTCTTCAGCATCAGCACTTCCAAAATCCATGCCACCTGTGTCCTAGGTCTGAAGTTGCATATTTGAGGAGTTGTGGTTTGCTTGTCTATTTTAAGATAGAGTCTCCCTATGCATCCCAGGCTATCCCTTTCTGTCTCTGCCTTCCAAGTGCTGGGATTATAGGCTTGTGCTACCATGCCAGACTTTGGTTGTTAATACAAATATTTACAGCTCTGCATTTTAAATACTGTTATAGCTGCATTCCATGTTTTATAATGCAGTGTCTGCATTTTCTTTTCTTAAAAATGTTATTATTTTTATTTTATGTGTATGAGCATATTGCCTGCATGTATATAAGTGCACCCCTGTCATGCAATGCCTGCAGAGGTCAGAAGAAGGCATTGGATCCCCAGAACTGGAGCTATGGACAGTTGTCAGC
Organism: Nannospalax galili; assembly: GCF_000622305.1. Classification (NCBI taxonomy): domain Eukaryota; kingdom Metazoa; phylum Chordata; class Mammalia; order Rodentia; family Spalacidae; genus Nannospalax; species Nannospalax galili. The sequence continues at coordinate 758,941 of NW_008333794.1, forward strand.
CATCATGTGGGCGCTGGGAATTGAACCCAGGGCCTCTGCAAGAACAGTCAGTGCTCTTAACAACTGAGCCATTTCTCCAGCCCCACAGTGTCTGCATTGTCATTCATCTAATAATTTCTCAGTAAGGTTGACATTTTTTTCCCTTTGAACACTTTGAACAGCTAGCTGAATGATCAGCTAGTTACTAGATAAAGACTTCCTTAAATATTTGGAATCACTAAATCTCCCAACTTTTGCTCTATGGGCATACAGAAACACACCTTTAGTGCTCAGGTAGATTCTTAACTTTGCACCTCTATTTTTCCCTTCTGATGTTCACAGAGCCTCAAAGTCAACCAGAGCGAGGTGAGCTCTTAGAGCCTTTTCAGGTATTTCCTGGGCCTATGCCCAATCCTACAGACATGTGCAGACTTTAGGCCTACAAATTTCCCTGGTCTCCTTTTTAAGATGCTTTAGTTAGGGCTGGAGAGATGGCTCAGTGGTTAAGAACACTGGCTGCTCATGCAGAGGTCCCAGGTTCAATTCCCACTCCCACATGGCAGCTAACAACTGTCTGTAACTCCAGTTTCAGGGGATCTGACATCCTCTTCTGACCTCCACGGGCATTGCATGACATGGGTGCACCTACATACATTCAGGCAGTATACTCATACACGTGAAATAAAAATAATAAAGAATTTTAAAAAATGCTTTAGTTAGCTTATTTGCCCCAGTTGCTATCACTGGTGATAACAGAGATACTTAAAATATTCCCATTGTTGTTTTCCAAAAATACTTCTGGGGCAAGGCTGTTCATCCTTGGTGAGCTGTGAGCCATATCAAATCAACCACAGGTTCAACAATGACAGTTACCTCGGAATGGAGCTTTGGAGGAATTCTTACTCTATTTTCTCCCCTCCAGAAGTACAAGGCTAGTTTCTACCATGATTGTTTGCCTCTTGCTTTGCAAGGCTATCATGGGGTTGGAGGGAGAAAAATGGGTATAAGGTAATTCAAAATATTACTTGAGGCCTGGCATGTTGGTGCAGACTTGTGGTCCCAGCACTCTGGAGAGTGAGACAGGAGAATTACTGTGAATTCAAGAGTAGCCCAGGGCACACAGTTTTAGGTTAGCCTTGGATAAACAGGAAAACTCTATTGCAACATACACACACAAATGCACACACAAATAAAAAGTAAATAAATAGATAGTTATCCTCTATCTTGGCACTATTGGTAGGTGGTAGAACTGTAAAAGGTGGGCCTACTGGGACATCTTTAAGACATGAGGGAGATATTCTCAAAGAGTATACAGGGATGCCAGCCCCTTTTTCTTCTCTTTTCCTTTCTGGCCATTAACTGATCAGTTTTCTCCATCATGATGTGTTACCACAAAGTCAAAGCAACAGGATCAACTCATCATGGACTAAAATCTGTGAAACTGCGAGTCAGATAATCTTCCTTCTTATAAGTTCATCATGTCATTATAACAGAAAACTGACATGTTTTTTGCTTGCTTGCTTTAAGACTTTTTTTGAACTTTCCCAAACTTTATTAAAGAAAAAAGTGGTGGCGGTAAATCTCTAAACACTGCTCATTTTCTGGGATTCTCCCTCGAAAATGTGACATTGATTTCCAAGCACATGCCAGAAGTATACATGGTTCCCAACTGTACTAAGAAGGTCAGAAGGTGACATTCTGATGGTTCATCTTCCAACTTTCCCCAGTCTGTGGTCTGTTTTTGGATTGGCAATAATTGCTTGGACCGCTACTATGACTTCGTTGATTTTTGTCTGGAGTTCTCTAAGTTCTTCTATGTGTAGCAATCACAGAATCTGAGCTTCTTCGCTAAGAACTGCATCTCCTGTGTCAAAACCAAGAATATGTTTGTCTAAAGCAACAGGCCCTCTTTGGTTTGGTTTACTTTAGCAACTGCATCCTGAGTTAGAAGCTCTTGAACCAAAATGCAAATTGCCTTAAGTATTACTAGGTAATCATGGTGGTGTGGTGCTGAATCTGCAGGAGGTTAGCAGGAGGTCCCTCAAAGCCATTACACCAGCCTTGAAATCAGAGTTATTTATGTCCAAGTTGATCAACAGCTCTGTGTTCTTAGTTGTGTTGTCAGTAGTTTTAGTATTATTGGGTGCTAAGTCCTTGTATTTTTTTTTTCTTTTTGGTCTTTTTGAGACAGGGTCTCCCTGTAGCCCCAGCTGGCCTGAAACTCACAGAGATCCACCTGCCTCTGCCTCCCGAGTTCTGGGATTAAAGGCGTGCACCACCACCCCTGGCAAGTCCTTGTTTTTTTTCAGCATTATCTCCATATTCAAGTCTTACAGCTAAACCAAGAAGCCAGTCAATTGCTTCTTGCCTATCCTGAATCTTGAAAGGACAGTTAACATCTCTGAGATACTTTTCAAAGAACTTGGGCCAGTCACTGGTGTGGATGTTTCTTAAATTCCCTCTGACTTCAATCTCATAGATTTTCTAGTCTTCAAGACAAACAAAGTTTCTAAATTGTTTCATCTTTGCAGTTGAAGCAGGTGGGTTGTAGAAGTCCAGGGCCATGAGCTTGCATTGGAACATGGTTCCTGCTGATCACAGTGCCCTCTGGCCTCCTCCGGGACAGAGAAGCCAGGTGTGGCAGGCACAGGCACTGGCAATGCCAAGATTTTCTTTTTTGATAAGGTTTCCCTAGCTCCAGCCACCCTGGAACTTAGACTGGCCTTGGTCTCATGGAGAGCTGACTGCCTCTGCCTCCAGAATGCTGGGATTAAAGGTTCTTGCCACCATGACTGAGGTTAAAAAAATTTTTTTTAATGATATGCATCTCTGTGTATGTGCCTACTGTGTGGGTATGTGCACATGAGTGCAGGTGCCACTCAAGGCCAGAAGAGGGTGTCTGATCCTACGGAGCTGGAGTTCTAGGTGGTTGTGAGCCATCTGGGAATCAAACTTAGGTGCCTGCAAGAACAGTATGCACTTTTGGGGAAGGGGGAGTTATTTTTTAAATTAATTTTTATTGAATTTTTGTGTATTTCATACATCTCAAACAATCTTTTATTTATTTATTTATTATTTTATGTGATGAGTACATTGCCTGCATGTATGTGAGTACACCCGTGGCGTGTGATGCCTTGGAGGTTAGAAGAAGGCTTCAGATTCCACTGGAACTGGAGTTAAGGATGGTTCATAGCCACCATGTGGGTGTTGGAAATCGAACCTGGGTCCTCTGCAAGAGCAGACAGTGCTCTTAACCACTGAGCCATCTCTCCAGCCCCCCAAACAATCTTTTTTTAAAATATTTTTTTTAATTTTTAAAAATGATTTATTTAATAACAACATACTTAGAAGAGGCATATCATTACAACACCATTGACATATTCAATAACGTTTTCCTGAGGTAGGATGCATCTCTTTCAAATTTGGCTGTAAATTTTTAGGTTTACAGTTGAATTATTACAGTTATACAATATTGTACTCAGTATAAACCCTATAAGA
>NW_008333794.1:763760-774239 GCF_000622305.1 Nannospalax galili
TTATGTGTATGAGTGTATTGCCTGCATGTATGTGAGTGCACCCATGTCGTGCAATGCTGCAGAGGTCAGAAAAGGGTTTCAGATTCCCCTGGAACTGAAGTTAAGGACGGTTCATAGCCACCATGTGGGTGCTGGGAATCGAACCCAGGTCCTCTGCAAGAGCGGTCAGTGCTCTTAACTGCTAAGCCATCTCTCCAGCCCCCCCTTTTAACTTATTAAAAAATATTTTATTTAGGCTGGGCGTGGTGGCGCATGCCTTTAATCCCAGCACTCAGGAGGCAGAGGCAGGCAGATGTCTGTGAGTTCAAGGCCAGCCTGGTCTACATAGTGAGTTCCAGGACAGCTGGGGCTACAGGGAGACCCTGTCTCAAAAAGACCCCAAATTTTTTTATTTATTATTATTTTTAATAAATTTATTTATTTTTATGTTATGCGTGTATTGCCTGCAGGTAGGTAAATACACCCATGTTGTGCAGTGCCATCAGACAGAAGAGGATGTTGGATCCCCTGGAACTGGAGTTATGGACAGTTAGCTGCCATGTAGGTGCTGGGATTTGAACCTGGGTTCTGCAAGAACAGCCAGTGTTCTTAACCACTGAGCCATCTCTCCAGCCCCTATTATTATTTTTTTTAACAGAGCCTAGGGTAGGGGTTTATTTACAGAAGAGTGGGTGTCCCATATTTACAGCTGCACCGTAAAGTCCACACTCAAATACAGATCTTGTGACCTCCTGACAGCTGCACAAAATGGTGAGAGAGGTGCCTCTTGGGGTTCTCAGCTTATATATTCTTTGTCCTCCCTCCTCATGCAGCTAAGGTTGACTGTGTGGGAGGGGGTAACTGACTCCCTCCTTGACTCCTTGATGAGCTTGGGAAGGAGGTGTGGCTGACTATAGCTTGCCAGCATACTGGTCAGGGGATATTTCCAGTTAACACTCTACCCCTTCCTTCAGCTCATACATTCTTTCTGCCAATTTCTTCCACAAAAGTCCCTGAGCCTTGGAGGGGGTGGTAGGTGTGGGATGCTTTTGCTCCTGTTGTGGTAAGGCACTGGACTTTTGGGTCTCTGTATCATCTGTTTTCCATGGGCTGTTGGCCAGTTTGAGTGGGATTCCATCTACTATAAAAACACACACAGCAAGAAGCAAGAACATCTAAACAGTGACTGCTATAATAACCTATGGGTGTAAACACAAACGCTTGGTCGGTACTTTAGCAGGTGCATCATTTCCATCTAACAAAGCAATTGCAGTGACTTCCCACTGGGGCCTATATTCTCCCCTGCCACAGGGGGTTGGCTGGGTCTACAGTACCAGATGTGTGTTCCACCCAAATTATATCCAATCAAAAATTTGCTGGTTGTACATAGACACTCCACTATTACACCAGTAGGAACATCTTGTTTGGTATGCTGGTAGTGCAACATGCGGGGGTCCATCGTTGAGGAGAATTATAGGGAACTATTCTCCCCCAGCCATCTGTGTGTTGCCTTTTGGCACCATGAAAGCCACCCATCCAGTGCAGGGAGTTTCCAGATTAGTCCAAGCTTGCTTTCTCCCTCTCCCTCACTCACATCATGCAGTGTCTTCAGCAATGGGATTTTTCTGTCCACTTCTAGTGTACAACCAACATTATTGACAATGGCCTTTATTGTTTGGGGGACCTCTAGTGTCCCTCAGGTCAATAGCTCATAGGGGTCAACCCATACATCTCAAACAATCTTAATCATCTTTATATCCTTGACCCCACCAGCACCCTCCCATAGCGCCCCCCCCACTAGAGCCCATATACTCTGTTATTCCTGTTAAGGTCCACTATGTCAACTCAATGTCCCTAGATGTTCCCCAGTGTGAGTCAGTCCACTGAGGTGTAGTCAACCTATTTAGAGTCCCTTGATTTAGGAAGATCAGCTCTTCCTCACCTAGCAGTAATCAGTTGCCAATATTTCTTCAGATAAGATTGGGGTCTGCTGTTCATTTCCCCATTTCTATCCTGGGTTTTTGTCTGTCGGAGTTTTCATGGGACTTGTGTATGCTGACACCATTGTCATAGAATCATAAGTAGGTTCCCAGGAGCTTGTAAGGACTCTGTTTCCATATGGTCATATACCATCTCCCTGGCTCTTAGGATCTTTCCACCCCCCTTTCTGAGATGGTATCTGTGCCTTGGGTGGGTGAAGTTTAATAATGGACTCCTGTCCAAGGGCCAGCATTCAGGGGACTCTGAGTGCTGAAACTAAAGGCATGCACTACCTTGCCTGGCATACACCACACACACACACACACACACACACACACACACACACACACACACACATTTATCCAGATTCTTCTAATTTTTCTATTATTTTTCTTATTAATTTGTACTTTTTTTTTTGTCTTTTTGAGACAGGGTCTCCCTGTAGTCCCAGCTGGCCTGGAACTCACTATGTAGACCAGGCTGGCCTTGAGCTCACAAAGATTCTCCTGCCTCTGTCTCCCAAGTGCTGGGGTTAAAGGCATGTGCCACCATGCCCAGCTTAATTTGTACTTCTGTATTATTTTGAGTGTAAGTTTTCTGTTAGGTATGTTCCAGTTAGTTTTCTTCCACTCTGAGACTTGCTTCCCACAGTTGTGTGTATGTGTGCATGCTCTGGGGATTGAACCCTTGGTCTTCCACATGCTAAGCATGTGCTGGCTCCATTGAGCAACACCTCTAATCTCCTTCAGCACACTAGGCAAGTGCTGTTCCCAACCTTTCTTCATGCTTTTCTGTGTGCCTGTGTATATGTGGGCATGTGGAGGCCCGAGGACAACCGTAGGTGTCATTCTTCAGGATCTAACATTTTTTGAGACAGGGTCTTTCAGTGGCTGAAACTCACTAAGTAGGGCTAAGCGGACTGGCTAGCAAGTGCCAGTGATCCACAAGTCTCTGCCTTTCTAGTGCTGGGATTGTAAGCATTCACCACTGGGACAGGCTTTTTCACATGGGTTCTGGGGAATCCAACTCAGATCTTTGCATGGCAAGCACTTTACTGACTGAACAATCTCCTCATTTCCCCAGATTTCCTCTTCACACCACACTTTCTTTTTTGAGTCAAGTTCTCACTATGTAGCCCTGGCTGGCTTGGAACTTGCTATGTAGAAAGGCTGACCCTGATCTCACAGAGATCTCCCTGCTTCTGCCTCCAGAGTGCTGAGATTAAAGGCACATACCATCATGTCTGGCTTATTTTTTTTTAATGATGCATGCATGTAAGTGTATGGGTATATGCACAAAAGTGCAGGTGTGCAAGGAAGCCAGAGGCATTGGATCCCCCAGGAGCTGGAGTGAGCCACCTGACTTGGTTGCTGGGAACTAAACACAGGTCCTCTGGAAGAGCAGTACATGCTCTTAACCACTGAGCCATCTCTATTGCCCTTTTTTGTTTTTGTTTTTGTTTTTGTTTTTTGAGACAGGGTATGTCTGGACTATGTAAACCAGGTTGGTCGTGAACTCAAAGAGATCTTCCTACCTCTGCCTGCTGAGTGCTAGGATTAAAGGCATATGTTGCACTAAATTGCCTTCCTTTTTTCCCTTCTTGGGAGGCTTACACGCACCCTCCAAGGCCCCAGGGCTCATAGACTAAAATAAGACATTTTAGTTTGGGTTTTGTACTGTTTTATGACATTTAGGGGTGGGGTGACTTACACGAAACAGCTTCCTATAATCCATGTGCCATTCAAGCCCACCAGTAGTCTCCATCAGCTTTTGCACTGTCTCACCCGATGGTCTGCCTCCTCTCACCCTGAGGAGGCTGCAAGATGGGCCAGATGCCCTGCCCGTTCTTACCCCATCATTTGGCCGCACCGTCTCACTCCCCAAGTTCCCAAAATGGCCAGCTAACTCTCTGTATAGCAGTGGGCTCTGCCCCTCTTCCCAGGGTGCTCCTCATCTTGCCCCTGACTGGCTTACACTTTTAGGAGGAATGAGTAATTTACGGGCTACAGTATGTGGCCCATGTTCAGACCTCTTCATACTTTTTTATTTAATTTTTTAAAGACGGTCTCTGGTACTCCCTGCTGGCCTAGAACTCACTATGTAGACCAGACTGATCTTGAACTCACAGAGGTCCACCTGCCTCTGCCTCCCCAGTGCTGGGACTTACCTGGCTCCTTTAAAAAAAAAAATGCTACTTTGAAACAAAATATTGCTATGTAGTCCATACTGGTTTTGAACTTGCAATCTTCTTGCTTCAGCCTCCCAAATTCTGGAGGATTACAGGCATGCACCACCACACTCAGCTAGCATTAAAATGTTTTTTAGTTTATTTTTATTTTTATTTATGTTCATGAGTGTTCTGCCTGAACATATCTATGTGTACCACTTGCTCGCAGTGCCCACAGAGGCCAGAAGTGGGCATTGGATACTCTGGAACTGGGGTTTCAGATAGCTGTGAGCCACTGTGTGGATACTGGGACTGAATCTGGGTCCTCTGCAAGAACAGCAAGTGTTCTTATCACTGAGTCATTTTTCTGCTCCCCAGCTGGAATTAAAAAAAAAATCAAATGGTAATTTAGGTTTTGTGGGTCATAGTCTGTTTTATAATCATACTATTCTTCTTCTTGTGTGAAAATACCTATAAACTACATGCAAATGAATGTGCCTGTGTTCTAATAAAACTTTATTGATAGTGACAGGTTATTAGCCTGCAGGTGCTAATTTTTCGAATCCTGTGCTGTAGAGAAGGAGCATGTCCTTCCCTCTATTTCATCTCTTCCCATTAGCTTGTGCTATAGTTTGAATATTTTTATCTCCTCAAAAAATTTATGTTGAAACTTAGTCCTTTAGGGAAGAGCTTTGGGAAGTATCACTTTGGGAGATGATTGGGTATGAGTTCATCCTCAAGAGTGAGATTATAAAGATGCCCTTATAAAAGCCCTCCTACAGTGAGTCCATTTCCTGCCTTTCAGCCATGTGAGGACATGGCCACACTTCCCTAGAGGATGCAATATCAAGGTACCTACCATCTTGGTAGTAGACAACAGCCCTTCCTAGACAGCTGGCCCTACCAGCGATTTTACCTTGGACTCCTAGAACTGTGAGAAATGTCTGTTTATAAATTACTGTATTACAGCAGAACAAAGCCAGGTGGAATAATGAAAGCCATTGTTTTGGGGGTTTTGTAATAACAGTTTATATATTACCATGCCTAGCTTGAGTGAATTTCTGTCACTTGCCACCAAAGGAGCTTTGAGTAGTATAGAGCAGAATAGGAATTTGGGATAGGAAGGACTGAATATTCTGTTATGGGTGATTGGCAGGCTTAGTGTTTGCTTCCTGTGATATCTGGTGTTTTACTCTTCACTGGTATGCAGTCATGGTTGTCACACTTACTTGCCTCTGTGGAAACACTTCCTAGCCTTTTTCTCTTTTTTTGGTCTTTTTTGAGAGACAGGGTCTTCCTGTAACCCCAGCTGGCCTAGAACTCACAGAGATCCCCTTGCCTCTCCCTCGCAAGTCGACTTCAACCCCTTTTTATTGAAGCCCTGTGACATCCCAGGCACTCTGGAGGTCACCAGGGAAAAAGAAGGAATAAATCCGTGGTGTCCTTCTTTTCCATAAAGAGCATATACCCTGACAATGGGAGGACACAGAGCTGATGGTTTAGTACTTGAGAAGTCAGTCATTTTGTAGAATGCCTTCTGATCTTGGTTTGCCTGATGTTTATCACTACACTGACCCGCATTTCTGGCAATTCTTTGGCAAGACTGCAGAGATGTGCGCATCTCTTAAGTTCTTGACGTCAAAAATCTTGTACCTGGTGATATCAATCTTGATCATTTTTCGTTAAAGCAGTGTCTGCCATGACTCACACTGAAAATTTACGAAAATATTTTAGATGAGAAACTTCAGTCTCTGGAAATTTCTCATTCCTGCTTAAACTTTTGCCCTTGATCTTAGTATCCATCAGGAGGATGTAGAGAAGGCAAACTTTTACTTCCTTGGACTAAGCTAACGTTTACTGTTTTGGGGTTTTTTTTTTTTTTTTTTTTTTTTTTTTTTTTAAAAAAAAAAAAAAAAAAAAAAGAAGGAACTCGCTATGTAGCCCAGGCTGGCCTTGAACTCACAGAGATCCGCCTGCCTCTGCCTCCCGAGTGCTGGGATTAAAGGCGTGCGCCACCACGCACGGTACGTTTACTGTTTTTTAACAGAACGCTCAGCGTTTCTGCAGGAGAAAAACGTAGGAGACAATGGGACGAAAAGGAAGGACCATTCCTGCACCAATTAGGGGATGAGCGCTGGGAATAAGCACTCCAAAGACACCAACAGAAAGGTCAACACCTTTGGGTTTTCAATCAGGCGCGTCACGGCCGCCCGGTTGTCCTGGAGTCGGGGTCCTTTTGGGCCAGGCCGCCATCTTGTGGCTCCGCCAGCCAATCAGCGGTTGCGCCGTGGCGGGGGGCGGGGCGCGAGTCGCCCGCGCTCTGCTCTGGGTCATGGAGGCACCGATCGGCTTGCTGCTGCTGCTGTGGCTCGGGGCCTGGGCCCCGGCTCCCGGCAGCGCCTCATTGGAGGCTCTGCCGCTGGTCAACGAGGACGTGAAGCGCACGGTGGACCTGAGCAGCCACTTGGCCAAGGTGACGACCGAGGTGGTCCTGGCATACCCCGGCGGCGGCTCCACGTCGCGAGCCACCTCGTTCCTCCTGGCGCTGGAGCCGGAACTCGAGGCGCGGTTGGCGCACCTCGGTGTGCAGGTGAGCGTGTGGAGCGCGCGTGGGGGCCGGTATGCGTGAAGCCGGGGTCCAGGACGACGCCCGGGAACCCTGAGGGGTCCAACGGGGAGCCTGAGGTCTGAGAGAGGCCTGTGTGGAGGAGACCGGGAGGTTAGGGTCTGCTTGGGCTGCCCGCGCGCAACCGCGGACACGTCAGCGGAGGGCTCCGGGCTTTCTGCCCCGCCCACGCAGCATCCTGTGTTCCCGTGGCGACCCCTCAGCATCCCTGGCGACCTCCCTTGGCGCTCACGGCCCTGGGGACCGCAGGACGGTGGCTGCCACGGCCAGCTGCCTAGTGCAGGCACCTCTCTTCCTCTCTGTCCACTGGACGGATGAATGAATGAAGTCGAATTGAATTCCTGAATGCTCTTGTCTGTCCGATGCAGGCTCTTCTCTGCACGCCAGCAGCGTTTAGAAACTTAACAGGTTTCCAGGATTCAAGTCTGTCGTTACTTACACCCCGTGTATATAATGCACCTCTAAAAGCTGCTAATGAATGCTTGTTTAATGTTCAGACTTCTTGAACTTAGTTTAAAAACTCTACAAGTAATATCAGCCCTTTATGCAGTACAGATGGTGAAATCCAAGTCTTCTCCCCATCTACCTCTCATTCGAACGCTTCAACTTTATCTTTCCAGGCCTTTCAGTGAACACACTTTTGTGGCTCTGAAGGAAAGAAAAATTATCCACTTACAGAGGTTTGCTTCTTATTACTATTTTCATTAAGCCATATTCATTAAGTGATTACCTAATTAATTGTGGAGAGATTAGTCATTACAATATCACATTTCTAAGCACATCACATTCTCTTAACTGTGCTGCTATAAAGCTGGGTTTATGGATTGCCACCCAAATGACCCTTATCCCCTTCCATGGCTTGTCCATGCTGAACTTAAATGTTTCTGGAAATACTTCAAAACTTCATTCAACTTGCAATGCCTCCTGTGAATATGTTGAATGTTAAGTCCTATTCTTTTGTGGAAGCCAGTAACAACTTAATGAAGCCACAATATAACCAGATCACAGCAGAAGCTAGCCACCCCTCACTATCCTGGTGGAGAATGCACGTAAGTTGGGTTGCTGAACTTCTTTTTTTAAAATTTTATTCCCTCCAACTTTATTGAGGTATAAATGGCACATAAAAATCTGCAGGTAGTTAATGTTTACAGTTTGGAGAATTTGGACAAATTGTTATGATTACCACAGTCTAGGTAATAAACATACCCATGATCTTGACTTTTTTTTTTGTCTTTTTGAGACAGGGTCTCCCTGTAGCCCCAGCTGTCCTGGAACTCATTATGTAGACCAGGCTGGCCTTGAACTCACAGAGATCCTCTTGCCTCTGTCTCCTGAGTGCTGGGATTAAAAGTGTCTGCCACCACACCTGGCAATTGACTTTTGTTTTGTCCTTTAAATTTTGTTGTTTTTTGTGATAATGTATTTACAGGGAATTTACTTTGTGTCAAGATTGTGGCAGGTATTTTAAATACATTCCCTACCCTTATAGCAGCAGCCTTTTAGGGTGAAGGTATTCTTATGTGGAGGTGGAAGGGTCTGGCTTTGGAACTTAGGCCTGCAGGTGAGGCTCTAGTTTGTCCATCCTCAGTGCATATGTTCCTACATTTTTGCCACCTTACTTTCTGGCCTTGATATGAGAACAAGTCTTAATCTCTAGCACTGTAGTCAACATATTCACAATCATGTTATTTCTGTAGTTGTAGGTAGAGAGAGCCCAGTTAAATGGATATATGTACTGCCTGTGTACCCCTTACCCTGATGGGAAAGAGCTGGATGATAAGTTTAGCAAAGACAGTGTGTTGCCTTGGAAACTTGGATGAGGTTGAATGGATTATGGAATTCTTTTAGGAGCTGGTGGAAGGACTATAGTGATTATTGGGTAGGATCCATCAGTTTTCCTTAATGCATTTTTAATTTTATTTTATATTTTATGTGTGTGAGCGTATTGCCTGCATGTGTGTAAGTGCACCCCTGTCGTGCAATGTTCTCAGGGGTCAGACGAAGATGTTGGATCCTCTGGAACTGGAGTTTGGGGCCGTTGTTAGCTGTCGTGTGGGGTGCTAGGAACTGAGCCTGGGTTCTCTGCAAGAGTAGCCAGTGCTCTTAACCGCTGAGCCATCTCTGCAGCCCCTTAATGCATTTTTTTAAACATGGCCTCCTTATATAGCCCCTAGATTGTCTTCGGAATTTGGAAATCTGCCTCAGCCTCTTGAACTGCCAATTCTCTTGCCTGCACCTCCTGGGTGCTAGGATTATAGGTGTGCATCACCATGCATGGCCCTCTCTTAATTTTTTACTCAGTATGAATATTTTTCATGAAGATAACTCCTAATAAGCAGGAATGTACTAGAATGTTAACCATTGTGGTAAGATTGTAATAAAAGTAATGAAACTTGTTTTTTTTTTTTAACTTATAATATTATTGAGGATGATTTTTTTTTTTTTTTGGTCTTTTTTGAGACAGAGTCTTCCTGTAGCCCCAGCTGTCCTAGAACTTGCTTTGTAGACCAGGCTGGCCTTGAACTCACAGAGATCCACCTGCTGCTGCCTCCAAAGTGCTGGAATTAAAGATGTCTGCCACCATATACCTGGTGGTTATATAGTCTTTTATACTTTATGAAATATTAAGAATAATGTTTTTAAAATGTACTCTTGGCTTTTAGAGCATGGTAGGGAAGGGCTATAATCCCAGCAATTGAGAGGCAGAGGCAGGAGGATTAGGAGTTCAGGCTTATCCTAAAGTGAGTTTGGTGTAGTGGTGAAACATGCTTAGCTGCACCAGGCCGTCAGCACAACACAAAAAATTCTTTGTTAGAGTTCTGTGTTCTCTACTAGGAGCCCCTGCTTTGGTCCTATGCAGTAGCCTTAGTTTTTAGGGGGAGGTGGTAAGGTTAGGCTGGCCAAGGATTAGTGGGGTGTACATGTTTCCCACATAGTCTGTCCATAGTTTGTGACTCCAGATGACTCCTCAGGAAGCCTCTGTAGTGTACTGGAATTAACCTGGTCACACATCCTGTGACAGTAAAGGATTGCCACTGGCTTCTTCTGAAAGCTTTGCCAATGCTGCCTTTTTTTTTTTTTTTTTTTTCAAATTGTGTGTGTGTGTGTGTGAGACGCAGAACATCCCAAACCATCTTATTCAACTATACACCCACTTCCCAGATGGCACCCTCCCATAGCCTACCTCCCCCCACTACAGCCCTTATACCCTTATACTCTGATATCCCTGCCACTGTCTGCTGTGTTGTCAGCACCCCCAGCCATTCCCCACTACTTGTCCAACTGGTGAATCTAGTCAGCCTATCTAGAGGTCTTTGTTTTAGGACATTCAGCTCTTCCTCATCTAGCAGCAATCAGTTGTCAGTATTCCTTTAGATAAGATTGGGGTCTGCTGTTCATTTTCCCAGTTCCATGCTGGGTTATTATCTGGGAGTCCCTTGAGCCACGCAGGCCAAAAACTCAAAAGAAGGTATCTCCTTTCTGGCATTGTTGCTTGTTACATAGCCTTTAGCTATGCATATGGACTCTTAAAATTCTATTGACCCCTTTAATCTTTTGTTATACTTTCCTTTTAGGTGTTTAAGGCCATACAGTTGGTCCACATAAAACCGATTAAGTTTTACTCTTAAGGTTATTTGAAGATCTGTTCCCCAGGGGTCACATGGGCTTGGGAGGAGCCCCTGGCTCCTTTCTTTTACCAGTTCCACCTGTGTGACGATAAGTCAAA
>NW_008333794.1:774379-794483 GCF_000622305.1 Nannospalax galili
GGCAAGGAGCAAAAACTGTCCTTTATGTCCCTCTGACCAAATTATTATAGGCCTCAAACTATGTCTGTTAAACATCCAAGAAAGTTAGTTCCATCAGTCTTATACTTTTAATTACTGTGTGTCATGTAGATAAATCTTGGGCAAAGACCAATTGTTCTTAGATAAACCTTACCTAGACATATATTTCTTGATCTGCTATGTATAATGCTACCATTTTTGTGGAAACAGTTATGAACATGGATGGAACTTGTTACTTCATATTATGTACTTACACGTAATTTTTTATTTTTATTTTATGTGTTAATGAATATATTTCTTGGATGTAGGTAAGTGTACCTATGTTGTGCAATTCCCACAGAGGTCAGAGGAGGGTGTTCAGTCCCCTGGAACTGGAGTTATGGACGGTTGTTAGCCGCCATGTGCATACTGGGAATCAAACCTGGGTCCTCTGTAAGAGCAGCCAGTGCTCTTAACCACTGAGCCATCTCTCCAGCCCCCTTACACATAATTTGAATATAAAAAAGAAAATGTTCAACCGACTGTGACTAGTAATAATCAGATACATAGAGATTAGAAATGCATGTACAAGCATCTTAGTGTCATTGCACTAAAAATGAATTTTTCTGTATGAAACTGTATTTTAATAATGAAATGGAGATCTTTTTGAAAGGTTAAAACCTCATTTAATTTTATGTCTTACAGGGCTTATACTGAATACAATATTGTATAACTGTATTAATTCAACTGTAAACCTAAACATTTACAGCCAATTTTGAAAGCGATGCATCTTAGCTCTGGAAATTGTTATTGAATATGTCAATGCTGTTGTAATGAAATGCTCCTTCTAATTATGTGGTTATTAAATAAATAATAAAAAAAAGAAAATGTTCAGAAGAAGCCAGTGAAGCTTTTTGGAAGTGATTTTGGAGCTATAATCTTTGTACGTATTTGGTCATTTAGGAAAATGTTTAAAGAATGTTAATAGAATTATTTCTGTGTATCAGGAAGTCTTTGACAGTGTTTCAGATTTTTAGAAAAATTATTGGGGTTGATAGATGGCTCAATAGTAGAGTATTTTCCTGGGTCCTGGGTTCTATCCCTAGCACTGCAAAAGCAAAACAAAAAGAGTTACTAAAGCCAAATCTCTAGGCCTGTGAGATGGCTCAGTGAGTAAAGGTGCTTAGGGTGCAGATCTGACGACTTGAGTTCCATCCTTGGAGTCTGTCTAAAAAGCCTGATGCAGTGGTACACATCTGTGTATCTTGAGATGGGAAGTGGTGACAAGAGAATCACCTAGAAGCTTCCAAGTCAGGTAGGCTGAAATACCTGGAATGCAGAAACAGCAAGAGACCCTGCCTCCGAAGCAGGGTGGATGGAGAGAACTGAGTTCTAGTTGTCACTGACCTCCATATATGTTTTGTGGCACCCACACACATCACAGAGACACATAAATGCATGCACGCATATAATAAAAATTAAATATTTGAGCTGGGCGTGGTGGCACATGCCTTTAATGCCAGCACTCGGGAGGCAGAGGCAGGCGGATCTCTGAATTCAAGGCCAGCCTGGTCTACATAGTGAGTTCCAGGACAGCTGGAGCTACGGGGAGACCGTTTCAAAAAGACCAAAAAAAAAAAAAAAAATTAAATATTTGAAAAACTGCTTTAGTGGAAATGTTATAAAGTGGTTAATTGCTGACTCAATTGCAAACTTGAGGACATAGAAAAGCATAAACTACACTACTTTTCTGTTACAGGTAAAGGGAGAAGATGAGGAAGAGAATAATCTAGAAGTACGAGAAACCAAAATTAAGGGGAAAAGGTAAGCTAATACTATCTGAGAGGCATTTCTAAGGTGTATTAACCAGCTGTCTGGGACAGTGTAGAGTAAGATACCAGAAAAATTCCTGAGGTGTCTGTCTAGCTTAGAATTAGTCAGATGGCGTTTCTGTTGGGAATGGTACTGGGTATGTTGAATTGCCTGTGGGATGTCAGTGGAACTGGCAAGGGCTACAAGTGTCCTGGGAGAAGATGGAGAGTTTGGAGTGCTGTTTTCAGTAGTGACCTTTATGTGGGAAAATGAAGTACAGTATTGTGAGTTCTGGACTAGTGGATCAGGAAGTTGTCCATGTTCTAATTTTTGATGATAAGTTCAATGGGAGCTTGGTAAAAAGCCTTCAGATTTTTACTAATGACTTTTAGGTCAAACAAAAGTTGGTTTCTTGGCTTAGAAAATTCAGACACATTGTATATTTAATGCTTTATAAACTTTAATAGTTTAGAGGCTCTGTTTTCCTTAAAATGCTAGTGACTAATTTTTTTTGAGACAGTGTCTCACTGTGTAACACTGGCTGGCCTTGAACTCACTATGTAGACTAGGCTAGTTTTGAACTCAGAGATCCACCTGCCTTATGCCTCCTATGTGCTGGGATTAAAGGCATGTAGCACCAAGCCCTGCTTAGTAAATTCAGTTTTTTAAAAGATTTTAATAAATTAATATTATTTTTATCTTATATGTATATTGCCTACATGTATGTAAATGCACTTGTTGTGCAGTGCCCATGGAAACCAGGAGAGGGCGTCGGATTCTTCTGGAACTGGAGTGATGGACAGTTAGCTGTCATGTGGGTGCTGGGAATTGAACCTGGGTCCTCTGCAAGAGAACACAGTGCTGTTAACTGCGGAGCCATCTCTTCAGCTCCCTAAAAAGATATTTTTATTAGATTTGTTGTGTATGTATGTTTGTGCATCAAGGCATGCATGTGAACAGAAGACATGTTGGTTCCAGTAATCAAACTTGGGTTGTAAGGTTTAGTGGTAAGCTCCATTCCCTGCTGAGCCATCTCACCAGCCCTACTAGCTTCATTTTTGTCTGGCTGTGAGAGTAGCAAGCTCATTTTAAAACAATTTAGAGAACAATTATTTTGCCCCAAGACAGTAACCATTAGCATTTCTGTTTAACCTTTACTGACATCCTTCCTTCTTACACAGTGGTATGTGAATGTGTTGGGTGATGGAATCAGGGCTGGGTGCTGCTCAGTGAATGTGTGCCTAGCGTGTTTCCTTCTCCAGCAGCACAGAAAATGAAAATAAAAGGCAAAGTGGACTCACTGTCATCTACAAGCTGATGGCTATATATTTGAATTGTACGTGGACATCTTTCCTTGCTAATGTACAAACATACATTTTATTTATTTGTATTTGTGTGTGTGTGTGCATGTGTGCGTGCCACAGCTTTTGTGTGGAAGACATGTGCAGGAATGGCTGTCCTTCTACCATGTAGGTCTTGGCAGTTGAACTCAGGTAATCAGACTTGGTGACAGGCACGTTTACCTGTTGGGTCATCTTAGTTGACCCCCTAAGCATTTTTAAAAAATTTATTCTATTTTTGTAAGTGTTTTGCCTGCATCCACATGCATCAGGTCTGTGCAGTGCCTACACAGGCCAGACAGGGACATTGGATCTCCTTTAACTGGAGTTATGGATGGTTTTTAGTTCCCATGTGGGTGCTGAAACCCAACCCAGGTCGTCTGTCAGAGCAGCCTGTGTTCTTAATTGCTGAGCCCTCTCTCTAGCCCCAGCATTTTAAAAAAAAGATTCATTTTTATTTTAAGTGTTATGAGTGTTTTGCCTGCATGTATGTATGTGTACCATGTGTATGCCTTGTACCTGCATAGGCTAGAAGAGAGCATTGAAACCCTTGGAACAGATGGTTGTGAGCTGCCACATGGGTGCAGGAACTGAACCTGGGTCCTCTGCAAGAACAAGTCCTGTTAACTGCTAAATCGTCTCCCCAACCGCCCAACTGTTTTTTGAGATAGTCTCATGTAGCCTAGGTTGACCTAGTACTCTATAGCCAAGGATAGCCTTGAATTCTTGATCCTCTTGCTTCTACCTCTCAAATGCTGGGATTAGAGGTATGTATTACTAGACCTGGCTCTGATAGTTTTTACATTCTTGCTAATTATAAGCAAACCTGAGGTGAACATCTGGATATTTGTTTTCAAGGGCTTACATTGATACATTATAGTAGCTTTTATCTTGACCATAGAATTTAACTATGACTTTGAAATGCTAGCTCTGTTTTTTAGTTGGGTTTTTTTTGAGACCTCCCTGTAGCCCCCAGCTGGCTTCGAACTCACTATTTAAACCAGGCTTGGGATTAAAGGCGTGCACCACCAACGCCCGGCTGTTTTTAATTTTTTAAATCTTAATGCTCTTGCTTCTTTCTTCGTTCAGTGGAAGATTCTTCACGGTCAAGCTCCCAGTTGCTCTTGATCCTGGGACCAAGGTCTCAGTCGTTGTGGAAACCGTCTACACCCATGTGCTTCAGCCATATCCAACCCAGATAACGCAGTCAGAGAAACAGTTTGTGGTGTTTGAGGGAAACCATTATTTCTTCTCTCCCTATCCAACAAAGACCCAGACCATGCGGGTAAAACTTGCCTCCCGAAACGTGGAGAGCTACACCAAGCTAGGGAACCCCACACGCTCTGAGGATGTCTTGGATTATGGGCCTTTCAAAGATGTAACTGCCTATAGTCAGGTAAGTTTTAGAGACTCTCTTGTTGAGGCTTGGAGTGGGTGGAAATCTGAAATTTCTTTGAACCTATTGTGAAGAGACTTTTAGTCCCATTTATTTCCTCTGAGAGCTGAGATGAAGGCTGGTGATGAGCATCATGGGAGAAGGAAGTGAGGTGTTCTGAGCAGGGCAGTGAGGTTCAAGAGAAATTGTGATGGCTGCGCTAGCAGCTGCACTCCAAAGACTGAAGGCTGTGGGGTTGGGACTTGCAGAAGAGGGAGCAATTAAGGATTAAAATTGTATTGAAGAAAATTTCAAATATGTGAAAGTAAAGACAGTGGTATCATGAAGTCCTGTTTGCCTGCCATTTTGCTTCCATGGTATTAAGTTGCCATGCCAATTCTCTCTTGTTTCCTTCAGCTCTCTGCCCCCTCCCTCTTTTTTTTTTTTTTTTTTTTTTTTTTTTTTAAAAAAAAAATAGCCCCAGCTGGCCTGGAACTGACTATGTAGATGAGGCTGGCCTTGAACTCATAAAGACCTGCCTGCCTCTGCCTTCCAGGTGCTGGGATTAAAGGCATACATACACTTCCACACCTGGCTATCTGCACCATTTTAAAAAATTGCATTAATTTTATTTGTGTATGTGCGTAGAAGTCTGAGGACAACTTTCCAAAGTCACTTTAAAAAAAATATTTTTGTTTTGTGTATATGAGTGTATTGCCTGTAGGTAGGTGCACCCGTGTTGTGCAGTGCCTGCGGAGGTCAGAAGAGGCATCAGATCCCCTGGAACTGTAGTTACAGATGATTATTAGTCACCATGTGGGTGCTGGAAATCAAACTCGGGTCCTCTACAAGAGCAATCAATGCTCTTAACCGCTGAGTCATCTCTCCAGCCCCCAGAGTTACTTCTTTCCTTCTACTATGTGGGTTCTGGTGATGGAATGTGAGTCCTCAGACTTTAATGTAGCCCTGGCTGGCCCAGTACTTGCTGTATACACCAGGCTTGCCAGAATTTGTGGCCGTCCTCCTGCCTCATCCCAGATGCACATTTTGGGGCTACAGAAGTGTCTCAGCAGTTAAGAACATTTTTGCTCTTGAAGAGGAGCCAGGTTTGATTCCGAGCACTCACCTGGCAGCTTAAAACCGTCTGTAATTCCAGTTTTGGGGGATTCAGTGCCTTTTTCTGGTCTCCATTGGCACTGCACACATGTGCTATACTTAAATACATTTTTTTTTTTTTTTTTTTGGTCTTTTTGAGACAGGTTCTCCATGTAGCCCCAGCTGGCCTGGAACTCACTATGTAGACCAGGCCGGCCTTGAACTCACAAGCACTGGGATTAAAGGCATGTGCCACCAATGCCCAGCTTTAAATACGTTTTGTTTTGTTTTGTTCTTTTTGAGACAGGGTCTCCCTGTAGCCCCAGCTGTCCTGGAACTCAACTATGTAGACCAGGCTGGCCTTGAACTCATGGAGATCCGCCTGCTGGGATTAAAGGTGTGCATTACCACGCCTGGATAAATACATGTATTTTTAAGAGACTGGTGGGAGGTCTTAATGGTTAAGAGTACTGGTTGCTCTTGCAGAGAACCTGGATTTAGTTCACAGCACCCACATGGTGACTAACTCCATGTTCTGTTAACTCATCTGAAACTCCAGTTCTTCTGGTCTCCCTGAGCATTGCACAACAAGGGTGCACTTAATACATACAGGCAAAACACTTGTACAGAAAAAATAACATTTTCAAAATTTTAAAAAATTATGCATATGTGTGGTATATGTACATGAGTGGAGGTACTCAGAGGGGCTAGAGGTGTCAGATCCCCTGGAGTTAGAGTTACAGGTGTTTGCAAGCTGCCTTACTTGGGTGTTGGGACCCAAACTTGGGTTTTTATCTCTGTAACCTCAGAAATAGATTTTCTGAAGTAAAAATTTCAAATCAAACATGAAATAAGAAAAAAATCTTTTTTTCTGATATTGTCTCATTGTCTCCCTGTTGGCCTTGAACATTGGAGCAGTCCTGCCTCAGCCTCCCCCCAGAGTGCTGACATTTTACAGGTGTGAGCCCTCATTCCCAACTTAAAGCATTTTTAAGCAGGGCATGGTGACGGTTGTAAAACCATCACTAAGGAGGCAGAAGCATTTAATAGTATTTGAGGTAGGCCTGGCTACATCCTGTTTTGGAGGGGGGACATTAAAAAAAAACTCTTCTGTATGTGTGTGTGTGTGTGTCTGTATGCTATAATGGAAGCAACATAAAGCTGCCAGTCTTATGGTACTGGAGCTAAATGCTGTTAAGTAGGATTCTGAATGGAATCTTTAAAAATGTAGTCACAGAATGAGAGAATAAATTGAGCTTATAAACATTAATGAAATCTCTGCTTACTGTTTATGGACTGTGGAAAGACTTTTTTTTCTCAATTTTTTGTTTTATATTGCCTTTCTATAGAGTTATGGGCATGTTCATAAAAGGGTATTGGAATTACTCAGTGACCAAAGGCCCCCCTCCCCATACTGGGGATTGAATATGGGGCCTTGTGTATGTTTGAGCAAGTATTCTACGACTGATCAGTATATATCCCCACCCCAGAGAGATTTTTAAACAAATTTTATTTATTTTGTGTGCATGTGTGTGATGGCATGGGTGTCACCACACACATGTGGAGGCCAAGGGACAGCCTTTGGGAGTGAGTTCTTTTCCAGCGTGGAGGTCCCAGGGATCAAACTCAAATTGTCAGGCTTGGTGGCAAGTGCCATCTTGCTAGTCCTAGCCAGAGAGATGTTTTAAAAAAATGATTTAATTTATAAAAGTGTTTTGATTTCTGGTATGTTTACTGGTATATGTTTAGTGCCCTGGAAGACCAGAAGAAGACCATAGAGCTGCCATGTGGATGCTAGGAACCCAGGTCCTCTGGAACAAGTGTTCTTAACCCCTGAGCTGCCTCTCAAGCCCCTTGATTTTATTTTATTTTTTAATTAAAAAAAATATTATTTTTATTTTATGTGTATGAGTGTATTGCCTGCATATATGTGAGTGCACCTGTGTCGTGCAGTGCTACGGAGGTCAGAAGAGGGCTTCAGATTCCCCTTGGAACTGGAGTTAAGGACCGTTTGTAGCTGCCATGTGGGTGCTGGGAACTGAACCTGGGTCCTCTGCAAGAGCAGTTGGGGTTCTTAACTGCTGAGCCATCTCTCCCCCCCCTTGAATTTTTTTTTTTTTTTTTTTTTTTTTTTGGTCTTTTTGAGACAGGGTCTCCCTGTAGCCCCAGCTGTCCTGGAACTCACTATGTAGACCAGGCTGGCCTTGAACTCACAGAGATCCACCTACCTCTGCCTCCCAAGTGCTGGGATTAAAGGCATGCGCCACCATACCCAGCTTGATTATTATTTTTTTTTAAAAGCATTAACCTCAGTGAGAATTGGCACAGAACTTGAGTCATTACTGAAAGAATAGGTGTTGGACCTATCAATTCTGTTGGACCTCATTGGGAGATAATAATTAATTATATAGACACTTGGAATCGGAACTTCTACATGCTGAAGACCTAGTGTTGTCACTTAGGATTAGGATCTAGAGCAAAACCACGGAGACTGCTAGACCTCAGGGCTCATTTTAATTTTTTTTTCTATTTATTGTTTTTATTTTATATGTTGAGTATTTTGCCTACATGTATTATATGTGCACCACATGTGTGCAATACCCACAGAAGCTAGAAGAGGACAGTGGACCCCCCTGGAACCATGTGGGTGCTGGGAACTTAACCTGAATCTTCTGCAAGAGCAACAAATGCTCTTAACAGCTAAACCATCTCTCCAGCCCTTTTATTATTGTTGTTATTATTTTAAAAAATATTTTTATTTTGTGTGTATGCGTGTATTGCCTGCGTGTATGTAAGTACACCCATGTCCTGCAATGCCCTCGGAGGACAGAAGAGGCTGTCGGATCCCCTGGAACTGAAGTTATGGACAGTTGTTAGCTGCCATGTGGGTGCTGGGATTCAAACCTGGGTCTTCTGCCAGAATGGTGTTCTTTTTTTTAAATATTTTATTATTTTTATTTTATGTATATGCATGTATTGCCTGCATGTTGGTAAAGTGCACCTGTGTCGTGCAATGCCTGCAGAGGTCAGAAGAGGCTGTTGGATCCCCTGGATCTGGAGTTACAGACAGTTGTTAGCTGCCATGTGGGTGCTGGGATTCAAACCCAGGTCTTCTGCAAGAATAGTCAGTGTTCTTAACCGCTGAGCCATCTCTCCAGCCCCAAGAACAGTCAGTGTTCTTAACCACTGAGTGTCGGGGCTCAGGTTTGCTTTGCTCTGTGGGGGAACTACTGGCTTTGGGGCAGAGAGACTTGATCAGTGATAGAGTCTTGGACCCTGGGATGTGTGTCTATTCAACAAGCCATCTATTTCAAAGTTCAGTTGGTTTTTATACATCCCAAGGAACTGGCAGTCATGTGGGATATGGCAGTCACATACGAAGATTTAAGGTACAAAGAAACAGGACATTTAGTCTGTTAGTTGGCGCCAGAAGGATGCTTAAGCTTTAACTCATAGTTACCAATGCCCATCTGGTAATTTATTGGCCACAGTGTTTTCTTTCTTAGAATTAGAAGCATGGTAAACTTTTAGCTTTTAGCTCAGGAGTAAACCTTTAACCTGGCATAATCTCTTAGCTAAGGATAGCTGAGTTATTTGTTCAGGACAAGGAGATGAGCTAAGGGTGTTGACCAAGACACTATACCACAGAGCAAGGAGCCTGCACTTATGACCAGGTCACTGTCTCCTGCCAGTCTTGCAGTGTTCTGCAAGACAGGGAATATCGGAGCTACTGTTTTCAGGTGCCCCTCCCTTTAGCTGAGAATGTTGCCTGGACATGAAGGTTTTAGGCTCATCTCACCCTAGGGCTTGGCATCCTGGTTTCCTATAGCTGAGCCATCTCTTCAGCCCTGTTACTATTATTGTTTTGGGTTTTTTTGAGACAGGACCTCTTTAGCCCCACCTGGCCTAGAACTCACTATGTAGATGGTCTCGATCTCAGATACACCTGCCCCTGTTCCCTGAGTGCTGGGGTTAAAGGCATGTGCTCCATGCCCAGCTCATTTTTAAAGAATTATTATTTTATGTATATGAATATTTTGCCTGCATGTAAGTGTATCACATACATGCAGAGACCCGAACAGGGCACCAGATCCCCTGGAACTGGAGTTAGGGATGTCTGTTAACTGCCAAGTGAAACCTGGGAACTGAGCCTAAGTTCTTTGCAAGAACAGTCACTGCTCTTAACCATTGAACCATCTTTCTAGCCCCCTCCGTATTGGTTTTTTGAGACAAAGCCTCATTCTGTTTCCCAGGTTGGCCTGGAACTCTTGGTGATCTGTCTGAGGCAGGAAGGTGACAAGTTTGAGAGCAAACCCTTTCTCCAAAAAACCTCTGTATATTAGGTACATGGTATTTATTCTGTGGTTGACCATAGATTCACTCTAGTCAGTTTGATTTAAATTAGTGTTGATTTCTCTGTTGTGGCAGAGGTTTGAACTGCTTGTTTCCTTCCTGTCTAGGATACTTTTAAAGTACACTACGAGAACAACAGCCCTTTCCTAACCATCACCAGTATGACCCGGGTCATTGAGGTTTCTCACTGGGGTAATATTGCTGTGGAAGAGAATGTGGATTTGAAGCACACAGGCGCTGTGCTGAAGGGACCTTTCTCCCGCTATGATTACCAGAGACAGCCAGACAGTGGAATCTCTTCCATCCGCTCTTTTAAGGTAAGAGTATTCATCTTGGGCATTGTGGAAAACTATCAGTTTGTCCCTTTCTCTCACTTTTTTTTTTTTTTGGTCTTTTTGAGACAGGGTCTCTCCCTGTAGCCCCAGCTGTCCTGGATTCACCATGGAGACCAGGCTGGCCTTGAACTCACAGAGATCTGCCTGCCTCTGCCTCCAGAGTACTGGGATTAAAGGTATGGTGATGCACCCTGGCTCCCTCACTTTTTGAAACTAGCCAAATATAGACAGTTCTTTGGGATTAACTAATGGTCATATTAAGTGGCACTGTTACTCAAAAGAATCTTTAAATTTAAAAAAGTTCCTTTGTTTATCTAAGAGCTTTTCTTTTCTCCATGCAGCACAGGCTGGTTTGAAACTCCCTATGTTGCTTAGATTGGCCTTGAACCTTAAGATACTTCTGCTTCAGTCTCTTAAATGCTGGGGCATAGACATTTGCCACTGGGTATGGCCTTAGAGTATTTTTGTTTTGTTTTAAGAAATTTTGAGTAAAGAAAAACATAGTACCACTACCTAAACACTAATATTTTTGGCTTATTGGGGGTTTTTGGGGTTTTTTGTTTTTGTTTTTGTCTTTTTGAGACAGGATCTCCCTGTAGCCCCAGCTGGCCTGGAACTTGCTTTGTAGACTAGGCTGGCCTTGAACTCACAGAGATCCCCCTGCATCTGCTTCCTGAGTGCTGGGATTAAAGGCGTGAGCCACCACACCCAACTTGGCTTCTTATTTTTAAATTTGTGTGTGTGTGTGTGTGTGTGTTTGTGTGTGTGTATGTGTATGTGTATCTGCCTTAAGAGGCCAGAAGAGAGTGTTAGGTCTTCTGGAGCTAGAGTTACAGGCATTTGAGAGCCACCCTATATGGGTGTTAGAACCCGGGTCCTTCATGATTGGTCAGCACTTTTTTTTTTTAATATTTATTATTTTTGTTTTATGAGTATGCATGTATTGCCTGCATGTAGGTAAATACACCTGTGTCTTGCAATGCCCATGGAGAACAGAAGAGACTGTCAGATTCCCTGGGACTGGAGTTACGGACAGTTGTTAGCTGCCATGTGGGTGCTGGGATTTGAACCTGGGTCTTCTGCAAGAACAATCAGTGTTCTTAACTGCTGAGCTATCTCTCCAGCCCTGCAAAGCACTTTTTTTCTTTCTAAGATTTATTTGGGGGGTGGGGGAGAGACAAAGAAAGAGAAATATGCTATGTGTGAGGGTGCCTGACATGGGTGTTGAGAATTGAACTCGGGCTCTCTGCAGAAACAGCACACACTGTTAACTGCTGAGCCATCTCTCCAACCTTGCAGCAAGCTCTCTTAATGGCTGATGCAGTGCTCCAGCTCTCTTGTTTGTTTTTAAAGATAGTTTCTTGTCAAATTTGCTATGTATCCAAAAGTTACCTTGTGTTCTGGTCCTACCTGTGTCGCTCACGTACAGAGGTGTACTACCAAGACTTAGGCTGTTTTTGTTTGGTATTTCATGAAGCAGAGTTGAAGTTTGTTAAAGATTAAAAACTTTATTTACTTATTATTATTGGGATGTATATATGTGGGTGTATGTGCCACTGTGTATAAGTCAGAGGACAACTTTGTGGAGTCATTTCTTTATTTCCACTTTTATGTGAGTTCTGAGGATCAAATTCAGGTTGCTAGGCTTGTGAGACAAGTGTTTTTACTCACTGAGCCATCTCTGATCCTAAGACCTTTTTTTGGGGAGGAGAGGTTTCTCCCTGTGGTCCTGTGGTCACACCTGACCTAGAACTTACTATATAGGCCAGGTTGGCCTCCGTCTCACAGAGATCTACCTGCCTCTACCTTCTACTCTGCCTGGCCTAAAAGACGTGTTTTAATATAGATTTTAAGCATAAAGGCTAAGGAAATGAAAGGGATGCTTGGAAAGATACACTGAGAGGCATGGTGTGGACTTCTCAGAATCATCACCTTATGCTATAAAAAAGAGACTGAAGCCGGGCGTGGTTGTGCATGCCTTTAATCCCAGCACTCGGGAGGCAGAAGTAGGCAGATGTCTGTGAGTTCAAGGCCAGCCTGGTCTACATAGTGAGTTCCAGGACAGCTAGGGCTACAGAGAGACCCTGTCTCAAAAACACCAAAAAAAAAAAAAAAAAAAAGACTGAAGATGTGTTTGTTTTGTAAGTACAATCTTATATTTTCATGTATTTACATATTTTAGAAGCGTTCACTAGGTTAACAAAGCTATTCTATTCCCTCTCCCCTCTTGTCATCCTGGAGGTTGTTACAAAGAATGTTGGGTGGAGAAGCCAAAAGTCTCTTCCAGGAACTCCCACTAGCAGTTTGATGTATTTTTCTATCTTTAGTTTCCTTCTTTGCATAACTTAGTATTCACAAAGATATTTGCAAATACCTTATTTCTTGTTTAGACGATTTTGTCTACTTAGCAACCTTGATTGTGAAGTAGATGTGTTTTCTAGAAGTTTTGAAACCTTGGAAGAAAGAATTTTGAAGGTTTACAGTCTGGGGTGTGTTTTAGTTGGGTAGTGTTTAAGACCTTGATGTAGACTTTTTTGCATCCAAGGTCCTGTCCTTTACAGAGGTCCCTGGAATTTCTAGAAGGCATGTCCACTCTCTTGCAGACCATCCTCCCTGCTGCTGCCCAGGATGTGTACTACCGGGATGAAATTGGCAATGTTTCCACCAGCCACCTCCTTATTTTGGATGACTCTGTGGAAATGGAAATCCGGCCTCGGTTTCCTCTCTTTGGCGGTTGGAAGACACACTATATCGTTGGCTACAACCTCCCAAGCTATGAATACCTCTATAATTTGGGTGAGTAGTTTGTGCATTAGTAGAATAGCAAGGGCAGCTTTTTCTTTAACTTCTTGCAGTTTCCTTAAATCCCTCCCCTCCTCTCTTTCTCTCAAAGTGCTTTGTCTGTACAGAGAAAATTGTTTTCTCATTCTTAGGAAGGCTAGATACCAGGAATAGCTTTTCATGGATTGGTACAAATGACTGTTGTAAAAGTAATGCCCACACATGGTATCAGTTCACACAGTACAGTATCAATTCATTCCCCAGTTTTGTTAGCAAACAGAGCTACTTAAATTCTGTTACAGACCTCATATCAGCCATTTCTCCAAGAAAGCTTAATTTATTTTAGTGAAAATGGTATTTTAAGTCCATATTAGAACTAGGGATGTTCATTGCTTGGAGGTAGTCAATTTCTAGGCCTTTCAGGCATGGAGCTCAGTATACATTTTATTTATTTATTATTTTTTTATTTTATGTGTATGAGTGTATTACCTGTATGTATGTAAGTGCACCCATGTTGTGTAGTGCCTGCAAAGGTCAGAAGATGGGGTCAGATCCCCTGGAACTGGAGTTAAAAGTTGTTAACTGCCATGTAACTGGGAATGGAACCTGGGTCCTCTGCAAGAGCAGCCAGTACTCTTTTAACTTCTGAGCCACTTCTCCAGCCCCCAGTATATATTTTACATATATGTAAAAATAAGCATTTACAATGGCATTTTGTTTTTATATTTCATGTGTCTTAATTCCTTGGGAAAATCTTGGTTCTGAAGGGCACAGGGGATGACAGGATTACAGCAGTCTATGACTAGTCACTGTTTTATCTCGCAACTCCCTCCTCCAGACACACTGTTTTTGTTTTTTAAGATAGTATTCCAGATAGGCCTGGAATTTGATCCTCTTGCCTTAGCCTCCTAAGTGCTAGAATTAGACACATTTGACTGCCTTCCCTTTTTGGGGCAGGGTGTGTGAGGAGGGGTCTTTTTGAGGCAGGGTCTCCCTGTAGCCCCAGCTGAAATTCACTATGTAGACCAGGCTAACCTTGAACTCATAAAGATCTGCCTGCCTTTGCCTCCCAAGTGCTGGGATTAAAGGTTTCGCCACCATGCCCGGCTTCTTCCTTCCTTTCTTATTTGTTCATTTATTGTGTATGCATGTGTGTACAAATTTGTCTGGGTGCATACATGCTGTGCATATGCATACTTAGCTTGTAGAGTCAATTCTCTCCTTCTGTGATGGTCCCAGGGTTTGAACTGAGGTCATCAGGTTTGGTGGCATGTGACCTGCCCCTGAGTCGTCTCACTAGCCCTTATCCTTACCTTTTTTTTTTGTTTGTTCGTTTTGTTTTTTGCTGTTTCTGATGTGAACTTGAAGTAGAATTGGTTATGGTAGCTCCTGTATTGGCTTAGTTCTGTCTTGCTTTAGTGTGGTATCCAGTGACATGTGCTTGTCTTCTGAGCTTTCCTTGCCCCTGGGCCTATACTTCAGTGGCAGAGCACTTGCCTAGCATGCCTAAGGCCTTGGGTTCAGTCCCCAATCCCCATTACTGCTAGGGACAGAAAAAAAAGGAACACACTGACTTCATGTTTCCATGTTAAACACTTTTTATTCTTTTTCTATAGGGCTGTTCTGGTGGCCTTTCAAAGTTCTGAGGGCATAGACAGCTAGGACTCAGGGTCTGTACTGCAGACCTATCTTTCCTATTGAGCCAGGGACATGACTCTTGGATTTCAGTTGCTCTTGTGCTGACCTGCTCTGCTTTCTGGAGCTGGCTGCTCTGACTGATGTGTTTTGTGGCTCTTCTTTCCTTGAGCCCATCAGTCACTATGTAGCTTACCTCTTTTTTCTCCCTTATAGACACTGCCACTCTGAAAGGGTCTTGTGGCTATAGGTATGCTGTGAAAATTTTTGCCCTGGGGAGGGTAAGGGGCTAGGCAGCCCATAAGGTCCCAGTGACAAACCAAAGTTTGATTGGGCTTACAGTGTCTAGGTGACCCCCAAAAGCAGCAATCAGTGCTGGAAAGTCTTCATTCAGCATGGATGATGGCTTTTCCAGTCTGTATACTGTTGTCCCTCCCTGAGACCTCTGAGGCCATGTGCAGTTAGGGCAGAATGGCACACAGTTGCATACAGCTGTGGCTGGATACTCAGGTGAGGGTCTCGTGACCCTCTCATCCCCTCCTGTGAGGGAACATCAACAGTCAGTAAGCTCAGCTGTGATAATCTTTTGTAACTAGGCACAGCTGAACTCAGAAAGTTGGTTGTGCTTGAAGGATAGTGCTGTACAACCATGGTGGTGGTTTTTTGAGACAGGGTCTCCCATATAGCCCCAGCTGACCTGGAAATCACTATGTAGCCCAGACTAGTTTTGCTCTCACAGAGATCCACTTGCCGCTGCCTCCTGAGTGCTAGGATTAAAGACCTACACCACCATGTCCATTTTATATTTTATTATTTTTTTCTTATTTTATGTGTATGAATATATTGCCTGCATGCATGTCAAAGCACCTGTGTTGTGCAGTGCTTGCAGAGGTCAGAAGAGGGCGTTGGATCTCCTGGAACTGGAGTTATGGACAGTTGTTAGCTGCCATGCAGGTGCTGGGAATAGAACCCAGGTCCTCTGCAAGAGTAATTAGTGCTCTTAACCACTGAGCCATCTCTCCAGCTTCCAATTAAAAAAAAATTTTTTTTTTAAACTTTTGAGTGGTCCATGAGTTATTAATGTTATGTCAGTTCTGACTTTCTGTGGGAATTGGAGAAGATCCAAAACCTGTACTGCCACCACAGCCTCTTCCCAGCATCTGGCCCATGAGCTATGGATAACCACTCTCCTTTCTGTGTAAGAGGAGAAGGTTATCTCCTATAATTTCCTTTCTGGTGTTCCATTTTCTGTTCATATCACTGCCTGTACTTGCTGATCCTCAGGTGACCAGTATGCACTGAAGATGAGGTTTGTGGACCATGTGTTTGATGAGCAAGTGATAGATTCTCTGACAGTGAAGATCATCTTGCCGGAGGGGGCTAAGTAAGTGACCATTCCTTTCCTCTATACCACCTTTCTCAGGTAGTACTTTCTTGGTGTCTCGAGAGACCTGTATTCTGGGGGGTATGGCATAGGTACTCATTAAATAGCTTTGACTGAGAAACCTATTTCTATGGAACCTTCTTTAATTTTTTATGCATATGAGTGTTTTGCCTGCGTGTATGTAAGTGCACCATGAGCATACAGTGCCCACAAGGGGCAGAATAGGACAGCAGAAACCCTGCAACTGGAGTTATAATAGACAGTTGTTAGCTGCCATGTAGGTGCTAGGAACTGAACCTGGGTCCTTTGCAAGAGCAACCAGTGCTCCTAACTGCTGAGCCATCTTTCCAGCCCCTTTATGGAACCTTTTGACCAAAGCTAGGAAGGAAATTAGATTCAGAGGAGGGCACAGTGTTTATTTATGAAATCTCCCAAAAACATTGTGCCTTCACATGCATGGAGCAAAATCCAGAGTTGCCTCAGTAAGCCAGAATGATGGCTTGAATCTAGAGGGGTGAGTACAGCAGGAAAGAACATGAAGACAAACCAGCTTTTGTGGTGCATACCTGCAGTCCCAGCACTTGGGAGGGTGAGTCTAGAGGAACTCGAGTTTGAGGCCAGCCTGTCCTATATGTAGCAAGTATCTGTCTCAGAAAAAAAAGACAGTCAGGGAGATCTTGTGCTGTATCAAAAGTGAAAGTGTGATGAATCTGTGGCTCCGTTTGGTCCTGAACCTGCCTTGGGTCTCTGGTAACAGGAGGAATGTTCTTTGGTCACTTTGAGCAGTTTGGATGAATAAGAGTTGTCTTATAAAATGAGAGCTTAAGTTGAGAGCAAGATACTAGGAAGGAAGGAGCAAGGGCTGGGACTGTAGCTCAGTAGTATATTGCCTAGCATGCATGATGCTCTGGATTCAGTTCCCAGTACTGCTGGGAGGTATAAAGAAGAAACCACTCACTTGAGGAAGAAGCCATGGCACCAGCTTGGTGCCTGTTTGATGGGAGCAGGTGGGCACTCATTGGGCACCTCTTCTTAGCATGAGTGGAAACACCTTATAGTTTTCTGTCACTTGCTCTAGATTCTTATCACAGTATCTGTATGGTCTCTGTTGGTTCATATACCTACTCTGATCACCAGGATAATGTGTGTCTTGATTGTTCCATGGGGTAGGGGGGTCCTTCCCCCAAGCTAAACTGTCCCTTTGGGGACAATTCCTATATAGGCCTGGGCCAAAAGTAGTATATGTGCCTTTTTGCTGAAAGAGGCTGTGCTTCATGTGAAGTGGAAGCGTTAGGAGTAACTCTTAGGCACGCAAGTCCCTGAGAGCCTCCCTGGGTGGACAGTACTGGGAAGCTGTGTTCACTGTGTGAACGCATCCTATGAGCACTGAAGAGGGACTATCCTTACTTTAGCAGGAGCACTGTCTGATCTTCAGTTTTCTGGTAGTGGATCAGTAGCTGGAGAAGGGC
This sequence comes from Nannospalax galili, assembly GCF_000622305.1. NCBI lineage: Eukaryota > Metazoa > Chordata > Mammalia > Rodentia > Spalacidae > Nannospalax > Nannospalax galili. Next base: position 791,956 of record NW_008333794.1, read on the forward strand.
ATTTCTTGCCACTAGAAGTGGACAGGGTAAATGGGTATGAACTTAGCATCTTGATGGTCCTTAGTCTTAGAGTTCTACAGTCCACACCTTCATCTGTTGGTATGGTTTGTTTGAGGATGTGCTGTGTTCTGTGTGCTCCAGGAACATCCAGGTGGACAGTCCTTATGATATTAGTCGTGCCCCAGATGAGCTGCACTACACTTACCTGGACACATTTGGCCGCCCTGTAATTGTTGCCTACAAGAAAAATCTGGTTGAGCAGCACATTCAGGACATCGTGGTGAGTGGCTCTGCTGTTTGCTGTTGGAGCGTCCATAGGCAGTGGCCTTGGGCTATGGACTTGAGCTTGTCTTTCCTATGGTCCAGTATTGTCTGAACCTTAGCTACCCTTATGTCTTTCTCCTGTTCTCCCCCAGGTGCACTATACCTTCAACAAGGTACTCATGCTGCAGGAGCCTCTGCTGGTGGTGGCTGCCTTCTACATCCTGTTTTTTACCGTCATCATCTATGTCCGCCTGGACTTCTCCATCACCAAGGTACTCTTATTGCTCTCTTCCTGTCCTTGTCAGGCACTCCTTGTGCTCTGAGTTACGTGTCTCACCAGTCCCATTCCCACAGTGAACCTAGACAGGACCTTGTGGCTGCAGTGCCTTACCTTTTCCAGGCCTCTGCTAATTCTCACTGGAGATGCTTTTCTTCTTCCTTTGGTGATAAAGGTGGAACCCAGGGCCTCAGGCCTGCCAGGCAGGTACTCAGCCACTGAGCTAGCTGTACCCTAGCCCTATACTTTGTCTCTGAGACTCTGATCACCCAGCACACCATGTTTCTGTCTTGTTTTGTTTCTGGAAACATAACCTGAATACTCAAATGAGGGTAGGAAAAACATTGAGATTGATGGTGGTTCACCTGTTTTATTCCTTATTATTCAGCTGAACTTGGAGGTGGAATACCTTCTTGGTCATCTCACCAATACCTTCTCTTCCTTCCCCTGGGGGAGTTCCTTGCCTGAAGACAGGAACTGCCAACATGGTTCTGTCAGCCACCTTCTTTGCTTCCTTGGAGCTCTGCTTGCTGACTGACGGACTCTGAGGCTCCTCCACCTTTCCCAGGGCTGCAGGAAACTACAGTACCCTCAGGTCATCTTTGTCTCCCTTTCCTTTCCTTTATTTCTCATTCTCATTATTGCTAACATTACTGTTTCATAAGGGAGTCTGTGGCCCTGTGCTGGGCACCAGTAGCAGATACTGGTGAGTGAAGCAGGGAGCCAAGCAGGCATCACCTAGAGAGGCAGGCTGCAGCTGACACACAGGGACCCAGGAAGCACAATGTGAAGGCACTGGCCATGCTTTGGTAGGTGTGATCAATGCTTGTGGGGTGTCATTGGGCCCTTTTAGCATCTGACAAGACAGGGTCTCCCTGTAGCCCCGGCTGTCCTGGAACACACTATGTAGATCAGGCTGGCCTTGAACTCACAGAGATCCGCCTGCCTCTGCCTCACGAGTACTGGGACCAAAGGCATGTGCCACAACACCTGCTTCATATTGCTGCCTTTTAACTCCATCAAGTGCCATAGGGTTCTAGTCTGTTTGTCTCATTCCTTCCCTCCTGGATCCAGCAGCATCAGTTTATCTTTACTTGATAAATTCTGTAATACAAAAAATAACTTCAAAACTGCCATACTCAAACTATCTGTTCTAATAGTCCTGAATTGTGTGCTGTTCTTTATATTCACACTGAAATTGCAGTGTGTTGTCCCCTAGGTGCTTGATTAGTTCTTATTGTTTTGCTGTATTGTTCACTTGAAATGTTAGCAGTTCATTTATTGTGTTTGAATTTCATTTTAATTTCCTTTTCATCATGCTAAATTTGTGGGGGTGGGAGGACAGCAAGGGGAAGACAGTGAAGGTCTCACTATATAGCTCTGGCTGCTGACTCAGAGCTCCCTACATAGACCAGTCTAGCCTCCAAGTCACAGAGCTACACTTGCCTCTGCCTCCTAAGTGCTGAGATTAAAAGTGTACATCACAGCCACACCTGTGATCTGACTCTCGGGAGGCGGAGACAGGTAGATCTCTTGAGATTGAGGCTAGACTGGTCTACATCTACATAATGTGTTCCAGGCCAGCTATTGCTAATATTTAATGTTAGTTATGAATTAATGGGTTCTAAATTCATATTCTAAAATGGCAGTCCTGCCTTGTCCTTCCTTGTAGGTAACAGTTTCATCAGTTCCTGATAGCCACCATGTTTTTTTGTTGTTTTAAAAAATAAGCAACTACTTTTTAATTGTCCCTTCCTTTTTTAAAAAAAATTACTTTTATTTTATGCATATGAGTGTATTGCCTGCATGTATGTGTCAGGCAATGCCCTCAGAGGTCAGAAGAGGGCCTCGGATCCCCTGGAACTGGAGTTACCATGTCAGTGCTAGGAACCAACCCCAGGTCTTCTACAAGAGCAGCTGGTGTTCTTAACCACTGAGCCATCACTCCAACCCCTTATTGTCCCTATTTACACTAAAGATAGCAACT
>NW_008333794.1:794742-799668 GCF_000622305.1 Nannospalax galili
ACACACACACACAAACACACACACACACACACACACACACACACAGACCAGGCTGGCCTTGAACTCACAGAGATCCTCTTGCCTCTGCCTTCCAAGTGCTGGGTTTAAAGGCCTTTGCCACCATGCCTGGCCCCAACTGAATATATATTTTTGTGCTTAGCTTTTTCTCCAGTTGATAAGTATATCCTAGAAATCCTCCGTATCAGCTCATGGAGTATTCCTCATTATTCTTTTTGCATCTGCAGATATGCCACTGAATGTGTGGGCCATTGTTTATTCACCAGTTTTCTTTCTTTTTTTGTAATTTTCTTATTGACTCTTTGTGTATTTCATACAGAACATCTTAATCCTCTTTATATCCCCTTATTCACTAGTTTTCTATGTCTGCATCTTCCTCAGTTCTGAGGATTTATTAAGTAAAAGTAACTTGTGTCCACCAGCCCAAGCCAGGCTCTGAGTTGTTAGTCACGCTTTGGCAGTGGACACATAGTGAGAAAGGATCTAGAGAGGGCAGGGCCTCATCTAATAGGTAACAAATGTCAGAAAGAGTTCACTCTCTTTCCTAAAGTCCCTGAATAAACTTTGGAAGTTTTAGTTAAGAAGGTGTGAGATGTAGTAGCCTCCTTGAAGTCTTCATGACTGGGCTGAGCTCTTGCTGTGGCAGTTTTATAGCACACTCTACCATTATGGTCCCTGCTCACATCTGACTGTGTGCCTGTGGATTGCAAAGGAATGTTTGCTGACTCTTTATGTCTTTAGTCTTAGTTGCTGAACCTGGTTCTCATGAAGAATCAGCTAGAGTTTGACTCTGGCTTTCTAAGGTGACCTCTTGTTTATCATCTGATAGGTTGGAATAGGCTCCAACCTAACTGTTGTCAGACATAGTGTGTTTCTATCCTCTAGGATCCAGCTGCAGAAGCCAGGATGAAGGTGGCCTGCATCACAGAACAGGTCTTAACCCTGGTCAACAAAAGATTAGGCCTCTACCGTCACTTTGATGAGACCATCAATAGGTATAAGCAGTCCCGGGACATCTCCACCCTCAATAGTGGCAAGAAGAGCCTGGAGACAGAGCACAAGGCTGTGACCAGTGAGATTGCAGTGCTGCAGTCTAGACTGAAGACGGAGGGCTCTGACCTGTGTGACAGAGTGAGTAGCTGCGAGTCACTTAGCTGTGGCTCTCCATGTCCCACTTTAGGGATTGTTTTCAGTTGTCAACGGCAGTACCCCCCTCCTTGGTATAGGCTGAGCACCATACTTTGTGGTGCCAGTGACATGAAGCTTCAGGGTGTTTGTGGTAGGCTGGGTTTGGAGATGCTCTGCTGCCCATGTGGCTAACAGTGAGGTCAGTGCTTCCTCACCCTGATGCTTTGTATGGTGGCCACACCTAGAACCCCAGCATTCTGGTGATGGGGGGGTGTGCATTTCCAGGTGAAGACCAGCCCAGCTGACATAGTGAGATTAAGGTTCAAGGTGAACTCTGGCTAAAGAGTCAACCCTTGTCTCAAAAAAAAAAAACCAAAAACCAAGGGGCTGGAGAGATGCCTTAGTGGCTACTCTTTCAGAGGACCTCGGTTCAGTTCACAGCACCCACATAGCAGCTAACAACTGTTTCTATCTCAGTTCCAGAAGATCCAATGCCCTCTTACAGCCTCCACAGGCATTGCACACATCAGTATACTTACATACTTGCAGGGAAAGTACTCATACACAAAAATATAAAACACCCAACAAACTAAACAACAAAAAACCCAGATGGCATGAATTTGAGTTCAGACTCTGACCCAGACTTGTACACTTCTGTGCCTCTGTTTCCTCATATAAATTGGGAATGTCTTTAGCCTTCATAGTGCATGAAAGGAGGTGCATATTGGTGTTTAGATCCTTGATAGTCATGTGCTATGTGAGCCAATTATTGTTACATGTAAAGGAAGAACACCTGCTTAAAGAGGTGCCCCTCAGAGTTCCTGAGCACTTTGTTGGCATCCCACCCCGAGTCCTTTACCCTTCTAGTTCCTTCATAGCACCCACTGTTCTCTGAAACAGTTTCTTTATAGGCTTGAGTGGGTTTTGTGTGTCAGGTTTTTTGAAAACAGGTGACAGTGGCAGTGTGTCTGGTCTCACATTAGCCCAGTTGGTCTTTGTCCTAACTAAATCTCTGGCCCCAGTAGGGTGAGAAGTACTACTCCCTGTGTGTCAAGTTTGGTGCTGGGTTTCCATGGTTTTTAATCTCAGTCCTCAGGGTAGAAAGCAGCTTGCTTATCCAGTCAGAGCATGGAAGAATATGGCTTTTAGATGGTCAAGCTACTGTTTGGAGATAGGCCTTCCTACACGCCAGCATTCTGCTCTGGGCTTTGTTCTTCGCTGCATTTATGGCTCTTCCCTGTGGAGCTTTGGGTCTGTAAGCCTGGGGAGCAGTGGGACTTGTTTAGTGGGGTGGGAGGACAGCCCTCAAGTTCTGCTTTGCTTTTGCCTCTGCCAGGTCAGCGAAATGCAGAAGCTGGATGCCCAGGTCAAGGAGTTGGTACTTAAGTCGGCAGTGGAGGCTGAGCGGCTGGTGGCTGGCAAGCTCAAGAAGGACACATACATCGAGAATGAAAAGGTCATCTCAGGAAAGCGCCAGGAGCTGGTCACCAAGATCGATCACATTCTGGATGCTCTGTAGCTTTCTCCAGGGCACATGTGATTAGCAAAAGGCCTCAAGGAAGAGAAGCCAAGGCCCACCTTAGGCAGTGTAAGAAACTTATCCCGTATTTCTAAGTGTTTCCCTTTTTTCTAAAACTTAAAAATCTCATTAAAAACCAAATGTTTGTATTTTGAGCAAAGGCATTTTCAGTAGCTGATTGGTATTGTGTTCTGGTGCCTGGGATATTTTTTTCAGCTTAAAGTCCCATTTTATGCCCTTGTAATTCCTAATGTTTGGTTATTTTGTGAGTGTATGTGTGGTTTTTTTTTGAGTGTGTATGGCCAAATGAAAATAAAGGAGGGACTGCGAACACTTGCTTTTGTTGTGTTTAAAATCTCTCAGAACTTAATTCTAAAGTTTGGGGATAATACTTTTGTCATAGTGAGTTTTCCTTAAGAGTGTCAGGCCTGGAGAACACTGGGCTTAGTCTGGGTGGGGGTGGGGGTGGGGGTGGGGAATAGTGGTCCAGAGCTGAGCCTTAGAAATAGTGTATGGTGGGTAGAGTTCCAGGCAGTGGGCACTACATGTGAAAAGCCTTGGTACAGGCTGGAAGGGAATCTAGAATAGAGTGGAAAATGAGTGACAGGGTTGCAGAGGTGAAAGGCCAGAACAAGATAGAGCTTCACAGGTCTGTCAAAGCTTTTTGGCTTTACATCAGGGAAGACTGACCTGGAGAGCTGGGCCTATGTTAGAATTCTGGTTGAGAACAGAGCCAGAAGCTGCTGTGAGAAACAAGCTAAGACCACATTGTAATTCACATCAAAAATGATGCACAGGTGGGTGGGGTTGGATTTTAGGTGGGGAAGGTGCCAAGAAGTGTCTGCTGGAGTATACAATCCCATCTTTACCTAGTTAGTGCCTGCTTTTTTTTTTTTTTTTTTTTGAGACAGGATCTACCTGTAGCTCCAGCTTCCTGAAACTCACTAGGTAGACCACACTGGCCTTGAACTCAGAGATCCTCCTGCCTCTGCCTCCCAAGTGCTGGGATTAAAGGTGTGTACCATCACGCCTGGCTGTTCCTGCATATTTTTATGTATATGAGTGTATAGACTTCGTGTATGTAAGTGCACTCTTGTCATGCAATGTCCGAGGAGGTCAGAAAGAGGGCATTGGATCCTCTGGAACTGGAGTTAATGGATGGTTGATAGCTACCATGTGAGTGCTGGGAATCGAACCCAGGTCTTCTGCAAGAGCAAGCAGTACTCTTAACCGCTGATCCATTTCTCTAGTTCCAGTTCCTGCTTATTAACTTCAGGTAACATACAGAGGTAGAGGAGGTCACTGTCAGGAAGCCTTCGATCATGTGATTCAGGCTTTCATGCATCTCTATCCATATCATAGTCCACTGTTGGGAATATGATCACTGGACTAGCTGACAGAAGGGGGATTTGTTGATATTCTCACTCTTACATTAACAAGTAGGTGTTCATTCACACAATAATACATGGTTACTGAATGACTAGCTTAGTACAGCTTAAATATTGGTGGGGCAGGCTGAGGTGGGTACCACCCATTCAGCATGGAGGAGTCTGGACTGGTTTTGAGAAACTGATAGACTTGTTTCTGATATGGTAAGGTGCCTGAGAGCCTCTTGGCATGTCCACAGGCAGCTCAGGGCTGGTCACAGGAGACATGTGGCTGGGGATTGACAAATGGGTTGTCAAACAGATGGGACCGAGGCTGTGGTAGGTGAGAGTGCCTAGGAAGAATATAGAATTAGAAGAGGCCCAGGGCCAGGCATGGTGGTTCATAACCTTAGTATGTGCTATCTAGCAGGATCACTTGAACCCAGGAATTTGAAATCATTTGGAGTAATGTAAGATTATCTTAACAGCATTATGATTCCCAAGACATTTCACAGAAATAGTGACCACCTGGGAGGACAGCACTTAACAGTGAGAAGAAAAGAGAATGCCTGTGGAAGGCAAGTGAAAAGATGTGATATGCAGTAGCCAAGGGCTAGCAGTCAGGAAATGCTGCTGAGAGGTCCAGAGGAGGCTCTGTATCACAGAGGCAGGCTGTGAAACCATGGAGGGCTGGGTGTGGTGGTTGGTGCACCTGGGATTGGGGAGGATCAAGCACTCAGGGTCAGCCTGGGCAACATAAGAAACCCTGTCTCAACAGAAAAGGAGGGTTTAAGTTGGGAAACAAATGTGTTTCACCACTGGGAATGATCCAGGGGACCTAAGGGTAGAGTGGGGATCTGAGCAGAAATTCAGCCCTGCCACTCTGCCCTTGGG
>NW_008333794.1:799729-830899 GCF_000622305.1 Nannospalax galili
ATTGTTAGATAGTCATAGGTGGATTGTGATGACAACCTAAAAGTGGCTTAAGGCACATGCCGTTTACAAAAAGTCACGGGTTCTGTCCCTCCTAAGGGTCGGAGTTCTGTGGCTCCAGCTGGGTCCCTTGGGTACTGGTCCTAGGAGGGGCCAGGGACTCTTTGAACCCGTACTTTTTTGCCCCAGGATCTTCCCTGTTACTCTGGGAAGGTGGAGGCCTAGGCCCACTTGTACCTCAGGCTCCCTTTTTCTTTTGGAGTAGTCAGAAGACTGGGCTGACTCCCAAGATCTTGTTGTGCCGGTACCAAGCGCCCCCTGGTGGCCAACATGCTGGAAGGGGCCATGTGTGCATGCTGGCATCTAGTCAAGTACATCAGCGCGCCACTAGGGGGCGTCGGCACCAAGGCTGAGCGCTCAGGCCTAGTCTGAGGCCATCACCGAACACCACAAATGCGTGGCCCCCTCTGACTTTGCCCAAAGCCAGGGTCTGGATGAGGCGTCACCTAGGGGAGCTGGGTCTGGGGTCTGTGTGGCCTAGCAGGAGGACGGTGGTGACTGGTGGTAGAGAGCAGCAGCAGTGCCGGGGCCTCCAGCCTGGGGCCATCACAGCCCTGCACTTCCTGGCCCTTGGCTCCCGCAGCAGCAAGCGGCACCTCAGTTTCCCTCTTGCAGATCTGAGAGTGGGACTCTGACCACACACCTCACACTTGGACCCTCTGCCTCTGCAGCCACACGTTTGGGCCCAGGCTGCCCAGAGGTCCAGAACAGGCCTCCGCCCGCCTGGCACTTGGCCTCTTGGCGGGCGAACGCCGCCCCGGGCGGCCCCACCCTGGCACAGGCCGGACAAAGCCTGAGGGTTTGGGGTTGCCTCCATTTGTCTTGGAGGCTGACATGGAGAAAACCCCGAAGGACCAGTCGCCCTCACAGTTTCACCACAAGTATCCTGACCGGGCGTCTGGTGCCGAGCTGATAGTGCAGGCCCCGGCCGCAGCCCTGCCGGAAACCGCGCTGCCAGCGGTTGGGGGCCGCAGGCTGGGACAGGAAGCGCCCGGTGCACCCGGGGCCTCTGCAGACCTGCTGCTGGGACCAGGCTGCCGCCATGTTGAAGCTGGACCCCTGGGGCGGGGCCAGGCAGGGGCTGCTCTGTCATCATGCCTGTCAGCTGTGGAGGTAACAGGGCTGTGATATTAGCCTGCAGGCCCTTGGCCCTGGTCCAAGATTGGGAGCCCCAGTCGTCGCCTGTGGTCAGGCCCCTCCACTGTGTCCTCTAGTCTCAGACTGCATGTGACCTATGACTGGCCTAGACCCAAATAAGGAGGCCAGAAGGGTAGAACTGTGATGGGGAAGGCAGACTGACTGGGGGACAATTTTGAGAGAAATCACAGTGAAGGATTTTCATGTGGGGATGTGGGGTGTGGGGAGCCCAGATTCTAGCCTCTTCTTTTGGCTTGAGGGAGAATCCAGGATTTCTCTTAAGATGGGTGTCTTAGTCTGCTTGGGCAGCCATCACAAAACAGCCTAGGTGCTTATAAACAGGACTTTACCCTTCACAGTTCTGGAGAAGCCCTGGGATGGAGGTGTGGGCATTCAGGTGTGATGAGACTCCATCTCTTGGTTCTTGGATGATCTCATGCTAGAGAAGGCAGGGGGACCTCTAGGTCACTCATCTCATTGATGGGTTGTCCCTGTGTAATACTTCCCAAAGCCTCCCCTGCCCTTTCATTAGGAGTTAGGCCAACATGAACTTGGGGGCAAGGACAGGAACCTATTGAAATACTGGGAGTAGGGAAGGCGGTAATAGGGAGAAAGAGATGTTAGATACAGGAGAGAAGGGGCCAATTCAAGAGAAGAGCAAGGTGGGTGGGATCATGACAGGCCACTGCCCACCAGTACCCAGAAGGAAGCTAGGAAGACCCAGTGGAGGTTTGCCTCCTGTGGAGCGCTGAGCACCTCCCTCTCCAGCTTTGATAGTGCTCTCTGAAATGCACTACTTGCTGCTATCCCCCAACTCCCTGACCCCATGCTTCTCTAGCCTTTGAAACAGTGATGGGATATCAGTTCATTTAAAAAATATCTTCACTTTGTGTCAGGCATGTCTTAGACACCAGGACTGTGATATTAAGTAGGACACAGCCTCATCATGTGACTTGCCAGGGAACGAGATACCACCAAGTGAATCATTGCAGGTGTGGACAAATACTTGAAGGAAACAACAGGGTAATGTGTTGAACGGATCTAGTCTGAAGGTTGAGAGGCATCCCTGGCCTACAGTGTGGCCCTCCCTGTGGGAGGCTGCCTTTCCTCCTGGTCTCTTTCCCACCCATCCATCCAAGCCTCTGATGCTTGTAGAATCTCCTGCCTTTGAGTCTGACTCCTGACACACCTCCCCACACCAGCTTTGTTTTCCAGGGCCTAATTCCTGGAGCCTGCAGGACCAGTACTCAGGGACTTTTCCAGTTAAGCTATAGGGCATGGCCATACCCTGCAGGCCCCATTCACTGCAGACTTGGGCTCATTGTTCTTCTCTGAGCCTTACATTACGGTCAGGAAAACAGGGACCATAATGACAGGAGACCTAGAAGGGCTTCATGACTTAATGTGGCACACAGAGTGCAGGTCTGCCCTCGACAGCAGCAGTGGTGGCAGCACAGCCCAAAAGCTTGAACTGAGTGATGCTGTTTAAGGGCTTTATTAGTTCACATGCAGCTGGTGCAGACAGCAGGTGGAAGTGTCAGTGCACAGGTTACTGCCTCCACTGAGTACCCCAGACCTGGGCTAGGCATTCTGCAGCCAGGATGTGCAAGACATCATGTAGGTTCCTTCTCTTTTGGGCCTAAGGTCTTGCTACACGACCAACAGATATTGAGGTGAGGGCCTTTGAGTACCGATGACCAGAAGCATTATGCTGGGGCTGGTGATGTCAGGGATTCTGTGGCAGCCTGAGTGGAGAGAAGAGGCACTGGCTTTTGTTCATTTCCCCTGGTCCTGTCTCTCCCCATGCTGGGTGAGACAGGTGGGTCTGAGGTACCATGGTAAATTTTCCTGTTACCTTGTCAGGAGATTAGGATGTGGTTCTATGCTTTGGATCCTACGTGGAACACTGTACAATGATAGGTGTGTGAGAGCCTTTGGGCACTGATGCCTGGACACCTCTTTCCCTCCTGTGTGTTTAGGAGGCACACAGCCAGCCCTAGGCAGGCTTACAGCCATTTCAAAGTTTGAGAGTGTACAAGCTACTACTTTCACCAAGGTTCACTGCTGTTCGTGTTGTACACACACAGATGAACAAATGTGCACACACACCATTAGGTGGATGTTTGTTGGGCACCTGACCAGTGCTGGGTGCTGTCTTTGGCCCCCGGGACAGTAGGACTTTGTCCTCGTAGAGATGTTGTTTGGCAAGTCCTGAGAATCAGAGCACACTTGGAGCTCACAAGGGCCGGGGCATGGAGTCTTTTATTACACTGAAGCTATAATCCCCACATTGCAGCCAGGGGAACATGCTGAGGAGGTGAGTGGGGCACATACTGTCCCCTGGCCTGTGTTCTTGTCCCCTGCACGGCCCTTTCCCACACTCCTCACGTCATGCCCCTGTGCACATGCCCAGAGCTGATCCAGGGTGCCCTCACATGCTGTGGTTCTGCACACTTGCCCTCAGCTCTTCTGTCTGTTGGAAAGCTGCCTTTGCATTTCATCTGCAGCTCCTGTCCCTCTGACTCCCCCTCTGAGGGCCTGGTCCAGAAGTCCCATGCCGGTGTGCTGTCCAGACCAACTCCTTCCACTAGGCTGGGCCCTGGAGACCTTGTGTCTAGCACTGAGGCCTGTGCTGAGGTCAGGGAGTACAGCATGAGTAGGGGATCAATGAAGGGGAAGGCACAGCCTCCCACTCTCCAGCTCCCACAGCTCTTTTATTTTTATTTTATGTGTATGAATGTTTTGCTTGCATGTATGTATATGTACCATGTGCATGCCTGGTTCCTGTGGAGGCCAGAAGAGGGCCTTGGTTCCCCTGGAACTAGAGTTACAGATGGTTGTGAGCTGCCATATGGGTGCTAGGGACAGAACCCAGGTCCCTCTGCAAGAGCAGCAAGTAGTTTTTGCCACTGAGTCATCTCTCCAGCCACTCCTGTAGGTCCTCCCAGGAACCCAGGCTTTCCTTTGAGGCTGGGCTAGGAGCAGGAGAACAGGGCAGGAGGGCTATGTGGACTCCAGTAATTTGTCAGAGGTCACAGTTTACAGGGGCCTTGCCTCAGTCCCTTCTCTGATGCTCTAACAAAATACCCGAGGGTAAGTACTTTATTATTTTTTTCTTTTTCTTTTTCCTTTCTTTTTTTAAATTTTTTTATTTTATGTGTGTGCATGTATTGCCTGCATGTAGGTAAGTGCACCCATGTCGTGCAATGCCCATGGAGGTCAGAAAAGGCTGTCCGATCCCCTGGGACTGGAGTTACGGACAGTTGTTAGTTGCCATGTGGGTGCTAGGATTCGAACCCAGGTCTTCTGCAAGAACAACCAGTGTTCTTAGCCGCTGAGCCATCTCTCCAGCCCCGGTAAATACTTTATAAAGCAGGTTTATTTGGCTCATGAATCTGATGGCTGGAAAGTCCATCAGAAACAGTATGTAACCAACTTCCTGGCAAGTAGCCCTGGCTGTGTTGCACTGTGGCAGAGAAGTGGATAAGAACACAAAGCAGGGCCAGTGAGAGGACTTGTTGGGTAAAGGCACCTGCTTTGAAGCCTGACGACCTGAGTGCCTGAGACTTACATGATGGAAGGAGAGAACTGACTCCCCCAAGTTGTCCTCTGAACCCCATGTCTGAACCATGGCCTGTTATTGCATAACACATATAAAAATAATAGAATTAAAAAAAACATTTTATGTGTATTTGTGTATTGACTGCATGTAGGTAAGTGCAACCGTGTTGTGCAATGAATGCCCTCAGAGGTCAGAAGAGGCTGTCGGATCCTCTGGGACTGAATTACAGACAGTTGTTAGCTGCCATGTGGATACTGGGATTTGAACCTGGGTCTTCTGCAGTGTTCTTAACCGCTGAACCATCTCTCCAGCCCCAATAATAGAATTTTTAACAAGAGCTCAGTGCGTGAGAGAGTAGTGGCCTTACTTTATATCAACCTGGTCTTGGAAGGTTGGAAGTCTCCTGTGAAACCCAGCCCACTGTACAAGACCAGTACCAGCCCTTCTTGAAGTCCTGTAACGCACTCACCTTCTACTGGGTTCTGTCCCTTAAAGGAGACACCACATTCACACTGAGGCCACAAGTCCATTCATAAGCTTGTGAGAACACAGTGGCCGCACAGACACGCTCTAACTGACCGACCTCAGCCCAGGTTGGGCCATGCATGGGAGACATGGGGTTTGAATGAGCTGAGTCTGGGCTGGGCATTCTGTTACTAATCTTTTACATTTTTATCTTTTTCTTTGCATTGGGACATACTGTCCCTCCCTCCCTGCATCCTCCCACATTCCCATCCCTACTTAGGTGTGAGCCAGTCTTCTGAATGTGTGCCTGTCAGTGACGTGTATGCCCTAGAGATTGTGTGGGGCTCTACATGTGTATCCATGTGGCTCTATACAATTGACTGGGTGGCTTATTACAACGGTGCTGATTTCTCATGGTTCTTCAGGGTTAAGGTCAAGATCCCAGTACCAGCACCTCCCATTCTGCAGTAGCCTCTCACTGTCCTCACTAGGCAGAGAAGGTCTCAGCTGGCATACTCTGTATCTCATGTCAGAGTCCTGAAGCCAGTTGTGGCTGTACCCTCCTGCCCTAAGAGTCTTACACACAGCTGTATCGTCCCACCAGTTCCTGGTTAGGTTTTCAATTAGTGAATTTATTGCAATATGTAGATATTGTAACAAACAAACATTAAAAGCCTAGCACTGGTCTCAGTGGTTATCAGTGTCATCAAATACAAATACAGCTTTTTAAGGAATCCAACATCCAAAGTTCACCATCCACCTATTACTAAAAGTGGACAGCATCTTCCCTCACATTCACCTCCCACTCCTCAGTGAGGGTCACCCTCCCTGCTCTTTTGCATCCTTGCTCACTTTTGGATTGAAGAGAATAGATAGGAGCTAGTAGTCATACGGGATAGTTAAAATTGGGGGCTGTGTAGTGCTGTTCCTGGGGACTACAGCATAGCATGTGGTCTGCTCTCTGGTGACACATAGACCTCCTTAAGGAAGATAGAGCCATATCCAGACTGCATGTTCTCCACTGACCAGTCTCTCACCAGTGTGGATCACTATCTTGTATTTAAATTGTGTTTAATTTTTAAAGTTTTATTTAAAACAGTGTCTCATATATCCTAGGCTGATTCCAAACTTGCTCTGTAGTTGAAGATGACCTTGAACTTCTGATCCTCCTGCCTCCATCTCCTGAGTGTTGTGATTAAGTGTGCCACTGCATCCATTTTTTTGAAAACTCTTTAAAATTTTCTTTATTTTCTGGGGCTTGTGAGATGGTTAAAAGCACTGACTGCTCTTGCAGAGGACCCGGGTTCGATTCCCAGCACCCACACAGGGGCTACGACCTGTCCTTAACTCCAGTTCCAGGGGAATCCAAAGCCCTCTTCTGACCTCTATGGCATTGCACAACAACAGGTACACTCACATACATGCAGGCAATACACTCATACACATAAAATAAAAATAAAAATAATAAAAAAGATTTTCTTTATTTTTATGTATATGAGTGTTTTTGCCTGCATGTATATAAGTACACCATGTGTGTGAAATGCCTGTAGAGACCAGAAGAAGGCACTGGATCCCCTGGAGTTGGAGTTATGGATGGCTGTTAGCTGCCATGTGGGTACTGGAAACTGAGTCTGGGTCCTCTGCAAGAGCAGCCAGTGCACTTAACCACTCAGCCATCTCTTCAACCCCACCACGTCCAATTTTAGAGTTTTCTTTTTTTTTTCATTATTTTTATTTTATGTGTATGAATGTATTGCCCGCATGTGTGTGAGTGCACCTGTGTCTGTGGCGGTCAGAAAAGGGCTTCCGATTCGCCTGAAACTTGCGTTAAGGATGGCTCGTGGCCACCATGTGGGTGCTGGGAATCGAGCCTGGGTCCTCTGCAAGAGCAGTCAGTGCTCTTAACTGCTAAGCCATCTCTCCAGCCCCGAGTTTTCTTTTTCTTTTCTTTTTTCAAACAACAAAAAACCCCACAAAGCTTTATTCCCGTGGCATCGGGCAGGTCTTTGCAGGGCGGGAGCGGAGCAGATTCTGATGGGAGGAGGCCTGTACTTGCCAGTGATGAGAGGGTTCCGCAGGAATCCCCTTGCAGGAACATCTTAGAGATGTAGATGTCCTTGTCGACGGGCTTGGACTTCTTGTTCTTGCCACTCTTGGGACCTCGGTCCATATCTTCATGTTCTCCAGCACCATATTGCAGTGTCTGTCAAAGGCCTTCACGGGCCTAGGAGTTTCTTGTTGTTCGGGCAGTTGATGAGTACTTGCGAGTTGTTCTTGATCGACTGTGTGAGCACGGAGAGGGGACCTGTGTTAAATTCCTCCTCCTGCTTCTGCAGCTCCTCTGGGGTCATCTCACTCTTGGGTTTGTTGAGGAGGCTCATGATAGACGTGTCGTTCCCCCCCCCCCCACACCCCGCAGATCACTGCTTTGGCCTCTGAGTCTAGAGTTTTCTTTTTAAAGGTGGTGAAGATGGTGTTGCACATAGGTCAGGATACAGTTTTGCTATGAAGTAAACTGAATGGTAGAGGGTGCTGTTGACTTCTGTGTAGTCTCCCAGGGCACCTGCTTGTTCTGCCCCTCCCCAGCTATGTAACTGGGGGAAAAGCACCCAACTTTCTATCCTTAAAATGTAGTAATATCAGTTCCTAACTCAGAGTGGTGTGAGCCTCAAATAAGTCAGCCAGTCAGGTGGTTCCCTTGGTGGTGGCAGTCTTATTATCTGTGAAGTTGGAGCTGGGTGTCAGGTACACACTACACTGCTAATTATGTGAAGGTGCAGCCTGATTCTTTGCAAAGCACTGGTCTCCTTCAGCTGCTGTCAGGGGTCTGGAGTCCCTCATGCCACACTGCACTGATTCAGTGGGATATGGGGCTGTTCCATGGAAGCTTTCTGGGTCAGGACCAGCCTTTGAGTTTCATTCATGGAACAGGGTAACCTCATGGTTTGGGGTCATAGAGATATGTGAGCATATAGAAGCACACAATAAAAGTTGGTGGCCCCTGGTATCCCCACTGGCAACAGCTCTGGCTGCTCTCGCTGTTTTGTACATGTGCTCTACACAAGGTAGAACAAAGGTACCACTCCACTTGCAGAGCCTTGGTTTCCTCTTTGCAAACTGGGGTGGTAGCCTGGCCACAAGGGTACAGTTCAGGGAAGAGTCTTGCTTCACAGTCCTTGGGGGATGGGGTAGGGGCTGAGTTAGAGCCTCACAGCCACAAGAGGGCACCCCACACCCTACATATCCACATCTGCTCAGGACCCAGGGTGGAGATGCTGGGTGTCTGCATGGAGAGACAGGGTGACAGTCTGGATACCGGAGCCTCCCACCAAGGTTCAATCCCTATTCTGCCATGCACTGGCTCTGGGTGACCTTGCCTCAGTTTCTTAACCTGTAACATGTGGTTGTCCTGGGAACCAGCTCGTAGGGCTTTGTGATGGGTGAGGGCTCTACACTGTTAATTTGTCAGGCTCCTGTTCCAAGACAGGCTGAGTTGAATTCAACACATTTATACCACTGGTTCCTTCTTACTTTGTTCCTGTGCTGGGCTGGAAACCAGGGCTTGGGTATACTAGGTTACTGAGACACACCCAGCTCCTGTTAGTTCCAGAAGCTCCCCCAACTTCACCCCATGGGTAGACACTCCCATTAAGCAAAATGGAGCACAAGGCCCTTAGGACCTTATATATAAAGACTCTGAGCAAAGTGGTAGCTCCCAAACGGGCTACCATGTCACCATTCTCAGGCCTGTGTGATCAGGAAAGCAGGGTACCCAGTTGACCCTGGGCCTGCAGACATACCCTGGTACTCTGGGTGACTGCTGTGGGCCTGGTGCGTGGGGATCTGTATTTTCTTAGGCTGAGGGCTGGGGTTTTGTCTAAGGTCCTTGAGCAACAGAGCCAACACACCAGCAGGCTGAGACTGAGGGCAAGAGGAACCAGCAGACTGTGGCTCTTTGACCCTTAGAGTTTACTCAGCAGGAGAGTGGATACTGTGTGAGGGGCTTGTCCTCCCCAGCCTGGCAAGTGGGGCAAGGCTGCACTTTCCTGCTTCCTGGATTAGCCTGTATCCATGTTGGACTCTAGGGCCCATAGAACTCCTGTCTGGCTGTGGGCAGCTCACCCATGGTATGTCAGGAGCTTCAAACCTAACCCTGTGGGAAATAAGTTAAGTACCCCAGTTACCAGATGAGGAGGATGCAGAGCTAAACTCAGAGGCTAAACAACTCAGGCCACATGGCAGGCAAAACCAGGACCTGGACCTACATGGACCCTCACCCTGCCCTGCCAGAAGGCTCTGATGGCTGTTTGGGGTCAATAACACATGAGTGTATGAAGAAGGCCTGCTCAGATGCCCAGCCTGACCTCCCTCTGTGTCCAACTTGTGCTGTGACTTCTACCATCACCCCTCTCCCACTCCATCCTTTAGGCCCACTGTGGCACTCCCTCTATAAACTCCAGGAGGTATGTCTGTGTTCTAAGTTGTAAAAACAGTGCATACTCATAGCAAGCTTCCGAGCTGATCAGAAGGGTACAGGAAAGAGAGCAGGAGCCCCTTCCTCATACTCCCTGACCTGCCTAAGCCCTTCTTAGTAGTTTCTAGTGGGTTCCCTGGGGATTTTTCCTACTGCAACTCATTTAAACTCTGTATCTCTGTGCACTGCCCCGCACCAGCTCCCTGAGGCCTAGGTTTGGTCTGATTGAGGTGGTGACCTGCAGGCTGGCCTGAGCCGGGCCCACACAAGATGCACAAGTGATGCTGCATGGGATAGTTTCCTCACATTACAGGCTGGCTGTGGAGAGTGGGGTGTCACTGAGCCTCCTGGTGTCTGCCTGGAGAGGTTCCTGGCAGCAGACAGTTGGGTCTTCTTCCTACAGAATGCTGTTAACATTATTACAAGTTAAATTCAGGACTGAGTGTGGTGACATACATCTGTAATCCAAGAACTGGGGAAGTGGAGGCAGGAGAATCAAGAGTTCAATATCATCCTTGAATACATAGCACATTTAAGGCTGGCCTGGGCTATAAAAGACCCTGCCTCAAAAAAACCCACAAAAATAAAAAACAAACAAAAAAACAAAACAACCCAGACCAAACCAAAAGAAAAGGATTAAAGCAAAGCAAAACAAAGTTAAATTCAAAGCTGGGTGTGGCGGTCTAGACCTGCAGTCCTAGGCAGGGAGATGGTGAGTTCAAGGCCAGTCTGAACCATCAGTAAGACCCTATCTCAAAAAAGTAAAAGCAGGGGCTGGAGAAATGGCTCAGCTGTTCAGAGCACTTGGTGTTCTTCCAGAGGTCCCGAGTTCGGCTTCTAGCACCCACATCTGATATTTGACAATTGTCTGTAGCTCCAGCTCCAGGGGATCTGATGCCCTTGTCTGGCCTCCATGGGCATTTCATGCATAGGTACACTTACATATACAGGCAAAACACTCACATGCATAAAATAAAAACAAAAGAATTAAAAAAAATCTTTCAAATAGTAAAAACAATGAACTCATGTTCAGTATTTAATGGTGATAAGATAGTCCCTGTACACTCAAATGATCTGTGTGTCAGTTCGGATGGCGGTAGATCTGCTGCACAGGCTTGGAGCAGCTGAGGCTTCCTGTATGTCTTCCTTCACGCTGCCTCTGTTCTGGGTCCTAGAACTCACTTCTGCCTTCAGCCTTCCTCCTGAGGTCCCTGAGCCTGTAATCCTTGTCCTTGGCAACTTAATGAGAGAGATGGACTTGCATGAAAATAGTCGCTGGCATGGCTTGGGGGGTGGTGCACACTTTTAATCCCAGCACTTCAGAGGCAGAGGCAGGTGGATCTCTGTGAGATTGAGGCCAGCCTGGTCTCCATAGCGAGTCCAGGCCAGCTGTGGCTACAGGGAGACCCTGTCTTAAAAAGGCCAAAAATAGTCGCTGGCATGCCACTGCACCCAGGAGCCTTAGCAGAGTAAGGAGAAGGGACAAGGCACAGGAAGCCATGTCCCTTCGCCTCAGACCAGACTCCTTGTGGGAGGCCAGACCCTGGGGTCTGTGCCCTGGAATCCTAGGAATAACCCTAAGCACCTGGCCTGACATGTGGGGTCCCTGCTATCCTTGTATGGGACCATCACCTATACACAGGGGAGGAGCACTTGCCCCACTGTAGAGGCCAGAAGCCCAGCACTGAGACCAGGGATGAGCTGACGTGCTTGAGGATCGGTGTGGTATTGTGCACCTCTAAGTGATGAAGCTCATGTTGCAGGACAAAGCTAAGCTAGGCAGGACATGATGGCCCTGTTCAAGGGTGTCCACTGCTCTGCTACAGGTACAGGACTTGGAGGGGAGGGGAGCTGTGTGGCCAGAGCAGAGCCTGTGTAAGCTGAAAGTACAGCTTACAATGAATACAACGAATAGATGTAGAAGTTGAAAAGTGAAACCTAATAAACGTGTAGTCAGCGAGATACCCCAGGGTTTCTGCCTCTGATTTCAACTATCATCGTTTCTTCAGAGAAAAGGGTTTTCCCCTTAAGAGGTGGGGGAGAATAAACCACAGAGCACAGGACAGGCTTTCAGGGAATGCATTTTGCTTTCAGGGAATATATTTTGCTTTGTGGAAAACCCCAAGCTGCTCTGAGTTTCTAGTTTCCTCACAGTGTAGGAACCTCAGTCAGCCGGAACCTGAGGGCTGGGGTGAGTCCTGAATGTGACATCCCAGTGACTGCCAAATGGAGACCTGGAGTCTGCCCACTTCAGGAATGGAAGGACTCTAGCCAGGGGAAACCCACACGCTGTTTCAGGGCGGCTGCCAGGGCCAGCAGGACTAGGGCTGGGAGCCCGAGATTGGCTGGAGCCCTGGACCTGGAAAGGAGGCTCAGGAGCTGCCATCTATGGAAGCCTTCAGGCTGTGGAGACCTTGGCTCACTCCCAGTCACGCTCCTATACAACCACGGCCTACTCAGGGCCTAGGACAACTTGGAACAGGACCGGGCACCATGGTGCTCACTGTATCTCACACTTTGGCCTCTTGCTGTCCTGGTTGGCCAATACCTGGTTGGCATAGCAAACTGAAACCAGAGGGAAGGGCAGGCCGAGCTGTCTCCTTGCCCACTTCTGGCTGATGCCTCTTCTGTCCTTCCTTTCCCAGTTGCCTCCCTTGGCCTCTGTTCCTTGTGGGGTGTGTCGTGGGAGGTTGTTGACAATTTGAGCATTAATCTCTCTGCCCGGGGCCTCCTGGTCAGGTGGCGCTTATCAGGGCCCTGCTCCTGTCAGATGGGCCTTCCGGAGCCCATGGGTGAAGGGGGGCAGCAGGAGCTCCTGCTGCAGGGTCTGGAGGCTGCTTCACCATCCCTGGGCCTTCATAGCCCTTGCCCGCTCCCCCCCCCCCCCCCCCCCCCCCCCCCCCCCCCCCCCCCCCGCCCCATGGGCCGCCTTCTTTACCACATCAGGATACAGAACATTGCATGAATTCCGGTCTCAATGGAATTATTTCAGAATTCTGGTCAACCGCAAGCTCAGGGTGTTTCACAAACTATCTATCACTGCTGTATGGTGGGCAGAGCCTGGACTGGGGGCAAGTAACGGATGCAGGAGGCCCTGTCCACTGCCCTGGGGTAGCAGTCCCCCCATTCCTTCAAGTGACACTCAGGGCTCTGCAGGCAGATGGTGTGTGTTTCACTAGCCCCCCTCCCACCAACAAGGCAGGGATCAGGCTCGAGTGAGGGCTCCAGAGAGGCAGCATGTGGCCAGCTCTGGGGCATGAGAGCTCTGAAATCAGCATGGCCTCAGGAACCCAGGATCCTGTCCTTATGGGAGGCTGTGCAGGCTGCAGACCTGTGGCACTTCCTAGGGCTAACCCAGTTATTCTCTTCCTTGTTCCTTTCATGAGGATGACTCCCAACACCCTTACTGTTGCCAGTGAGGTGCAGTTTTTCCATGGGGACATTCTCTTTTGAACAACACCAGGCGCTTGCGCTGCTCAGCCTGTTGCAAGAATCAGCTTTCCTTTATCCCAGTGACGGTGCACAATGGTCTATCTGCATCATTCCTTAACTTAATTAATTAATTAATTAATTGATAATTATTTTTGAGACAGGGTCTCCCTGTATCCCTGGCTGGCCTGGAATTCATTAGGTAGACCAAGCTGGCCTTGATCTCACAAAGATCCACTTGCTTCTGTCTCCCCTGTGCCCGGATTAAAGGTGTGGACCATCCTCCTGGCTCCTTAATTTTATTTTTAGGCTTTTTACTTAGGAATAAATTCAGACTTATGAAAATGATAGTAGTAATAGTATGAAAACCACCTGTGTGCTGTCCCCCTTGACATCTTCTATTGTTAATGTTTCACTTTTCCCCTATATCCATGTACATACATGTGTGCACACCCCATAGTGGGTATACAACACATGCAACATGTGTGTTTGGGGGAACATTTCAGAAGTTGTGTGCATTGTGATTCTGTGCTTCAAGGGCCACAGTATGCGTTCCTAAAAGAAGAGGTGTTCTTTTGTTAATATAGTATTGATCCTTGTTTACTACCTCTTGCTGATTCATGATCCATAATCCCTTTTTCCCAGTTGACCCAATAATGTCTTTGATCCCATGCCCCTGTTGAGGGGCAGACATTGCACCGATATTCATTAATTTTTGTTTTTTGAGATAGTCTCATTATGTAGTCCTGGTTGGCCTAGAACTCACTATGTAGAGACCAGGCTGACCTCAAACTCAGAGATCCATCTGCTTCTGTCTCCCAAGTGCTGGGATTAAAGGCATGCACCACCATGCCTGGCTCTAGAATTTTTAAAAATTTGTTTATTTTTGTGGTGTTAGTGATCAAGCCCATACACATGGTAGACAAGATCTCTGCCTCTGAGCTATTTCCCAGCTCTTTGGGGGATGTTTGTTATAGCCCCACTGCTGGAACCATCCTGCCAAAGACACTGAAGATCATATGTCTGTCAGTTTAGCGAAAGTCTAAATATTCAGACAGTAAATTCCTCCACGTCTGCTGAGTCAGAAGACGAGAGCACGCATACTGTTTGCTGTTCAGGGGTCCTGGCCCTGTGCGTGCTCAGAGTCTGCATCTCACAGGGGCGAGAACCTTTCTATATGACTGTCATCACCACTATTAATGTCACAGGTTTAGAAAGGACAAAGATGACAGTTTTTTTAAAAGTGTTACCTCTAAATTTGCCTATGAACCAACTATTAGAGTTAATAAGTTACTTTTTGTAATGATAATATATTTTTGAAATTTTACTTATTATCTTTATTTTCATGTGTATGAGTGTATTGTCTGCATGTATATAAGTGCATCAGTGTTGTGCAGTGTCCAAGGAGGTCAGAAAAGAGTGTCAAATTCCCCTGGAATTGGAGTTATGGATGATTAGCCACCGTGTGGTTATTAATTGGAATCTAACCCAGGTCCTCTGCAAGAGCAGTCAGAGCTCTTAACATCTGAGCCATCTTTCTAGCCCCTTGTAATGATAATATTTTTCAGTATGTTGACTGTTTCATTGTTTTTTGTTTTCGTTTGAGACAGAGTTCCATTGTGCAATCCTGGCTGGCCTGGGTCTTGCTATATAGACCAGGCTGGCCTGGAACTCACAGAGATCACCTGCCTCTGCCTTCTGAGTGTTGGGATTAAAGACGTGCACCACCAAGCCTAGCTCAGAAAGTTTTGAATTAAGAAAATTAAGCAAACAAACCAAACCTTTCCCCATGTAGCCACCACCCTACCATAATTCAGAGCACTCCTGCTCAGTGTCACTGGGTATAGTTTCTCTCTTTTTGCTTTCCCTCCCTCCTCATCCTTCCCTCTTCCCTGCCTCTCCTCCTCCCAATCCCTCCCTCTGTCTCTTCCTGCCTCCTTCTTTCTCCTTTTTTATGACTTTCTAGACTAGAATCTCAGAAGTGGATAGGCAGGGGAAGGGGGAATGGATTAAAATGAACTTAATGGGTTTTTGGCAGCTACTGAGTGAGGCATAATATATTCTCTCTCTGTCTCTGTCTCGCTCTTTCTCCTAATCTTAGCCAAAGGAATTCCCATTTGTGGGGGCTTAATGTGGGGGTGTCACAATCAGATGTGTCTTAGATCACTTTTGAGTAGCGTATAGGAAGTGCCACTGCCCGGCACTGTCAGCATCATTATCACCTGTGGTCATCTGGTCATCTTCGTTGTATTATCTGAACCAGTTTTTGAAGTCTGAACCATTTTCAGGAAGTCCGGGGGGCTTGTACACCCACACATGACCCCCCGCCATGGGACTTTCTCAGGAGGGACAGATGCATGCCACAGAAAGACATGTGTGGAACACACAGAAGTTGGTCCATCCTAGACAGACCCTTGAGGACACAGCCTAGGGAAGGAGACTGGGGGCTCTAGACTCCAAATTACAAGTGTCCACCCTCCTAGGGCCACTGCTGTGCAGGTGGGGACAACAGGAGGTGCTGTTTCTCTAGAGAAACAGGGAGCTAGCTGCAGGGAACCCCTAGAAATATGGACAGTATGCAACCTTTACCACCTGACAGAGTGGCTCTGGCTAAGCCAGTGATGTGTACAGTGAGCAGAATGGGTGTTGGCAGGTCAGTCACCCATGAACCTTCCTCACAGCCACACAGAAAACCCCACGGCCCTTTGATTTGTTTTCTGTTCTGCAATTTTGGAGAGGAACATGGATACCAAGAACTGTCTCCATCACATGAGGAGTAACTGTGTTGGGTGACCATGGGGAGTAGTAGGGACCATGCAGAACCGTTGGGCACAAGTCTACACAGAAAAGCAGCTGCTCCTGTACTCTAGCTACCTGGGGCTGTGAAAAAAGTGCAGGCCATGTCAGTAGCTGGGCCTCACTGCTCCCCACTTGACTCATCTGGAAAGGGGATCAGTCTAGTAGTTCTGTGCATAGTGTTGTGAGGACTGTGCCCAGCACCTAAAGCTGTGCCTGGTTTTCTAAGTGTCACTTAGGACTATTTCATCTTCTGTCCATTGGGACATTGATCCTTGTTTATAGGTGACAGTGCAGGGGGGATGTGTCCCTTAGCCACCTGGGTCAATAATGATAACAGCAAGTGACAGATGCAGTGTGCAACTCAGGGTCCTTTCATCTGTGTCACCTCATTTGACCCTCACAATTATCTTAGGTTGTTAGTCCTAGGCTACAGAAAAGGAAACTGAGGCAAAGTGAGGCTAGACTGGCAGAAGTCAGTATATTGTGTTCCCAGATCAACCCTTGGGCCCTATACTGAGCAGGCTGAAAAATGTTCCTTCTTCTCTCTTCCCTGGCTCTGGTGCTGGGGTTAGAACCCAGTACCATATATGCTGACCACATGCTGTACCACTGAGCTGCACCTAACCCTGGAAAGCTTGATTGGAAGTAAGAGCATTGCTGGGCCAGCAAGATAGTTCATTGGATAAAGGTGCTTGCCATCAAGCCCCAGCCCTGAGTTAACTCCCTAGACCCACATGGTAGAGAGGAAAGACTCAACTCCCATAAGTGGTCCTGTGAACACAGGCTATAGCACATATGTGCCCCCAATAAATAAATAAATAAATAAATGTAATTAAAAAAAGAAGTAAAATAACCACAGTATGATAATCTTTAAGATCTACATAATGACAAAACCACTTGACATGCCAAGATGGATGGGGGTATATGTATGTAAATACATGTGTGTGTATTATAAATGTATGTATGTATGTGTAACAATAACAAAGAATAGGGTAAAGAACTGAGAGGCAGTGGGGGACATAGGAGGAGATGGTAGAGAACTGGGAGGGATGGAAATAGTGCAAAGACAGTACTTATTCATGAAATTCTCAAAAATTAAAACATTAAAAAAAAATCGCCTTTATTCCCAGCACTTGAGAGGCAGAGGCAAGAGGATCACTATGAGGTTGAGGCCAGCCTGGTCTCCATGGCGAGTTCCAGGCCAGCTGGAACTACAGGGAAACCCTGTCTCAAAAAGACAAAAAAAAAAAGCATGGCTGCCCTGTGCAGCATCTCCCATGGAAGGCATGGCTGTGGATGCTCCCAAGTGAACAGTTTGTCTTTCTGTGTTTGTTTCTTCCCTGAAGGGAAGGATTCTGAGAAAGGATGGGGGACAGCCCCCCAAGACTGCAGAACTCACTCCTTCAGTGTGATTCTCTCCTCCGGGCCAAGGGGAAGGAAGCTGCACTTCCTGAGCATCCACCACACACCAGGCAAGGCCAGCATATTCAGCCTGCCTGCAGTTAACCCCCAAGGCCACCAGATCTGAGTCAGGTCCCTTTGATGGTCCAAGAGGCTGAGGTTCAGAATTGAAGTCACTTGCGCAAAGGCCTTGTTCGGACTGGGGCCAGGCTGCCTCCACAGGTGAGACCCCAATACTCCCACCATGTTCTGGTGGAGTAGGGACAGACACCCTTGACAAATGTCCCTTTCTTGGGCCCTGCCAGTCTCTTGGGCCATTGCTTATCCAAAGTCCTGTTTCCCAGCCTGGCTCCTTGAGGCTGTGATGATTCTCATAAGCACAGATATGGAGTCTAACTCTTTCAACCCCTCTTTGAGTTCAATAATTGTCTGAGTAGATGAAGACATACCTATACTCTAGCAGCTAAAACCTAGGCCGAGAAGATCTTAGGTCGCACACAGCTGTAAGGAACACAGAGCCACTGCATGTGTGCTTTGCCTATGTTGCCAGTGGTGACATCTTGGGAAACTACAGGATGATGTCACAGCCAGGACCCACTGATCTGATTCGACCTGCCCTAGTTTTTATCTGTACTGTGTGTGTGTGTGTGTGTGTATGTGGTGTGTTTATTTTGTGCAATTCTGTTTCCCATGCAGGGTTTCACATGCACCAGTGAAGACAGTAGTCAGACTCCACGGGATCCTACTATCAATCTTCCTCAAGTACCTTTTAACAACGGAGCTTCGTGCTGAGCTGCTGTATGCTTTCCAGCAGCCCTGGGAGCTGACATGGCTGTTCCCATGTGGGCTGGCATGCCCACCACCGACACAAGAGCTTGGGACCATCCCAGGATGGAATGCCCCACTGGCCTTTCCTCTCACCTTGCCATTCTGTAGGACAGTTGCAGACTGTCTCTGGCTTATGACAGATTGTCTTAGGATGTAAAAGTGACATGCATCCAGTAAAAACCATCCTTTGAGTTATGAATTTAGATTGTTTCCCAAATGAGTGGTATGTGGTCTGGTCCTTACTCTCCATGCTGGGCAGTGAAGGTAACTATGGCTTCCGTCAGTCCCATGATCAGGAGAGGAAGCAGCTCATTGTGGTGTGCTGTGTGGCTCAGTAGTGATGCACATTTGTAGCCAAGGGTGTTCAAGACGCTGTCACGTATGATATTATTTGGGGGCGGGGTCTTGTGATGCTCGGGCTGGCCTCAGCCTCCAGAGTGCTTGGAACACAGGCACGTGCCACCATACCTAGCTGTGATATTTCTAGCATATGATGGGGTTATCAGGACTAACCTTATAATAAATTATCTGTATGAGTTTTTTTTTTTTTTTTTTTTTTTTTAGAGAGAGAGGCGAGGAAAAAGAAAAAAGGAAAAAGAAACAGGGCAGAAGACAGAGGAGGCTAAAAAGGCAACTAAAAGAGCTTGTTTCCTCGGCTTCCCCAGCTGGGACCTCTGTGCCCTAGTGTGTTTCTGAAGTCATTTGTGTACATCTACAAGGACATATGTGAAAAATATTTTTTTTTGGTCTTTTTGAGACAGGGTCTCCCTGTAGCCCCAGCTGTCCTGGAACTCACTATGTAGACCAGGCTGGCCTTGAACTCACAGAGATCCACCTGCCTCTGCCTCCCAAGTGCTGGGATTAAAGGCGTGTGCCACCAAGTACAGACTGCAGAAAGTTTTTTTAAAAAAAAAGGGTTGTAGAGGGGCTGGAGAGATAGCTCAGCCGTTAAGAACACTGGTTGTTTTTGCAGAAGACCCGGGTTTGAACCCCAGCACCCACATGGCAGCTAACAACTGTCCATAACTCCAGTTCCAGGGGATCCGACAGCCTCTTCTGTCCTCTGTGGGCACTGCATGACACAGGTACACTTAGCTACATGCAGGCAATACAAGCATACACATAAAATAAAAATATTTTAAAAAAGGGATTGTAGAGGGCCTAGAGAGATGGCTCAATGGTTAAGAGCACTGACTGATCTTGCAGAGGACCTGAGTTCGATTCCCAGCACCCACATGGCAGCTACGAACCGTCCTCAACTCCAGTTCCAGGGGAATCTGAAGCCCTCTTCTGACCTCCGCTGGCATTGCATGACACGGGTGCACTCACACATAAAACAAAAATAAAAATTTTAAAAATAATAGAGTATTATTTATTATAATAAAATTTAAAATAATAAATTTTAAAAATAATAAAAATTTTTTATAGCCAGGCATGGTGGTGCACACCTTTAATTAATCCCAGCACTAGGGAGGCAGAGGCAGGCAGATCTCTGTGAGTTCAAGGGCAGCCTGGTCTACATAGCGAGTTCCAGGCCAGCTCGAGCTATAGGGAGACCTTGCTCAAAAAGATTTTAAAAATTTATGGTTATTTATCTTTATTTTATATGTATGTTTTGTCTGCATGTATATAAATAAGTACAGCTGTGTGTACAATGACTGCAGAGGCCAGAAGAGGGCACTTGATCCCCTGGAACTGGAGTTAAGCTCAGGTGTTAGTCATCCTGTGGGTGTTGGGAACTGAACCTGGGTCCTCTATGAGAGCAGCTAGTGCTCTTAACTGCTAAGCCATCTCTCTAGCCCCCAGTGAACAATTTCTTTTGGAGATCCATCAATAAAGTTTCTTCCCTTGGACTGGAGAGATGGTTCAACTGTTAAGAGCACTGGCTGCTCTTGTAGAGGACTGGACTCAGTTCCCAGCACCCACATGGTGGCTAATAACCATCTGTAACTCCAGTTCTAGGAGATTCCAATGGCCTCTTCTGACCCCTGTGGGCATTACATGACATGGGCACACTTATACATGTGCAGGCAACAAATACACTCATACACAAAAATAATAAAATATTTTTTTAAAGTTTCTTTGCTCTGTTGTACAGCAGCACAGCATTTCACTGTAGTGCATGCTTCTTAACTTATTCACACTTCCCTGTGTGTATACGTGTAGGCTGATTCCTGTTTTTGAATTTTGTTGATTTATTTATTTATTTACTTTGTGTGTGCATGTGCATGTTTGAGTGCGGAGGTCAGGACAACTTGCAGGAGTCAGTTCTCTCCTTCTACCATGTGGGTCCTAGGAATCAAATACAGGTCATCAGGCGTGACAGCAAGCACTTTTGCTGGCTAAGTCATCTCACTGGCCCAGAGTCCAGTTTTTTCTATGATGTGCACCATAGGAGAGACTATTCATTGGCAGAATTCTAGGCATAAAAAGAAAATTTTGGGGTGAGGGCTCTGGGCTCCTCTTAGGAGCACCTATGTCTACCCAGAGGCAGTGCCAAGAAGTAGAGTTCAAAGCCTGTGGCAGCAGCTTCCTCCTGAGGCTCTAGGAGACTACTGGGACACCCTGAACGCTCCTCAGCTTTTCTCTTCCTTCCTGCCTTTACTCTTGCCAACTCCTCTTACACCCTCCCACCCCATGCATGGCATCAAATCCTTCCCTCCTTTTCCTCTTCATTTCCTTCCCTTTCCTCCTCTTCCTCCTCCCTTTCTTTTAAAAATATTTTGTTATTTTTATTTTATGTGTATGCCTGCATGCATCCAGTGCTCTTAACCTCCGAGCTCTTAACCTCCGAGAGATGTCTCCAGTCCCCTCCTCCCACTTTTCCCCCTCCTCCCTCCTCCTCCTCTCCTCTCTCTCCTTTTGGTGGTAGAGATGGAACCAGGGTCTTGAGCATGCCAAGCAAGGGCTCTCCACTGAGCTACACCCAAGTCTATGATGAAGACTTTTGACTTTTGATCTTAAAATGTCTGTTTGTCCAGGGACAGTGCAGATAGAGCCATAGGTCTGCTGAAACAGTTGAGAGAATTTTGTGAAATTGGTGTGCCATCAGAGAAACCAGCTGGCTCTAACTTGGTTGTCTGTTTGACTGTTCTTGGTGGTAGCTTTTGAAAAGGGAAATCAAGTGCAGACAGTCTTGTGGTCCTATCAGAACAGGGCATATTTAAATATTTAAGTGAAAGTCCCCTGCAATGTGATCCCCCCACCCTGCACCCTGCCATGCCCCAGGAATGGTTTACAGCTGGACTATAGATTTAAATTTATTTTTTTAAATATTGTATTTATTATTTTTATTTTATGTGTATGCATGTATTGCTTGCATGTAGGTAAGTGCACCCATGTCGTGCAATGCCCAAGGAGGACAGAAGAGACTGTTGGAGTCCCTGGAACTGGAATTACAGATAGTTGTTAGCTGCCATGTGGGCTCTGGGATTTGAACCCAGGTCTTCTGCAAGAACCGTGTTCTTAACCGCTGAGCCATCTCTCCAGCCCTTATTTATTTTTATGTGTATGAGTGTATTGCTTGCATGTGTGCAAGTGCACCAGTGTCGTACAATGCCTGCAGAGGAGAGAAGAGGGTGTCAGATCCCCAAGAACTAGAGTTATGAATGGTTGTTAACCACCATGTTGGTGCTAGGATTCAAACCCAGGGCTTCGGTAAAAGCAGCCAGTGCTCTTAACCTCTGAGCCATCATCTCTCCTGAGCCATCTCTCCAGTCCCACTATAGATTTTAAAGTCTTATGACACAGTGGGCCCGATGTTGATCATTGGTCCTTCTGGGGTCCAACTGTGGGAAGCACTGGGATACACCTCCATTCACATGAAGGATGGGCAGCTGCGCACAAGAGTAGCACGGAAAGGTGACAGCATGGAAAGGTGCTGCCTCCCATCTTGTGGGCTGCCTTCATGTCCTTGGTCCAGAGGGTCAGCCCACAGGGCTCAGCTGTGTCAGCCTTTCCTGTCAGACAACAGCTCATAAGGCCCTTGTTTCCTGATAGGCTTCCCTGCCATGCCTGCTGTTTGCAACTGTCTGTCTCCTTGATTCCTATCATCAAGTGGCCCTTCCTCACACTTAGCTTTCCCTGATGGGTCCTGTCTGACCACATACAGCTGCCCCCAAGACTTTTCCTCTGCATATGTTACCCTCACACCAGGCAGCCTGACTGGGCCTTCTCAGTTTTCCCAGGAGCCCCTGGGCCCACATATCCTGGTAGGCCTTACACAGTACCCCATGTTTCCCTGTCCCCAGAAGCCTCACCTATGCCCAGTTACTGGCAGGGTACCCTTCGTATGGCAACACCCCCATCCCACTTGCTCTCCTGCACATAACTGCTGCCTTTGCCCTCATGGGGGCACCCACCACTCACAGAAAAGATGACCAACTGCAGTCCTGGAGTTTCAGCCAGCACCCTTACCAGGTCTAGGGCAGCCCCACAATAGTCTTTGAAGGGTCAGTGGCTGGGGGCATGCTTCTCTGAAGAGAATTGTGTTCTCTGGCTCTGAGGGGCTCCAGGTCCAGCAGGAGGGAACCATAGCCCTTCCTGGGGACACAAAAGCCCCAAAAGGCAGACAGAGGCAAAGGGTCTTCGAAGGCCCTGGGATCTATTCCAGCTCCTCCCTCCAGGCGACAGAGAGCCTTCTAGCATGTTAAACAATGGAGACAAGACAGATACATCAAGACCATCTGTGCTGAAAGTGTTTACACTGCAGGAATTAACACCATGAAGGAATGAGTGCAGGCCAGGGATTGACTAGTAAGAGCTACTTAGCAAGTGTGAGACTTTGGATTCACTGTCAGCACCATACCCCAAAACCATGCAACTAGGTGTGAACTTGTGTCTAAACTCAAGTCCTTTGTGAAAGTAACACTGAGATGAAATGGTCCCCTGACCTCTCCTGGTTCAACCAAGACTCATTCCCTAGTTATGCCTCTCTAAGACCCCACAGACCTGGAGAGAGGAGGCCAGGAGACAAGCATGGCTTCCTGACCCAGCTTAGGGAACAACTGCTCCCCAGTGTCCTCTATGCCCAAGGCTGCCAAGTGGGGTCTGTGAGGCTGCACAGATGTCTCAAGAGCCTGAAGGTAAATTCTTTCCTCATCTATTAATTGGACAGCCTACCAGGGACAGTTCTAAGTGCCTGTGACACAGCAGTGAGCTGAGCAACAGCTATCCTCACCTTCTGAAAGAGTGACAAGGGGCTGAGAGATGACTAGGCACTTAAGAGCACTGGTTGCTCTTGCAGAGGACCTCAGTTTGATTCCTAGAATGGTGTCTAACAACCATTCATAACTTCAGTTCCAGGGGAATTCAATGTCTTCTTCTGACCTTCAAGGGCATTGCATGACACAACTGCACCTACACATATACCTACAATAAACTCATACACATTTTTAAAAAAAAGGGGGGGAAGGTGTGTGCCAGCTCTGGATGCCCTGAGCATCTTGTTCTCCCACTGCAGCTCCCACCCTGCCTGT
Source organism: Nannospalax galili (assembly GCF_000622305.1). Taxonomy (NCBI): domain Eukaryota; kingdom Metazoa; phylum Chordata; class Mammalia; order Rodentia; family Spalacidae; genus Nannospalax; species Nannospalax galili. Next base: position 823,359 of record NW_008333794.1, read on the forward strand.
ACCCAAGAATCAATAGAGAGTTTCTAAATGCTCCTCCACAGATAGACAAGGTCAGAGCCGCTTTCCCTGCTTCCCAGGTGACTGCAGTGTGCACCCAGGTCTGGCTGTTGCTGCACAAGACAGGAAGCACATGACAGGAGGCCAGAGAACTCGAGTTTCCTGTGGATAGTGATACGTGGTGAGATAGCAGGGCTGGAAGTAGGAAAAAAGGCCTAAGACTTGGGACGGGATGGCGGGGGGAACAACACAAAACAAGGGTGGAGAATTTAAACAGATACTCAAAGGCACCGCGGGGGCCTCTTTTCGGGACGCTTCTTCAGCAGTGATTTTGATACCACAGTTTTTGCTGGTAGCTGGGGTCACCCGGCACAAGAGCCTCTGGGTTCTGGGGGATGCCATGCATCCTCAGTACTGGTGCTGAGAGACAACAGTGGCAGACATGGCTGCGGGAGCCACCAAGAAGGATCTGCATGCAACACAGTCTCAGTCTGTGAACTCTGACTCATTCTGTGCTTTTGAAAAGTTGCTGCTGTGTGAAGAATGGACATGTCAGGCTGAGCAAGGGGCTCATAGGGCAGTGACAGCAGGATCAGGGCTAGGGGTGGAGAGGAAGCTGCTGGCAGGGGTGTGCATGGAACACAGAAGGCTGAGACCATAGAGAAGGCATCTGGCTGTCCCAGCATTCTCTAATCTTCATTGGCAAGCTTGCCAGCCTCAGGTCTGCTACTGTGCTTGACCATGGTATGGTGACAGCTAGTTGGGCTGGTGATAAGGTGCCTTCTTCTCAAATCCATTATGGCTCCCAGCCACATCTCCAAGTGAAGAGCCTCAAAGCTAAGTTACTCTGAGCATTTTTTTGAGACAGGGTCTCATTCTATAGCCCAAACTGGCATCAAGCTTGGAGCAATCTTCCTGCCTCAGCCACCCAAGTGTTGAGAATACAGGCATAAACCACCACCCATGGCCCTCATTGCTGAGCATCTTAAAGCTCCCTGGGGGAGGGAGGTTGGAGAGGTGGCCCAGGGGATGAGCACTTGCTGTTCTTCCAGAGGACCAGGGTTCAACTCCCAGCAGCTCTGTCATCTTCTTCTGGCCTTTTCAGGCACCGCACATATACCAATAAGCATACAGGCAATCAAAACACTTGTACAAATACAAATAAATAAATAATTTTTAAAGAAAATGCTCCCTGAGAGTACATGAAAAACCCTCTCAGGCACGAACTCCATCACTGTCGCTTCATGCCACCTGTTGGTCAGGTGACCTGATGTCAGAGAAACACCATCAAAACACTTCTGAAAGTTGATCAACATGGAGCTCTTGATACTTTGCTCTGAGATCTGCCTTGGTGTGACTACATCTCCTCTTTCAGATCAGACATCCATGGAATTCCATAACTAATTTGGCTTGATTTCTAGTTTCAAAAACCATGTTCCTTATACTCAGCCCCTAAACTTCTGGCAGCTCCAATGCGTAAAAGAAAAACACAAGTGCGGGAGACAGACACTCCGGACAGATGGACAGCTTGAGCTCTGAGGGAATGTGATGGTTAGTCTTCATTGTCACCTGGACTGAATTTGAATTTTAAAATTACATTTATTTATTTTGTGTGTATGTGTATGTGTATGTATGTGTGTGTGTGTGTATGCGTGTGTACATTTGTGTGTGCCTGCCTGTGAGGGGCAGAGGACAAGTTGGGTCTCTCCTTCCACCATGTGGGCCCTGGGATCAAACTCAGGTTTGGCAGCAAGTGCCATTACCTTCTGAGCCAACTCACTGGCCCCTGGATTGTAATTAGAATCACCCAAGAGACACAGCTCCAGAGCTGTGTCTATGAGGGAGTTTCCAACAAGGCATCACGAAGAGGGAAAGATCCACCGTGACTGTGGATGGCATCATCCCATGGGCTGGGTTCCCAGGCTGAATATAAAGAGGAGAAAGTCAGGGGAGTGCCAGCATTCACCTCTCTCTGCTTCCTGATCTGCCCAGATGTGAATAAGGAGTCTCAAGCTTCTACCACCACAGGTGTGAACTACTCCCACTACCATGCTCTCCTGCCATGATGGACTGTACCCTCAACCCATGAGACAAAATCAACTCTTCCTTCCTTAAACTGCTTTTGCCTGGTATTTGGTCATAGCAATGAAGACAGTAACTAACACAGGGAAAAGTGAGCTCCTGTCCCAAGCCAGCTTACTGTGACAACCCTGTCCAACTCCCCACCTCCCTTCCAGTTATGATGACCATCCTACTCTGTTTACTTTTGCCATAACCGAATACTACAATGGAATACTGAGTAAGTTATAAAGAATAGAGGTTTATTCCTCTCAGTTTTGGAAGCTTTTGTATCTGGTAAGAGCCTCAGGCTACATTGTAACACAGCAGCAGTGTGTAAACTCAGGCCCCTTCCTCTTATAAAACTACTAAAACCATCATGGAGACCCTACTCTTGTGACCGTATCTAGCCTTTGTTACCTCCCAAAAGCCCTACTGCCACACACTGTCAGCATATGAATTTGGGGATTAGGTTCCTAACATATGAACTTCAAGGTAGCATCCATCCTCTGGCCTTATTTTGGCCAATTTGTCACATACAGACATTCACTGAAGGAGTCCAAGCACCGCTTGCTGTCATTAGGAAGTAGGATGGTGTCTGAGGCCATTGGTGGCCTCTCCTCTCCTGATCTGCCCCTGAGCCATTGAGCTGTGGCAGACATCTTTGACTGCTCTTCCTCCTCCAGCAAAGTCAGACCTTGAAGATCTAACTTGGGAAGCCAAGTCACATATTAAAAGTAGTATATATTCAATAGAAAAAGTACAATAAAAAGTGAAAGCCAGGTGTGGTGGCACAAGCCTTTAATCCCAGCACGTGGGTGGCAGAGGCAGGCAGATCTCTGTGAGTTCAAGGCCAGCCTGGTCTACATAGTGAGTTCCAGGACAGCTGGGGCTACAGGGAGACCCTGTCCCAAAAAGACCAAAAAAAAAAAAAAAAGTGAAAGCTCTTCTTTGTCCCCTTGGTCCTATCTCTACAGAGGTGGCTACAATTAATGGCTTAGGGACAACCATCCCAGGTTTCCATAGTTTTTCCTCAAAGGTTCATGTCCCCACTGGCATGGACTCTAGTGTGGATGTGCTGAGGAGACGGTCGTCCCCTGTCTCTGGTTCTTGTCACACCCTCCCTCTAAGAATGAGTGGGCAGACAGTGAAGGGGAAACAAGGGGAACTTTATTTGTCATTTGGGAGTAACAGCTTAAATGGGAAAGTCAAAGTTCCAATAGGGAAGTAGCAACTCTGGGACCCTCAGCAGCAGCAGGATGCCAATTGAGAGGCTACAGATATCACAGTTCTGTGCCCTTAGCAGGCTTCGGGATGCCAAACCAAGAGATTGTTGGCAAGTGTTCCAGCTCAAAAGCTCTCAGAGGGCTTCCAGTGCCAACAGAGCATGGTTCCATCAGAGCAAGTCTACAGAAAGCGTCACCTGCAGCAGCAGCAGCAGGTCTCCAGAGGGCTCTGGCAGGTCTAGAAGGCTGGACACAGCTGCAGGAAGGACTTCCCATCTGTAGCCAAATCGTGGAGTCTTGAGGCTGAGGCAGGAGTGAGGTCCTTTGCTTGCAGCCACAGGTTGAGTCTAAGAGGCTGGAGCAGTGGAGCCTGAGTTCCCTGACTATGATGGCTAATATGGCTTGTCAATTTGATATATCTGGGAAGAGGGACTCTCAATTGACGAATTACCCTGTGGGAATGTGTTTGGAGCATTTTATTGATTGCTAATTGATGTAGGAGGCCCAGCTCTCTGTGGGCAGTGCCATCCCTGGGCAGGTGGGCCTTGAAGCAAGCCTGTAAACAGCATTCCTCTGTGGCCTTCAGTTTCTGCCTTGGCTTCCTTTGATGATGGACAATAACCTGTAAGCTAAATAAACCCTATCCTTCCCAAGTTGCTTTGGGTCATGGTATTTATCACAGCAACAGAAAGCTCTCTAGAATGCTGCCTGAGGTAGAAGCCTTGGGCAAAGCAAGCATCCCAAGGGTCTGTCTCTTGCTGGCAAGCTTTGAATGGAGCCTTCCTTCTCTGAAGAGTACTTGTGAGCCAGCTTCCTCAGCTGAGAGCTAGAGGAGCTGGGCTCTGGAGTTTCCCTTCTTTTCCTCTTCAGATGATACCCCCAAATCCCAACCTCATCTGCTGGATCACTCTGTTATATAGAGAAAGTGGGTCCTGATTAGCTGAATGTGTATGCATGCAAATAAGGTGAAATATATAACCAATCAGGAGAGAGCTATCAAACTTAAGTAGGGGGAAAGAGAAAGCCTGCCAAAACTTGAGGGACCATAGGCGAAGGGTATTAAGGGAGAAATGGGAAAAATGGGGGCACCTTAATTGGGGAAACCATGATGGAAGGATTAGACAATGCAAGAGATAAATAATACCTAGCTAGTTTTAAAAACCAGAGGGAACCATATTAGTCCAACAAACTACTGACAAATTATACATACCAGATCAAGAAATATATGTCTAGGCAAGGTTTATCTGAGAACAACTGGTCTTTGCCCAAGCTTTATCTCCATGGCACATGGTAATTAAAAGTATCAGACTGGTGAAACTAACCTTCTTGGATGTTTAACAGACATACTTTGAGGCCTGTACTAATCTGGCCAGAGAGATTTAAAGGATAGTTTTTGCCCGACCTTGCCCTCCAAGGTCGACTAACTTCTTTGGGACTATGGAGCATCTCTCAAAATGTCCTGTAACAGTGGTGAGTCACGTGTCCTCTTTCAGGGAGGCCATGGAGACCCCACCAGATGAACTTGAATCAGTGTCCATTCTACAAAGAGGATGGTTAACACAGAAGAAACATTTCCTCCGTGCTTCCAAGTGAAGCAAGCCACAGCTGAGCAGGACCTTTGACTTATCTTCACATAGATAGAATTGGTAAAAGAAAAAAGCCAGGGGTTCCTTCCAAGCCCATGTAACCCCTGAGGAAGAGATTCTCAAATGACATAAGAGTAAAAATAAATTGGTTTATTTGGGCCAACTGTACAGTCTTAAAGACCCCAAAAGAAATTATAACCAAAGATTAAAGCGATCAGTATATTTCTTCAAGACAAGATAGTAACCCAGCATAGAACTGGGAAAATGAACAGCAGACCCCAATCTTATCTAAAGGAATATTGACAACTGACTGCTGCTAGAAGAGGAACAGCTGACCTTCCTAAAACAAAGACCTCTAGATAGGCTGACTAGATTCACTGGATGAACAAGTACTGGGGAATGGCTGGAGGTGCTGACAACATAGCAGACAGTAGCAGGGAAGACAGAGTTAAAGGGCTCTGGTGGTGGGCAGGGGGAGGCTATGGGAGGGTACCATCTGGGAAGTGGGTATATAGATGGATAAGATTGGGATGTTCTGTGTGATAAACACACAAAAAAATCAACAAATTAAAAAATGAGTTATATTTAAGGAGGAAGCATAAAAATTTACATCATGTTAATTAGTAGAGGTGATAAACATTACCATTGGCTTTATATCCATACACAGGTGCCAAGGATCTGAGTGCAGCCAGCCATGACTAGTAATAATCAGATACATACAGATTAGAGATGCATGTGCTAACATCTAAGTGTTATTAGCAAAAACAATGAGTCTTTCTGTAAGAAACAGTATATTTTAAAACGAAATGGAGATCTTTTTTAAAGGTTAAAAACTCATTCAATTTTATGTCTTACAGGGCTTATACTGAGTTCAATATTGTATAATTGTATTAATTCAACTGTGAACTAAAAAATTTCTAGCCACTTTTGAAAGAGATGTATCTTTGCTCTGTAAATTGTTATTGAGTATGTTAAAGCTGTAATGAAATGCTTCTTCTAAAAAAACAAACAAACAACGAAAAACCCCACAAAACTTGAGGGTATTCTCAATTAGGTTGGGTGCTCTATCCCTCCACCCCTCCTTCCATTTTGCAAGGGAAGCTGGAAAGATGAGAAACCCCCTGAAGTTTTTCGAGTTTGTTTTTGGTTCCCGCCCGTATGTGTGTGTGTGTGTGTGTGTGTGTGTGTGTGTGTGTGTGTGTGTGTGTGTGTGTAGAGTCGAGCTTGTTCTAGACTGTCCAGATGAAAACCTAATTTCTACTCAGAGCTGTTCAGTGGATGGCTGCGGGCTGCCAAACACGGCAGGGGGTTCTTGAGTGGGTTCCACCTCCTGGGATTTTTGTGCTGCATTCCCTTACTGCAGCAGCAGCATTGGGGAAGTAGGCATCTGGCTGTCCCTGAGGTCCCTACAATCAATGGCGAGCTTGTTCTAGACTGTCCAGATGAAAACCTAATTTCTACTCAGAGCTGTTCAGTGGATGGCTGCGGGCTGCCAAACACGGCAGGGGGTTCTTGAGTGGGTTCCACCTCCTGGGATTTTTGTGCTGCATTCCCTTACTGCAGCAGCAGCATTGGGGAAGTAGGCATCTGGCTGTCCCTGAGGTCCCTACAATCAATGGGGTTTCTGGGGTCCTTCCTACCCCATCACAGAAGTGGAGCCTAGGCCTGGTGTGTTGGTGCACACCTTTAATCCCAGAGCCTAGTGAAAGGTGATTAGGCTACTGGGGTGTACCCTCAGAAAGGACTGATGTGCTCTGAAACTAGGCTGTGATGAAGAGCAAGACAGGTCCCTCCCATCTCCGGCTCCCTGTTTCAAAATGTGATCTTCCCTCTCCACACTCACCCCATGATGCCTTCTGCTGTGATGGCTGTACTGGGGAGGCCCTTGCCATGTGCTGTTTGGACTTTCATCCTCCAAAACTATAAGGTAAACATGTCTCTTTTCTTTTTTAAAGCTTAAAAAATTACACTTGTGCACCATGGCGTGTACATGGAGTAAGAGGGCAACTTGCAGGAGTCAGTTCTTTCCTTCAACCATATGAATCCCAGGGATCAAACTTAAATCATCATGTTTGACAGCAAGTGCCTTTACCAACCGAGCCATTTCGTTGGCCTAAGTCTCTTTTCTTTAAAAGAAAGTCTTAAAACAGACTAAGACAACACATTCACACTCACACACACAGTCACACCCTCACACCACCCAAACATTCTCACACACATTCACACTCACACACATTCATACTCAGTCTCACACACATTCACATACTCACACACTCATATACACACATATACATATATGTACATAGATACGCATACAGTATTCACACATTCACATACATACACACACATACACACATTCACACACATACATACAAATGCATGCACATATACACATTTACATATAATTTTACACTCACACACATACACATATGCACTCACACACATACACTACTCACACATACAAACACATATATACACACGACTCACACAAATATATGCACACACATATACATACATATATATGCATACACCACACCACTCACATACATGTACACACGCACTCACATACACACACATTACACATACACACCACTCATACACATACACACACATACACAGACACATATACACTTACACTCTGCAGTTTTTCTTAGTACTATAATCTGCATCCACA
>NW_008333794.1:830974-841990 GCF_000622305.1 Nannospalax galili
TTAAATTTTTATTATATGTGTATGAGTGTTGCCTGCATATATGTAAGTGTACCCATGCATGCAATGCCCTCTAAGACACAGTTTTATTATATAGCACAGGCTGATCTTGAACTTGTGATCCTCCTGTTTCAAGCTTCAGGCTTCTGAGTGCTGGGATTACAGGCACTGACTGAGTGGATGGGGGGATTGGAAGGAGGGAGTGAGAACCTGGGGTGCCAGTGGGGCAATCCTGTAAGCAGATCATCTGAACTGGTTCTGGAAGTCTGGCCAGGACTTTGTGGGGTGGCCGGGTGGGACATGTTCCCAGGTGGGGTCGAGCATGGCCTGAAGTGCAGAAGCTGTTGGTGAGCAGGCTGGGGCTGCAGGTGTGTCCATGAATTGCAGTTCTCTCTGACAATGGTGAAATGAAGGTGCCAGAACTCATTATCTGGAGCTCTTCAGCGCCTGAGGCTTAGCTTCCCTTCTGAGGTGGTATTTCCTCTCCCTCCCTCCCTCCCTTCCTCCCTCCCTCTCTCTCTCTCTCAATTTTTTTTTTTAATAAAAATAACTACGAAGAGTTCAAAACGCCTTTCTTTCACGACGTCTCAGCACTTAGGTCCCAGCAGCGCATCGGTGGCAAAGAATGTCCCCTGTCACCACGGCTGCTTGCCTTTATTTGAAGTGTCTGGCTGAGCTATCTCCTGGTGACATGCTTCTTTCAGAGCGAATTATTCATCCCCCACAGGCCCTACCTCCCCCAGCCTGGGCTCTGTTCATCCCTGCAGGTGTGAAGACAGGCCCAGCCTTTGTATGCCAGGCGCTTGTTCCCCTCCCGCCATCCCCCTCTTGGATCCCCTCCAGGCCTGTCAAGACTCTCCTAGCTCAGGGCTCTGCAGTGTGCAGGGCTGATGGCCCCTGTCATCTGGGCGAGGCTGCACAGCCTCCAGCCCGCCTCTAATCTCCCCCTTTACAAAGGGCAGCCCTGTCACTCAGGGGGACTGCAGGCAGACCTGGATGCAGGGCCGCTAGATAATGGAAGAAGCAGCCCAACTGAGACAGCTTTGGTCCTCCAAATGGTGGGCTCCTAGGTAGGGGTCCTGAATAGGGCAGGGGATTCGGAGCTATTTTGAGCCACCAAAGTCAGGGAGCTGAGCTAATTTTGGACCTGGCACACAAAGTGGCCAGCCTCAGTAATGTGCGAACAGGGTGCCTGTCTCAGGTCAGCCTATGAAAGTGAAGGAGAGGCTTAAGAGCGGGTCAGCACTCCTAACCCCACTGGACACCAACATTCTCCAGCTCTTCTTCTGGGCCAATGGTGATGAACACTGGATACAGGGAAACAGGGTTGGAACAAGCTATGAGTGGCTGCGGCTAGGGACATCGTCTCTCAGAGCCTCAGTCTCCTCTACCCATGGTGGAGCTCACACTTGCTACTCAAGGAAAACCTGAAGCTGCATCCAGCAGGTGCCCACTGTTGGCAGTGGTGTGCCAGCACAGAGCAGGGGTGGAAAGCTAGGCCCACAGGCAGTGTGACACCTGCAAATAGGCTTCATTGACCTGCCTAGAGTATACAAGTGTGTTGCTAGAGTCACTAATGGAAAGATTTGTAAAATTCCATGTGAAAATCTGGCAATAGGAGGCCCACCCCAATTCAGGGTCACTGTTCATCCCTGCAGATGTGAAGACAGGCCCAACCTTTATAGGCTAGTGTTGGGCAGTGGGTCTACAGGTAGCACAGTGTCCCCTGGTCCCCCTTCGCCCCACTGTTCCTGTTACAAATGGCACACAGGCCAGTGGCCTCAATTATACTCATTCTCTGATCCCTAGAGACTTCCATACTTGAAAGTTGTCATAGTTTTTGTCAGCTTGACTCAAACCTAGAGATAGTTAGAAAGAGGGAACCTCAATTGAGGAATTTCCTCCATCATACTGGCCTGTGGCTATGCCTGTGAGGCCTTTTCTTAATTGCTTATTGATGTAGGAAGTTCTATCCCACTGTGGTCAGTGCCATCCCTAGGTAGGTGGGCCTGGGCTGTATAAGAAAGACAGCTGAGCATGAGGTGAGCAAGCCAGTAAGCAACATTCCTCTGTAGTCCCTGCTTTGTTTCCTACCTTGAGTTCCTTCCCTAAATTCCCTCAGTGATGGATTGTGATCTGGGAGTTGTAAGAGGAAATAAACTCTTTTTTTCCTCAAGTTCATTTTGGTCAGAGTTTTATCACAGCAATAGAAAGCAAGCTAGGACAAGAGCTCAGGGACCCAGTGCAGATGTCCACTGACAGCCTAAATAGCCGTGGTCAATCCCAGCCTCGGGCTTCCTTCTCCCTCCCTCTTTCCCTCCCTCCTTTCTTTTCTGCTTTGGGTTTTTTAAAAAAAATATTTTTTGCTTTATTTTTATTTTATGTGTATGCATGTATTACATGCATATATGCAAGTGCATCCATATCATGCAATGCCCATAGAGGACAGAAGAAGTTATCAGATCCCTTGGAACTGGAGATATGGACGGTTGTTAGCTGCTATGTGGGTGCTGGGATTCAAACCCTGGGTCTTCTGCAAGAACAGCCAGTGTGTTCTTAACCACTGAGCCATCTCTTCAGCCCCTTTTGGTTTTTTGAGACTAGGTCTCAGTTTGTAACCCAAGATGGCCTGGAACTCACTCTGTAACCCAGGCTGTAACTCATGGTAATCCTCTTGTCTCAGCCTCCCAACTTCTGGGATTACAGGTGTGAGATACCACACTTAGATTGTTCCTTCATCCATAAAATGGACTCACAGCACCCACCAAATGAAAATAAAAGGGAAGTGTCTGTCACTGCCTGGGTAGAGCACAGAGAAGATGATGTCCCTGGAGTTTTATTGACAGTTTTCCTTCTGAATAGTGTGGCATGTACCCTACAGGGTAACATTTTCCGCTGAGTAGGCTGACTCAGAGGGCAGCAGAGTTGACTGAAATAAGCAGGCAGGGGCTCCCAGAGCCTCTGTTAGGGCCTGGCTCAATCCAAAACTCACAGGAGGAAGGCAGTAGCGCCAGCTGAGGCCCCTGAGGGTGCTGGTCTCTGCACAGGGGGCGTGCCTCCTGAGAACCCCTCTGAGCCAGAACCTGGCCTCTGGGAGGGAACAACAGGTGCGGGCACCAGCTCCACGCTCTCCACTGTAAATTAATCCACATGAGCAATTGGGAACAGAAAGTGCTTCCTGTCCTGGCTTAGGACAATGGACAATAAGTGCAGCCTGCTGGCCCAGACCCTGTCCTGGAAGGCTTCAGGAAGGCGTCACCCACGCACACACCTGCCCCATACAGAGCCCTTTGCATTGTTCTAGGCTAGAGGCCAAGCAGGGCCCCTTTCTCTGGGGAGCCTGCCGCTTTAGGGACTGAGCCCAGGGGCCAGCATTCCTCCCCAGACATGTACTTCCTGGGGAAGGGGAGCTTGGAGACACGACTTAAACATGTTTCCTTTGTTCAGTTTTGTTTCATGATATTCTGGAAACCCTTAGGTGTACTTGCCAGCAGAGGTTTTCAGAGGAACGGCAGTCTTACACAGAACAGAATGCAGTCCAGGCCCTTGGCCCTCCTCACTGGGCAGAAGCTGGGAGGCCAGCAGGACAGACACACAAACTCCAGGGTATGCATGTAGAGTCTGTATGTAGGCAACCAGGAAGGAAGGGCTCAGTGTGGACATGTTTAATACACCAGCCAGAAAGAACAGTTCAGAAAGGTGTCCATTACAGTAGTTGCTGACCTGAAGGACCTTTCTCTCTCTCTCTCCCTCCCTCCCTCTCTCTCTCTCTCTCTCTCTCTCTCTCTCTCTCTCTCTCTCTCCTTCCCTCCTTCTCTCTTTCTTTTTTCTTTTTTGGTCTTTTTGAGATAGGGCCTCTCTGCAGCCCAAACTGGCCTAGAACTCACTATGTAGACCAGGCGGGTCTGCCTTCCTCTGCCTCTAAAGTGCTGGGATTAAAGGTGTGGGCCACCATGCCTTCCTTCCTTCCTTCCTTCCTTTCCTTCCTCTTTCTCTCTCTCTCTCTCTCTCTCTCTCTCTCTCTCTCTCTCTCTCTCTCTCTCTCTCATGCCCATATGCTATGGTGCACATGTGGAGGTCAGAGGACAACTTTAGGGAGTCCATTTTGTCCTATGTGGGTCCCAGGATCAAACTCAGAGTGTCAGGCTTGATGGCAAAGCATCTTTATGTGCTGAGCCATCTTGCCATTGGCCCTGTGGTTTGACTCCTGGCAGTTCCCAAGGCCTTTCCTGCCCCTCAGAAAAGTAGAGACACACAGAACTGCCTAGTAGCTTCCTGCCCAAAGCCTTTTGGAAAGGACCTCCCAGTTTCCCTCTGACTGAATGGGCACTTTCTCCTGCTCTGAAAATGTGCTAGGACTGGAGCAACTGGGAGTGAGTGCTGCTGCGCATGTGCAAAGCCATCCCCAGAAGTGCAAAAGAGAAAAAAGATGATAGATGATTAGCTCTTGGAATGTCCTTGAGAGCACATACAGGCAAAAGGCAAAGCCTTCAGAATGAGCTCATATATGACCTTTTAAAGAATAGTGGACTGACAGCTCTGTGTGACTCCCACTTTTCTGAGGAGCAGGAAAGGCCTCCAGACCTTCTCAGAATCAGGTCAAGGCAGTGGGTGGACAGCCTCTGGTCCTAGCAACCCTGCAGCCTGGGTCAGCTTGTTCATGCATACAAACACTGCAAAGTGTACAGTTTCACGCCCCAAACTTTTGTTTCACGAGAAGCTTCCACCTGTGGTAGACAGAATCGTCATGAGGTGACTCACCAGATGTGCTGGCTGCCGGGTGAATGGTGGAGGCCATGGGCTTGGTTTCTTTCTCTGCTCATGTCCCTCTGCCTTCTGGGGAGTCCTGTGTGAAGGGCCTGTGCTTCCTGCCCCTCCTCGGCTCATTAATGAAGCACTCTCTCTCTCTTTCCCTTCTCCAGGATTGGGCCACGGAATCAAAGCAGCTGCAGTGACTCAGGCGTTTCCCATTGCCCAATTCTCGCATCCTCTACTCTCAGTGCAGAGCTTTTCACGTCCTATTTGAAACTGATAGGAAACCCTCTCATTGTTTCACGACATGCATATTAGCTCTGATGAAGGAAGCGCTCCATCAGATAATCAGCCTGCAGTGAGCCGGCTTCCAGCGCCAGCTGCCCATACCTGCGTCTCTGCCTCCCAGGACCCCAGACTCAGGGTTCCCCTGGGCAAGACAGGCAGGAGCTTTTGGCCAGGAGACACAGAGGCCCCAGGCCCTCCCACCTTGTACACCCATTTGGAGAGAGAGCGAGAAAGAGAGACAGAGACAGAGACAGAGAGATTCTCCAGAGTCTCTGATGGGCAGGAATCTCTATCACCTTCAGACATTTGCTGGTCTCTCCCTCCCTCTTTTTCTGGCTCTCCTTCACATCCTGGAGCTTCCTTAAGACAGTCTGAGGGCCACTTTCCTCCCAGCAGTTCCCCTTTGACCTAGATTCTAAGCCCTGTCCTAAGTAAGTGAAAACCTGACTCTCCCCCTAGACAGTTAACGGTGTGCCCTGATCTAGTAGGCATTGGCTAGACACTCCCTGAGTCAATGGACGACTGTTAGCCTCTTCTCCTAGTTACAGAAGAAGACCTCAATGTCAAGGGAAGACATGGATCAGTCAGGGCCAGCTCTGGGGTGGGAGGATGAGGGTGGTGGAAGGAAAAACAAGAGAGGGGTTTCCCACAGCACCATTCTAAATTCTGGTAGGAAGGGATTTCCCCTCAACAATTTCTGGCCCTTTTTTTTCCCAGAGCTAAAGTGATAAATTCCAGGTTAAAGGTGCTGCCCCCATCCAGGAAACAGATGTGCATTTTGGCTAGTGCTGTCCGCAAGGAGCAGACTATTTCTCCACAATGTCAAGGCATCCATCTGTCCTGGCTCTTGCATCTTAGCTAATTACAAGTACCATTCATTGAGCATCTGCCAAGTGTCAGGTACTTACATATGTTATTGTTGATCCTCAAAATAAATCCTACACAAGGTAGGCAGTTCTGTGTACAGTTCATAGATGCAAAATCAAAACCCAGAGAGGCTGTTTGACCTACTGACAGTCACATAGCAGTAGATGGCACATGACTGGGAGGGCATAGTTGTTTATTTGAAGCCTGCACTGGCTTCTGCCAGCTGGGCCCCTCAGTGTTCAGAGAGCTCTTGGGAGCTTGTTAACAATGCAGATTCCATGGGGTTGGAAAGATGGCTAGGTGGGTAAGAGCAATTGTTACTCTTTCAGAACACCAGGGTTCAGTTCCTAGCACCCATATGACAGCTCACAGCAGTCTGTAACTCCAACTCCTGGGGATCTGATGCCCTTTTCTGGCCTCTTGTAGGCATTCCATGCATATGGTACATGTACATACATGCAGGCAAATACCATATACATTAAACAAAACAAAACCAATGCATATTTTAAGCCTTACCCTTGAGGTTTGGATTCAACAGCCCAAGCAGGGCCCAGGAATCTGTCCAGGTGCTAGTTGTGTGCAAGTACGTTTGTGTGTGTGTGTGTGTGTGTGTGTGTGTGTGTCTATGTGTGTGTGTCCTGCTTTGAGACTCTCCTGGTCTGGCATACAGAGCTGCTTTTCCTCTGTGGTCTAGTAGATGATGGTGCTGATGAAATAGCAATCTGTTCTCTAGTCCTGACAGGAGCTGTGAGTCCATAGCTCAATTTTCTAGTGAAGATAACCCAATCTCTTACAGATGGCCATCTTTCAACAGGAAGAAAGGGAAGCACAAAACCCACAAGAACCTTACCTTACCATTCCTGGGGGTGGTTTCAGTCTTACTTAATTTGAGGTCTCCTGAGCATTTTCATCATTCTAGCAGCATCTGGTCTTGTGTTCCGAAGAGCCTTGGTGTCACCCTGGGTGTGTCTGTCTTCCTGGTCCTATGGTTACTTGCTCTGCCAGGCACAGCATATCCTCTTCTTCACCCTGCTCGACTCCAGCACGGACCTTGTGGAACTTTTATTTATTTATTTATTTATTTTTATTTATTTATTTATTTATTTATTTATTATTTTATTTTTTGGTCTGAGGCAGGGTCTCCCTAAGTGCATCTATGTCAAGCAATGCCTGTGGAGGACAGAAGAGGCTGTTGGGTTCTCTGGAACTGGAGTTACAGACAGTTGTTACCTGCCATGTGGGTGCTGGGATTTACTTTTATTTCATGCACACGCCTTTAATCCCAGCACTTGGAAGGCAGAGGCAGGCAGATCTCTGTGAGTTTGAGGCCAGCCTGGTCAACATAGTGAGTTCCAGGACAGCTGGGGCTGCAAGGAGACCCTGTCTCAAAAAGACCAAAAACAAAAAAACAGCAAAAAAAAATCTGTGTCACCATTTACTGAATGCATACTACATGCTAGAGGCTGGCCAAGTTCTTGACCCACATGGTCTCTTTGAAGCCCCCTGCACCCCAGGAGGGACTGTGAGGACTCTTGGAGTGCTGGACTTTGCTGGCAGAGGTGGGGCATGCTGGTAGTAAACCTGGCTACTGTGGGCTGGCTCTCAAAGACTCCTCAGCAATCCACTGGGCACAACCGTCTGTGGGATTCCTGGGCTGCTGCTGTCTGGTTCTCGGTGCACAGAAGAGCCTTGAGGCCAGGCCCCAGCTGTCATTGCCATAGTCAGGAAAGCTGCTCCATCCTGGCTGCTGCTTCTTCGAGCAGCCAGAACTGAAGATGAACAAACAGCTTTTCTGACATCAGCTCCTTCAGTTGTTGAAGGCCTTTGGGTGGGTCCACAGGCTGAAAGTAGGCCAGGCTTGAGGGGCTCCTCATGCACTGGAGCCATTTATAGCCTTGTTTATGTGGGAACCATTTCCATCATCCAAACAGCAGTCTCACAAAGGAATTTTAGGAACACAATTAGTTGGTAAATTGAGAATTTCCTGTCTTTGTTGGGATGGGGTGGGGATGAATGCAGGAGGTAGTTTTGGGCTCTTAATGAGATGATACATTTTTAAGTTTTTTTAAACTTTATTTATTATTGTGTGTATGAGTGTGTCCCTATGATGGGGGGTGCTCATGCCACAGCACTCAGGCAGAGGTCAGAAGATAACTTGCAGGAGTTATTCTCTCCTTCCACCATGTGAGAGTATCAGACTTGTTAGCAAGCACCTTAACTCACTGAGCCATCGTGCCAGCCCATGAGATAATGCATTGTTTTTTATCATTGTTTTTCTTTCTTCTTTCTTTTCTTTCTTTCTATTTTTTTTTTTTTTTTGAGATAGGGTCTCACTATGTAGCCTTGGGTGGCCTGGAACTTACTATGTAGACCAGGCTGACCTCAGCTCACAGAGATCTGCCTGTGTCTGCTTCCTGAGTGTGGCACAAGCCTTTAATCTTAGCACTCAGGAGGCAGAGGCAGGCAGATCTCTGAGATGGAGGCCAGCCTGGTCTACATGGTGAGATCCAGGCTAGTTGGGGCTACAGGGAGACCTCTATCTCAAAAATAAATAAATAAATAAATAACCAAAACACTGTGATTAGTACATTGCATCTACTTAAAAACAAAACCCACAAGACAAAAAAAAAGAAAACCAAACTCCAACCACCAGATTCCTTATTATCATTACATCATGTGATGGCAAAATTTGTGTGACTCATGTGGCAGAACGTGGCTCAGGCAATTGTAGGCGGTAACTTTCTCTGTAGGTAAATGACTAACTGACACTACATCTGTTCAGCATGGTGGGTCTGGCGGTGAGTCCTGGTTCAGGTCCTGAGGGTATACAGCAAAGTGAGTTGGGGGATTCCAATGGGAACAACTCTTTAGCTCAGCTGAAAATGGGTTGACCCAGCAGTGGACTCCTCAGAGAGCAGGGCACACTCATGAGAAAGGGACTTTGGAGTCAGGAAACTGTGTTTGAATCCTGGCTTGGCCATATCCCAGGCATTTAAGCTGAGGCAGGAGATTTCCATTTTCTGGTCTTGTCAAGTGGAGGTTATGATGCTAAGCAGCTGGAGGGCGGGGCAGGAGGAGTGCCAGGTTTGGAGAGAGACTCCAGCTGTCACTTCCAGCTGGGCAAGTCACAATTTCCAAGGGTCAAGACCTGCAATTCTGAAATAGGCCAGCACCTCTCTAGCACAAGGTCACAGTGACATTGGGAGCTGCAGGGAGACCTTGACTAGTGATGGTCCCAGCTCTGGCCAGAGTCTTTCCACCTGCCTTTTTTCTTTCTTTTTTTTTTAATTTTTAAAATTAATTTAAAATGTTATCATATGAATGTTTTACCTGCATGAATATAAGTGTACCATATGAATGCAGTGTCCCAGAGGCCAGAAGAGGGCATCAGATCCCCTGGAACTGGAGTTACAGATGGATGTTAGCTGTTTTGTGGGTGCTGGAAACCAAACCTAGGTCCTCTGCAAGAGCAGCCAGTGTTTTTAACCATGAAGCAACCTCTCCATCCCCTTGTTTTGTTTTGTTTGAGACAGGGTCTCACTATGTAGCCCTAGCTGACCTGGAACTTACTATGTGTATGAGTATATTGTCTGCATGTATGTAAGTACACCCATGATGTGCAATGTCCATGGAGATCAAAAAAGGGTGTTAGATTCCTTGGAACTGGAGTTACAGATGGTTGTTAGTTGCCATGTAGGTGCTGGGATTCGGACCTGGGTCTTCTGCAAGAGCAGCCAGTCCTCTTAATGCTGAACCATCTCTCCAGGTCCCCAATTTTCCTTTACTGTTAATAGCAACTAGCATTTATGGAGCACTTGCTCTGTGCCAGACTTGGTTTAAATTATTTTAAAGGTAATACTTTCATATAATTCCACAGCCCTGGGCTATAATTCCACTGTCTCCATAGCACAGAGGACAAAGGGAGGCCAACGTCTTGCCCCAGAGCTTCTCAAGCAGGTCAGTGGCAGAGCCAGGGTTTTATTTGACAGCCAGGGTCTTGCTCAAAGAGAACTAAGCTTCAGGCTTGCAGATTGGCTGGCTAGCCAAGCACCTACATCCAGTGCACCCCCCTCTGTAGTTGGGAGAGCGCCAGAATGCCCAGTGCAGTCTGGCTGGGATCCTAAAACGCTGATGGGCTCGGCACTTGAAACGTTCCCTTTGCTCTTGCCAATACTGTTCGCTGAGCCTCTGCAGGTGCCATTCAAATAGCCTCTGGGAAGTCACTTTCCACCTGAGCTACCCACAGAGCCCCGGGTCCTAAAGCTCCACATTGGCACAAGGCAATGTAAGTGAAAGGGCAGCACAGAAGGAGGCATAAGTCAGGGACACCAGCTCTACCCTGGCCCCACAACCAAGGCCATGACTTCCAGCAAGCGGGCTGACCTCTGACTTCTTCCTTCCTGACTCTTAACATGAAGTCGCTTGGGATGTCCCAGTGGTAACTCCAACAGGAAATGGTTCTGCTTGTTGGGATAGAACTAGAAACACTTTTTATCTGGATGAGAAAGCAGGTTAGGAGAATGTAAGCAAGGAGAGCACATGAGGAGGGGTGAATGGAAGGAAGCCTCTGAAATACTGATTAAAATCTGTCCTGAGCTGGGTGTTCCTTTTGTCAATATGGTGTTGCCTTAGATGAGGCTAGAAGATGGGGCGAGAGGGAAGGCGAGCTGAGTTGGGGCCTTGGGTGAAAGGAAGAGGACGTGATGTGTGGTGCTGGTTCCCCAGAATCATTTCTTCACGTTGTAATTTGAGGGAGAGGCTTAGCTAGCAAACCTGCTGCAATGCTGTTGAACTGGCTTGCTTGCTTTTGGGCCTGTGTTTCCCGTTTAGTACATCACCTCTAACTGGGGCGTGAGGTCACCAGGCCACAGTAGTATTTTCATGCTTTCATCTTGTTTACATGCTCAGGGGGTTAATGGTAGCTGTAGGCTTCCAGAATGTGTGTGTGTGTGTGTGTGTGTGTGTGTGTGTGTGTGTGTGTGAAGACAACTCTGTTAGCCTTTATTTAGACTCTTGCCTTCAAATTCCAGATGCTACATCCTGGAGGAGAGGTTTTAAAATTACATTTGTGTGTGTGTCTGTGTGTGTGTGTGTGTGTGTGTGTGTGTGTGT
>NW_008333794.1:842004-856316 GCF_000622305.1 Nannospalax galili
GTGTCTGTGTGTCTGTGTGTCTGTGTGTGTGTGTGTGTGTGTGTACATTGGTGCTTAAATGCCATAGCACCCATGTGGAGGTCAGAGCAGAATCTGCTGGAATTGGCTCATTCCTTCCACCATGTGGGTCCCAAGGATCAAACTCAGACTGCCAGGCTTGGCATCAAGTACCTTTATCTGCTGAGCCATCTCACCCACCCTGTTTCCCCATTTTTTTGGGGGGGTACCAGAGATGGAACTTGGGGGCTTGCCCATGCTAGCTAAGGCAGTCTCCCACTGAGCTTCCTCCCAGCCCTGCTTCCCCACTGAGACTGCATTGATTCTCTAATCAGGTCTTGCCTTGCCTTCCCTCCAGGAATAGAGTGGGAAGACAGCAAAGGGATAACAAACAAGAGGAACTTTAAGCATATTTATTTATTTATTTATTTACTTACTTATTTTTGGTCTTTTTAAGACGGGGTTTCCCCTGTAGCTCCTGCTGGCCTGGAGCTGTCTATGTAGACCAGGCTGGCTTTGAACTCACAGAGATCAGTCTGCCTCTGCCTCCTGAGTGCTGGGATTAAAGGCATGCACCACTGTGTCTGGCTAGATTTATTTATTTTTAATTTATGTGTATAAGTGTTTGTCTGTGTGAGTTTATATGTACCACGTGCATGTAGGAGCTCAGAGAGACCACCAGAAGAGGGCCTCAGATCCCTTGGAACTGGAGTCACAGGTGCTGGGAACTGAACCTGGGTCCTCTGCAAGAACAGCAAGTGCTCTTCACCTCTGAGACATTTCTCCAGCCCCTAGAGGGAACCTTTATTTTCCAGGAAGGAGAAAAATTCAAATAGGAAAGTAGAAACTCTAGACCCTCAGTGGCAGCAAGATGCCAACCAAGAGAGGTTGTATGACCCTAGCTCAAAGTACCAGAGAGTCTTGGTGTATGAGAGCAAGTCTGCAGAAAGCAGATCACTGATGGTGGCAGCTGGAGGAAACCTCTGCCTCTGGCAGGTTTCAAAGGCTGAAGAGTCTCTCTGCTTGCAGCTGAAGCCGCAGGTCCTGAAAGCTGAGGCAGGAACTGTGGCTCTTGAAAGCAAGAGCACCTTTCCTCAGAGCAGGAGTGAGTGCCCCTGCCTATGGCAGTGGGTCTGTCTCTGCAAGCCTCAGAAGCAGTCTTCTCTCACCAAGTTGTCTAGGGGGCCAAATGCCTGGCCAGAGCCTGAAGCTGAACTAGGGGGAAAAAGGGCTCTGTGAAATAGAGCCTGGTGGGCTCCGTGTGCATACAAATGAGGCATAGAATGGGACCAATCAGGAAAGAGCTATCAAACCCAGGGTAATGAACCTTAAGACACAAGCCCACCAAGATTTTCAACCAGGTCAGCAGCTTCAGTTCCCCTTCCTGTCCAGGCCTTTGCCTTGTGGAACTCTGGTCACTATGTACCTTGTCTTGCTGCTGCTACAGCTGGCTCCAGACAGGGTCTCACTATATAGCCTTGGCTGGCCTAGAACTTTCTATGTAGATCAGACTGCCCTTAAACCCACTGAGATCCAATCTGCCTCTGTTTCTAAAGGTGTGCACCACCACTCCTGGCTGGGCCTTTTCTCTGGATAGCTTCAGTTGTCAACCTGACACACCTGAGAAGAGGGAGCTGCAACTGGAAAATTTCATCTATTGGTCTGGCCTGTGAGCATGTCTGTAAGGAATTTTCTTCATTGCTGAGTGATGTGGGAGGGCCTAGGCCACTGTGGGTGATGCCACTCCTGGGCAGGTGGTCCTGGGTTGTGTAAGAAAGCAGGCTGGGGGGCTGGAGAGATGGTTCAACCCGGGAATCAATTGGAATCAACCCGAGTTCGATTCCCAGTGCCCACATGGTGGGAATTACTGGAGTTACTATCCATAACTCCAGTTCCAGGGGATCCGACACCCTCTTCTGACCTCTTCCAGCATTGTACAACATGGGTGCACTTACATATATGCAGGCATAACACTTAGATACAGAAAACAAAAATAATAAAGTATTTTTTAAAAAGAAAGCAGGCTGAGCATAAGCCAGAGGAGCAGGTCAGTAAGCATCTTTCCTCCATGGTCTGTGTTTCAGTTCCTGCCTCCAGGTTCCTGTCCTGCCCTGAAACCACACCTGACTTCCCTCAGTGATGAACTGTGCCTTGGGTAGGTAAGATGAAGTAAGTCCTTTCCTCCCCAAGTGGTCAGTGTTTTATCTCAGCAAGAGAAAAGTAACTAAGGCAGCCTTCCTTTTTTTTTTTTTTTTTTTTTTTTTTTTTTTTTTTTTTTTTTTAAAAAAAAAAAGAGGAGAGATAGTCTCTCTGCAGCTCCAGCTGGCCTGGAACTTGGCCTGTGGAGACCAGGCTTGTCTTGATCTCACAGAGATCTGCCTGCTTCTGCCTCCCGAGTGCTGGGACTAAAGGCAAGTGTTACCACACTTGGCTTCCAATTTTTTTGTTAGCCTTTTTGAGACAGTGTCTCACTGCGTAACCTCAGCTGGCCTGAAACTCACTATGTAGACTATCCCAGGCTGGCCTCAATCTCACAGTGATCCACCTGTCTCTGCCTCCTGAGCATTGGGTTCATAGATATGTGCCACCACACCCAGCCCTGTGGCTTTAAATCTTTGTTATCTTGTTTTTGTTCATGTTCCACTCTGCTTAGATGACAGCAAGGGCCCCTCTGGCCTTTCATTTTGTCTGTTCTGGACAGTTCTGAGCCATGGTTTCTTTGGTCCCTCCCCTTCCCCTGGAAGTCCTTGTAGATGAGTGCCAGCATTCGCTCCCTCCTCTCACGCAGGCCTGTTCTAGTCTCCCTCTCCTGCACTCTTGCTGGCTTCTGTGTGCAGCTCTCAGATCCTAGTTCCTCTTCATGTATCCGCAGTAAACCTTTTTTTTTTTTTTTTTTTTTTGTCTTTTGTGAGACAGGGTCTCCTTGTAGCCCCAGCTGTCCTGGAACTCACTATGTAGACCAGGCTGGCCTCGAATTCACAAAGATCTGCCTGCCTCTGCCTCCCTATGCCACCATACCCAGCCCTGCAGTAAACCTTTTTAGAATATTATTTTAGAATAATCCTAGAGTTACGCAAAGGTAGCACTGGGAGCTCCCAGAGACCCCATATTGTTTCCCATGTCATAAGGTCTTGTACTATGGCTCATCCCTCATGGTCAACAAGTCAACAGGATACATACCTCCCCAGTGAAGCCTGAGCTTTTTACACTTAGTTCTTAGTTTTGCCTCAAGTCTTTTTTTGGTCCTAGGGTCCCACATTACAGTTAATCACTTCCTCAAGCTCCCCTTGGTTGTGGCTTTCCCAGGTGTCCATAAGTTCTGATCGCCTAGATGGGGTGTGTGTGTGTGTGTGTGTGTGTGTGTGTGTGTGTGAGGTATACTGGCCCATGTCTTTCAGTGGGGTTTGGGGATTTTTAAAAATATTATTTAACAATATTTTATTTATTATTTTTATTTTATGTGTATGGAGTATATTGCCTACATGTATGTAAGTATACCTGTGTTGTGCAATGTTCACAGAGGTCAGAAAAGGGTGTTGGATCCCCTGAAACTAGAGTTATAGATGGTTGTTAGCTGCTATGTGGGTGCTGGGAATTGAACCCAGGTCCTCTGCAAGAGCAGCCAATGCTCTTAACCTCTGAGCCATTTCTCTAGCCCCTTGGGTGTGTTTTTTCATGATTAGCCTGGAGTCTAAGGTCTCAGGGCTACATGGGTCTACAGCTTATTCTGACATAGCCCGTCCAGGCTGTGTCTTCCTCACCATCTGGCCAAGGCCACCTCACCTTCTCAGGGACCTTGTGCAGTTACTGCCCCTCCAATCTGGGATCTTTGGAGGGAAGTCACTCAGGGCCACCCCTGCTTCAGGAGTGGGAGCTGTGCCCTTTCCTCAAGGCCCCTGCACCAAACCCTTAAAGGTATTCAGAACCCTGCCTGGCTGTAGCCCTGCTGTGGAAAGGTGGGACTGACACCTGAATTTTCCCCACAGTCACCTTGCTGGAGATAAAAAGTCTTGTTTTTCATTAGGAATTGTTTTTGAATGAATGGCAGCCCTTGGGGACTGCAGGGCAACAGCAATGCTTTGAAAGCCGTTGTCAGCCACCTATGAGGCTGAATGGCCAGCCAGGCCCAAAGATCCACTTAGCTGGGTAGTCAGGCCTCCCAGAGCAGCTGCTTGTCAGTCAGGCTTGTGGCCAAGGTAGGCACTGTGAACAGGATCTCCACAGGGGTAGGGAGGTGGGGGGTGGGGGGGGTGCTGATGGGAACATCTGGGGCCCTTGGACACAGGACTAGACTGCCTTTGGGTGCCAGAGGCCAAAGTTTCCTTCTGGTCACTGCTATTGCTATCTTTGCTGTATGTTTGCTGTCTCTCCATGCTCCCAGCTCAAAGGCAGGCCAGAAAAGCCAACTTCAGAGACGCTTTCATCAGTTCCACAGGTGGAACACCAGGGAGCAAAGGCAGCCACTTATATAGCCAGAAAGGGGTGGACTAGACTGCCTTTGGGTGCCAGAGGCCAAAGTTTCCTTCTGGTCACTGCTATTGCTATCTTTGCTGTATGTTTGCTGTCTCTCCATGCTCCCAGCTCAAAGGCAGGCCAGAAAAGCCAACTTCAGAGACGCTTTCATCAGTTCCACAGGTGGAACACCAGGGAGCAAAGGCAGCCACTTATATAGCCAGAAAGGGGTGTGGCAAAAGCGTTTGAGCCAATCAAAGCACAGCCAGACCTTCGCGCGATGGAGAAATGCATATTTGCACCAATCACAGGACAGCCTCTCATGAAAAATGAAAGCCAGTATTTTCACCAGTCACAGAGGAGGTACTGCCTTCTAGACCTGGGCTTTTAACACAAAAAAGTAAAAAGATCTGTGCAATTGACTTCAGGGGATTGCTGCTGGGATGATGCTTTCTGAGTTTTGCTGCAGCTTATTTAAAGGAAAAGTATAGTAAGTCCTATTGTGAACATTTTAGCCAAGTACCACTGGGGAGAGTTGGGTCATTTTATCTGTCCTTTTTTTTTCTTTAGGTGTTGGAGCTGTGTGATAGTTTGAATGAGTGTCCCCCATTGGCTTCAAGTATTTGGACACTTAGTCCCAGTTCATGGTGCTGTTTGGGGCGGGTAATGGAGCCATGCTGGAGGAAGCATGTGGGGGCTGGAGCAGGGCGGGGGTGGGGTTGGGGGGTGCTTTGAATATTCTTAAGCCTTGCCAGATTTCCAGTTTCTCTCCACTTCCTGTGCCTGCTTGAAGATGTGATTCCTACTTGGCTTTCTGCTCTGGTGACTTTCTTTCACAAGACTCCCCTGCCATTATGGGCCCTTACCCCTGGAACCATAAGCCAAATAAATGCTTCCTTTTATAACTGGCCTTGGCCATAGAGTTTTATCACAGCAATAGAAAAGTAACTAATACAAGCTGTGTGGCCTCTGAGCATACTAGGCAAGGACTCCACTACTATGTCTGAGCCCTCAGATTTTTTTTTCTGTGACTGGACACTGTCCTCACTGTACCCCAGCTTACATCATCAAAGGCCACTGCAGTGACCTTCCTAACACAGGCACAGCCTGTGGGCCCCTTCCACTTAGCATCTGTCCTTTGGAGATGCCATTGTCCTCTATCAGACTAAGAAAGAGAAAAGAAGGTGAGACTCCTATAGAGAAACAGCGTCTAGCATTCACAACTGGGGGTTCTATGAATCCCTACAACCCCTCAGAGACCAATTGGCAATAGCTTTACAGATTAGATGACTCAGAACCTTCTTGTTGGAGTTCCCAGTCTGCAGCCCACTGTACTGCCTCCCCAGTTACCCCGCTCAGAGACACACTTGTGCTGCCCGGCGAAGGTAAGCATGGTGGAGCTGTGGGCCTGTTCACATTGAGACCTGCATCGTGATTGGTGGTCGTGGGTTGACTACAGCTGGTCTCCTGTGGTACGAATGAAGAGCTTGGAGACCTTGCCTACTCACCACAGCCCAGCACAGGAAGCATTCCAGAAGCACCTGCTTCCTGAGGGCTCCATGGGCTCGGGGACCATGTGGGGGCAGCCAGCTTGCTGCTGGGTTAGGGTTAGGGAAATGGCTAAATTTTGATCAATCCCTCTGTGTTTTGTTCTGTCAGAGTGGCCCAGACTCTGATCTTACCAGCTCTGCTCAGAAACCCCCAAGACATGTACACACTCACTACCACACATACACACGCACCCCATACAATACTGTGCATTCACACAGACAATACCACACACCTTCACACACATGCATAACACCACATATGCCTTCACATACATACCACACACACATACACACATCCCACACATACAACACTATACATTCACACAGACAGTACCACAGTTCACACATACCACACACACCCAACACACATACAACACTGTACATATCACACACATACATAACACCACACGTGTTCATACACATGCACTCCCCTTTACACACACACACACACACACACACCACATACAACACTATACATTCGCACAGACACCACTCACCTTCACACATACCACATACACACCACACAGACGCCACAAAAAACACCACACATAGCTGGGCGTGGTGAACACAACTCCTTTAATCTGAGCACTAGGGAGGCTAAGGCAGGCAGAGCTCTCTGTGAGATCAAGGCTTCCTGATCTATTACATAGGGAGTTCCAGGTCAACTCAGGCTACAGAGAGACCCTGTCACAAAAAACAGAACAAAACAAACCCCCCAAATACCACACACACCTTCACACCCTGTAAAACACTGCACATCCACACAGACTAAATACCACATATCTTCACATACATGCACACCGCACATTCACGTCACACACCCAGCACTCACACACACCCAGCTCACACACCACACATACTCATACATTCACACACAGACACACTCTTGCAGCTCATGTACTCACACACCCACACACTTGAGCCCTTGGTGAAGTCCTGGGGAATCCCTGTATTCTTCCTCTAGGCTTTGGCCTCTCTCCTCAGGGCTGATGAAGAGGGTAAGCTTAGGTCTATGCCATGAGTCTGCAGCCTCTGTATAGGCCACAGTATCGTGGATGTGGACTTGGGCCAGGCCTTGGGGTGGAATACCAGGCATTCTGCAGCTCAAGCAACTTGTCTCTCCCTGCCTCAGTTTCCTTTGTTAAAGAATGGACATGCCACGTGGGCTATGCTTCCCACCGGTGAAGTACTCAGAACAATGCCAGCATGGGACGGACCAGATGCTTGTCCCAGATGCTTGCCTTAAAAACTGCTGACAAATCAAAGCAACACCAAAACTTGGTGCTGAAAGTCATGCATTTTCCTCCAGATTTCTCTGGAAATCATGGTTGAGTCAGTTCTCACGGAAGCCCTTCCTGTACTGCACCTAGGTGTGTGTGTGTGGTGGGGGGAGTTGTGATGCAGAGGAAACTGAAGCCCAGAGAGGTTAGGTCACTCTTTGGATGTCACACAGCCAGCAGCAGACACTGAGCAGCTCTTCAGAGTTCCCCTGGAGGACTATCCTGACAAGGGCTATTGTGGCACCCATGGAATGACTCTGGGGGGCATGTTGGGTGAGGGAACTTGTTTGGGGGTGGTGAGGAGGCACAGGCTGTGGCCTCTGCTGTAGACGTGGGTATGGCCACAGGAAACTGGGGGCCATCAGGCAGCTGCAGTCCATACGGCCTGTCTAGCTAGATGGGGCCCAGTGTCCCAGTGACTCCAGGGTGGTGAGCCCAGAAAAAGTGGTGGCGCCAGAGGCGGGGGTGTCCAGGGGAGGGTGCAGGTGGCACTACCAGGCAGTATTCAACTTGGAGCCTCTGGGGACTTCCCAAGGTCTCGCTCTGGGTACCACCCACCTTGTGCAGGTCCCTGGTGCTTGTGAGCTACCTCAGAACAAAGCATCCTGCAGGAATTCCGGCCCAAAGTGCATTGTGGTGGTGGGCACACTGCCAGTCACAGCCCCGCCAGCAGACTCACACTGTGGGGATGAAGGCTGCAGAGACCCCTGATTCAGTCACCCCAAATTCCACAGTTGCTTCCAGGAATGCCTCCCCTCTCCCCTTCCTGTCCTCAGCAGGATTTGCCAGCCGGGACCACTGAGCAGCCAGCAAGGGCATGAGGGCAGTTTCCTGGTGCCTGACTTGACTGTTACAGTGAGGACTTCCTTCCTGAACATCACAGCTGCTGCCCTCGTCTGTGGCCCTGAGAAGCCAGGCAGCAGCTGGGTGCATGGGAGGGACCTCCCCCAGGGAGTCTGGCAGCCTTAAGTGATCAGGCACAAGACTCCAGGACTCTGTTACCATCTCAGTCAGCAGGGTCCTGTTCATCCTGAAACTTCCTCTGCTTCATCCTCCAAGGCCCCATGTAGCTCAGGGGAAGGCTGAGTGTCTTCCATCTTCCACTCAGCAAACATCTTGCCAAGGTTCAACTCATAACATGGACCTGTCTCAGGGTCTTTGCACAGCATATGCCTGACTCCGGGCTTTATTCCTTTGTTTTTGCTATTTCTTTGAAACAGAGTCTTACATTATAGCTCAGGCTGGCCTCAAACATATGCAGCTCTCTTCCTGCCTCATCTCTCTGAGTGCTGGGATCCTAGGTATGAGCCACTCCACCTGGCCTGCCTCAGGGGCATTTCATGACTGTTGTTTCTTTCTGGGATATATCTTCCCAGCAGTCACCCAGTTCTGATCAGCTGTCACATTTCTGTTTAAACCCTTGCTGCTACCCACCAGGGTGTCCAGTGGCCACCTCTGTATTCTTTGCTTATCTGGCTGGTACATCCTCAGGCTCTCATGAGGAAACTTTGCCCTTAGTACACACTGCCCAGGGACTGTTAGGAGGAGGCCAAGGTGGCCTGTGGGATGCTCTGTAGGCTGACAGGCAGGAACCTTGGGATACTGTTGGCAATGGGCGTTCTGTAGCTCTGAGGCCTCTTGTTGGAAGCCCGTGGTGGACCAGCATGCATTTCCTTTCTTTGGTAACCCCTCTACCCTTAGTCTACCCTGGGAACTTATTGTCCTTAGCCCACTCTGAGCAATAGGATTTGGAATGGGCCCCATCTGGCTTTGGAAATCATTTCAGCCATAGCTGGTCGGTTCCCTGCCTTGTCTAGCGTACATCCACAGGCTTAGAGATGGGTGGAACTTAAAGTCACCCAGAGACATCCTTGTTTCCTGATGGCCTCAAAGCAGAGCTGACATAAGGGCTGGGGCCAGTGCAGTCATCTTTCCCCCAGGAGGAAAGTGAAGCCACCAGTGAAGTCAACCAAGGTACTTGATAGAGGGGGACTGAGCCAGGGTGGCTAGGGTGGTATTCAAGTGTCTCTTGGTATGGACCCAACATGTTTGGAGAGCTCAGCTGCCAGGCATGCTCATTCAATTCAACTAGTCAGGTCAAGCCTTTGCACTTGCCTCCAGAAGAGCCCTTGACCTGGAGCCTGACCTGGGGCCTCTATATTTCCTCCTTGACCCCTGCCTTAACATCTTTTCCCTCATCTTCTGTGCTCTGTGGCTCCTGGGAGTGTGTGCATTGGTCCTGCCTTCCAGCGTGTCAGAACTTAGGGCACCTGGATTTTAACACATCATTCATTACCGGCCACATTAATGGCAAGGGTATCATTAGTGGCCCTGGACAGAAGACATTCTGGTCAAACACAGGCTCTGGTTAGCAGAGAATTCTCACAGCCCCTCACCTCTCCTTGACTGTGGCCTCCACCTGGTGATGTGGTCCAGGGTCTTGGCCATACAAGGAACCTACACCCACAGCTGCCACAGACAAATCAAGTTCTGGCCTGCATTGACGACTCAGGTTCGCTCAGCCTGGAGGTTCCCCCTCAGACTGCCACTTCCTCTGAGAAGCCTCCCTGACCCCAGCTCTTTTTATTCCAGTTGCCTCCTGCCTTTTTTTTTTTTTTTGGTCTTTTTGAGACAGTCTCCCTGTAGTGGGGCTGGCCTGGAACTCACTATGTAGACCTTGAACTCACAGAGATCCACCTGCCTCTGCCTTCTGAGTGCTGGGATTAAAGGCATGCGCCATCACACCCGGCTTGTCCCCTTTTTTCACAGTGGGTGTCATTTGGGGTAACTGCTATGTCCTCTTGTTTATCTGGAGGCCAGCCCAGAAGTTCAGCCAGTCATCTTTCTGTTGCTGTGTGCCAAGCTCACCCCATATCCCACACCCAAGGACAGAAATAAATAAAAACAACAACAACAAACACATCTATGTCTAATCTTCCATGAGGGAGGATGGCCACTGTGGCAGGATGTAGTGGCCTCAGGCATGTGGCTGTGGACTGTGATATGGCCAATCAGCACATGTGGCACCCTACCTCAGCTGTGTAGGTTGGGAATGACCCCATCTTCCTGCTCTTCTTGTGGGGGCAGCTAGAGTAGGCCTGGCCGCCACCTGCCTGCAGCCACTGATCTCTGATGTGTCCAAAATATGCATTTCTTTGCCCAAGGCTGGGAAATTCCTGTTTCCTTCTGGAGATTGCTCTGTGTGGAGGTCAGTGTGCTGGGTCACTGCAAGGAGAAGAGGAGGGTGACTGCACCCAAGGCAAGTCCCAGTTCATCCACTCTCCTCTCAACCCTGGTCACCCTTGGGTCCACTCATACATGCCCGGTCTCTGGTGTACTTCTGTGAGTGTCAGAAACTCAGCTTTAAGTGATGGGAGCTCTTCCTGGTGCGCTCTTGCTTCAGGTGTGGGTGGATCCAGGGCTTACTCGGGACTATCTCACCAGTCTTTTGTACCCGTCCTTTCTGTTGGGTCTACTCTCAGAAAAGCTCTTCCCAAATACAGCGAATTGCTGAATTTGTCCTGGGCCCTTTTTTTCTCCCAGGGTGAAATCTTTGTGAGGACATTATCCATCATAGCCCTGATAGCTGACCCCATGGAGCACGCTGGGCTGGCATTTGTGACTGAGTAGTTACTGTTGGGAATTGGAGGGGCGGAGGCACAGGACTAAAGGTGGCCAGCAGAGCCTTTGCATGAAGACTGGAGGGCCTGGGGCATGGGTGATAAATGATGGGACAGACAGTGGGTGATGACCAAACTGGTGAACCACTTAGCTTCAACTGCCAAGAGCAGGCAGAGTGATCTGTTAGAAGGATCCCTGTGCCTGGGGCTGGCCTAAGAGGAATCTGGCCAGGGGACAAGAGGCCAGAGGCCCTAGGCTAGCCAACTTTTCATTTCTGTAATGAGAAACCCAACAGCAAGTTAGAAGGAGCTTAGCTAATGGTTCCAGAAGTTTCAAAATCTGCATGGCATAGTGTAGACTCTGGTAAGGGTCACCAACCCCTTGGCTATGTGTCACCCAAGAAGCTGAGAAACAGAGGGGCTGGGTGGGACCAGGTTCCTTCCTACAGTCCTTCTGTGAGCATTTCCCAGGGGTCACATGAGCAAGACCCCAAGTCTCTAGTGACCTAGGGACACAGTCTCAACTTCACAAGGTCCAATAGCACTTCCTGATACCACAGTGGGGACCGAGCCTCATGATCCTTGGGGGATCACAGAGAACTGTATTCATGCCACTGCTGGACACTGTTGGGGGCTCCAGGCATCCTTTCTAGGGCTAAGGGGTCAGTGTTCAGGGTCCTGGATTGTGTCCATCCCTCATCTTTCTTCATAATGCTCCTGTTCTTCCCGTTAGTCACCATCAAAGCTGGAGACACCAGCAGGGGAAGGAGCATGACTCCTGTGTATTCTCAGGACTCTGAGGTACAGAGATGGGTGCCAGCTGCTCCCACATCTCTACCCTTCACAGAGAGAGACCCTGGTGAGGAGGACATCCCAGGGTCCCTGCAGTGGATGTGGTCCTCCCTCTTGTTGCCTGGCTGTACCACCTGGACCAGGCAGGGAGTGGAGCAGCAGGTGAGAACTAGCCCTCAACTCTGAGCTCTAGGCTGAAAGCAGGAGACCAGCTGCTTCCATCACTCTTGTTTGGGATTCTTTGCAAATGAACCTAGGAGTGGTGCCTCCCAGGAGTTGCAGTGTGACATAGAAGTCTGGGAGGTGCCCACTCTTCATGGCGCTTTCTGCCCAGCCATCTTTCCTGCCAGCCGTGCCATCACATCCCTCCTTTCTGTCCCGTCCTGCCCTCAACACCTTCCTGACCTGAGAAGAGGCCGTAGAATGGCAGCTCCTAGCCTCCACAGAGCATGGCCCCAGGTCAGACAGAGGCTCTTTGGCACCCCATGAAGGGACCCCTTCCTGGGCCACATGCAGGGCATGGGCATGGTTACATGCTGTTGAAAATGTTAAGTTTTTTTTTTTTTGGTCTTTTTTTGAAATGGTCTCCCTGTAGCCCCAGCTGGCTGGAACTCACTATGCAGACCAGGCCGGCCTCGAACTCACAGAGATCCACCTGCTTCTGCATCCCAAGTGCTGGGACTACAGGCGTGCAACACCATGCCTGGCTGAAAATGTTGTTTTTTAATTTTTTAAAATTTATTATTTTTATTTTATGTGTATGAGTGTATTTTCTACAGTACGTAAGCGTACTCGTGTCATGCAATGCCCACGGAGATCAGAAGAAGACATCAGATCCCCTGGAACTGGAGTTACAGATGGCTGTTAGCCGCCATGTGGATGCTAGAAACCAAACCCAAGTCCTCTGCAAGAGCAGCCAGTGCTCCTAACCGCTGAGCCACTGCTCCAGCCCCTGTTTTGTTTGAGACAGGGTTTCATTTTATCTCACTATGTACCCCAAGCTGGTAGGAAACTTATGGCAATTTTCGTGCCTTGGCCTGGGAGAAGTACCACTCCAGCCACAGAAGCCACAACTGTGTCAGAAGGCCGGGTCCACTCCCGACCACCCAGAGAGCCTGCAGTGGGCATGGAAGTGGGTACTCCAAGTCAAGCTGGATGAACTCTAGCTGACTTTGCCACCTGCAGCCACTTCCCCTGGTAGCTGGGCAGGAAACTGGCCCTTAGGACATGCCTGTGCTAGGTGGGACTAGCAGCTATGCTGTGATAGTTCATTTATAGTCACCATATTTGGGTGTCACACATACTACACACTGACTCACACTATCTAACTAGGCTGTTGTGCTCAGTGTAGATGCCACTGGACACAGTTCTGTGCTGCTTTTCAACAAGGCAACATCATGACTGGGCTGAGCAGCAGTGTGGCAACATGACATGCCATGGAGCTTGTAACACAAACTGGGGGTCTTGACATCTGAGGCTATAGAGCTAGAACACTGGCCAAGGGTCCCAAGGCTATGGAGCTGTAACACAGGAGAGGTTGTCCTGGTCTGAGGCCCGTGACTATAGCACAGGGGTGTGTGGCTATGGTACCAGCTGCTGTCAGGAGCTGTGGGTCCCAACACCCAAATTGATTTAAAATTTGTGTATGTTGGTCTGCGTGTGTGTTTGTGCATGTGTGTGTGCACATGCCACAGTGCACCTGTGTGACACCCAAGCTTGGGAGCTGTTACACATGGCTAGGGTTAGGGTGCTAACTGCTGCATGAGTGCAGGACTTGCTGAGTCAGGGCACTTACAGCTCTGGGCAGTATGCCTCCTGGAGCTCCCAGAGACACAAATCTGTCTCTAGATCCCAGAGCTGTAATCTCTGGCCTCAGGATCTTCCAGTGTCTGCTCAGCTCATGAGTTTTTTGGCATCCAAGGGCTCAGAACCACCAATATTGAAGAGTTTTCCCTCTCTGTTATTTCTAAGTAGAGTTAAAGGGTCCAGCCAGCTCACTGCTGACTCTCCTCTGAAACGTGCCCCACTCTCTTGTCCAGGGCCACATCCTGGAAGCCTGCCTGCAGTTGGCCTCAGCACCACCCCTGCCCCCTGCCCTGCATGTGCCAGGAAGTACTGAGGGTTCCCCAGGTCGGGAAGGAGAGGCCAGCTGCCCTGCTGCCCCATGCCTGTGCGTGGGCTCCCCAGGCCTCTAGGCTGCCTTTCCAGAAACTCCCAGCCCCTTCCTGCCTGGCTTCTTGCCCAAGCCCTTCCTGGAAACTGGGCCCACCCAGCCCCCAGTACAGGGCCAATGTTTCTACAGTGGTTCACCCAGACTGCCCAGGCGGGGCCCCTCCTTTCTCTCTCCGTATCGAAAGTTTGGAAAACAACTTGGGGATGGGAAGGAGAGTCCATGCCATGGCCTCACTCCTTTAAGTCCCACACTACAAAGTTCTTAATTACCAAAATGTGGCTCTCCAATGCTGTTTGAGGCTTTTTTTTTTCTTGGTAAGCTGTGGGCTCCACAAACTATGTAACCTCACCTGGAGCCTGTGCCTGCCTCAGGGGGACCTTGGCCTCCTTGGAAGGAGAATGGACCAGATATCCAGACAGTGAACATCAGGGAAGCGGGGGTGGGGGGT